>NC_066316.1:53315993-53624993 GCF_022539315.1 Serinus canaria | reverse complement strand
TGTCATTGCCCAACACTTGTGAGAAACAAAGACCATAAAGCCCTTCCATCCCCGAAATGGCAAAATCCATGCTGACTGGTTCACCACTGTCCAATGTTTAATTCCCCGATTTTAATTTTTAAGTGGTGTAATTACTTCTTCTTCTTTTTTTTTTTTTTTTTAACTATTTGGGAAGTTAACAGCAATTCAGTTGAAAACAGAGGGCTCACCAGTGAAATGAGTAATGCAGAGTGCTTTGAAAGTGACACACAGGAGAGGTGGGGGGGAAGGGGGAGCACCTGCAGATTGTAATGGTAGGAGCGGCAGGAGAGGCAGGAAACAGAGGGGAAAGCTGAGAAGGTAGTTGCAGATTTAGGAGGAGAGGATGGATTCAAACTATGATAGAGTTGCAATGAGCACTCAAATACTAGGAAGGGTCCTAGTAAAGGATTTGAAGATAGAAAGTACATTCAATTTGTATACACAGCTGTTCCTAACATGCCTCTGGAAAGAGACAAGAGCAGGGTCAAGAGGTTGATGCGGTTTTTCATAGAGTATAACCGTTTATTTTAGGCCCAGTTTCCAGAAGTGATTTAACACTCCATTTAAGTGCTTGTTTTTAAACAGTAAATGGAAACACACCATTCTCCAGGAAAAAAAAAAAATCAACAAGCAAGTAACTCTAGCATAACCTCTGATTAGCAAGAAAAAGCATGAAGACAGGGACAATAAGTCCAGTTCAAAATTACCTGTAAACACATTAATGACAGAGCTGCACACATTTACAGTGAAGAAAAATGGAGAAATGAAGAATGAGGGCTAGCCCAAGAGGTATTCTTGGAGAAATCTAGAATAATCTTTAAATGAGTGATGTATTATTGATTGCGATTCTAAAAGCACAGCTGCAACTGTAATAGTCAATGTAGAGTAGCAGTAGTATAGTTCCTTTCTTCCAAGTTTTTTCTTCCTAATGTCCATATTGTGCACTATCCTGAAACACTAGTAGAAACAGGCCATAAAGAGGCCAAATGATTAGCCTGGTATCATGTGCACCACTGGAGGACCCAGACTTTGATCCTTGTGCAGAGGACTCCCAGTGACCTCTGTTTGGCTGTGCTGCCACAACATGGCAAGACACTGTCCCACAGTCCATTCAAAATACACCGCTAAAAGCTGTACATGTAAAATTGTGTGTTTAGTTTCTTCCATCTAGAAGAAGACACACCCAGCAAGATTTTACTTCTGCCAGTTAAGGATTACTTAAAAGCATCTGCCCCAGATTGAGGGAGTGCTGAAGCAGTATGTGGTATTTTTCTCAGAAGAGCTGCAAGTGCTGCACAACACTCAGTGGCTCCAGCACAGTGATACAAAAACCATGTGGCACTTCTAGCTACTTGATGACAGATATTCTCTTGTGTTTGGCCATACACTTACAATACATTTATTCTTAGGATTATGTCATTGAGCATGAGCTGCTTTCAGGCATTAGATCATACACCTGGTCCTTCCTCAAATGATGTTTTAACCATTTGCTGAAAGCACCAGTTGAAAGGATGATTTGACTAAGTGACTAATTTGACTGAATGCCTGTAACACTTACAAACTATTTTTAAGCCATTTAAAGAGCTTCGTCTGATAGATTTGGGCAAAAGCTGCATAAATTGTGGGTCAGCACAAAGCAGCAATTCACAGATGGGCCTCTCCAAAAAAACCACACTATTTTTGGAGGCATTTGCTCCTGTACCAATTTAGACTAGTACTATATCTTTTCTTTGCTCTTGTGGATTAAATAAGCAACACCTTCAGAAGTAAATACATACATAAATTAGGTAAGAATGGGAGGTTTTCAAAGGAATAAAGGCACAAAACTAGAGTTAGGTGCCTAAGATATGACTGAAGGACCATCAATGTCCATAAGTATCTGAAGGGAGGGTGTCAAGAGGTGCCAAGCAATAGAACAAGAGGCAACAGACAGAATGTGATGCACTGGCAGTTCTACCTGCATGTGAAGAACTTCTTTACTGTGCAGGTGAGCATGCACTGGAACAGGTTGCTCACAGAGGCTGTGAAGTCTCCCTCACTGAAGATATCCAAGTATCATCTGGATATAATCCTAGGATAACTCAGCTTAAGCAGGGAGGTTGGACCAGGTGACCCACTGTGGTCCCTTCTAACCTGACCCATTCTCTGATTCTGTGAGGTGTCCTTTCTCATTAATTCAACACTTGCATTCTCTGCTTCTTAACCCCTATGCAAATTGTGGAATCATAGAATGGTTTGGGTTGGAAGGGGCCTTAAAGACTATTTAGTTCCCTGAACTAACCCCCTGCCATGGACAGAGACACCTTTCACTAGACCAAGTTGTTCAGTCCCATACCACCTTGCCTGGAACACTTACAAGAATGAGACATCCATATGTAGGGGCAACCTATTCCAATGCTTTAGCACCTTTACAATAAAGACTTTTTTTTCTTAATATCTTATCTAACCCTATTCTTTTTCAGTTTGAGTCCATTTTCCATTGTCCTATTATTACATGCCCTTGTAAAAAGTTCCTCTCCAGCTCTTTTATAGCCCTCCTTTAAGTACTGGAAGGTTGCTCTAAGGTCTCCCTATAGCCTTCTTTTCTCCTGGCTGAATAACCCAAATTCTCTCACCCTTGTCTTAATAGGAGAAATGCTCCAGCCTCCTCATCATATTTGTGGTCCTCCTTTGGATCTGCTCCAACACGTAATGTCATTGCTACGCTGAGGACCCTAGAGGTGGATGCAGCACTCCAAGTGGGGTCTTACCAGATCAGAGGAGAGGGGCAGAACCACTTTCCTTGACCTGCTGGCCATGCTGCTTCAGATACAGTGGGCTTTTGGGGTGTGAGAGCACATTGCATAACACACTGAACACACATAATAACCTACACAGGCACCTGGAGTAAAAAAGTTTTAAATGGATCCAAGTAATGGCAGCTTCCACATACTAACTCATTACTGCTTTCCTTCCCGCAAAATAAATTTCACCCCATTTTTGTTTTGGGACAGGCATATTCTGCTCTGAAAGGGGATACAAAGTGCGACTAGTTCAGCATCTGCACTGATTTACATAGCTGTTACTATCCAGTAGCCATTTTCTGTTGACTCTCTTTGGTTTAGGTAACCGCAGGAGATACAACATAACAAAGAATCCGGTACCTGGTTTAAAAACAGACACTCCATTTCTGGCAGTGGGTAGGATAGCAAGAAAGCCTTTAATACGAGCCTTTGAGTGTATCCATGCAACATAAAAGTACAAGCGTGAGAGGAGCATGCTGGTATCGCTAACGATGCTTAGATGCAACAAGAAGGAAAATCTAAGTGTGCCTGCTCATTTTCTCAGAGAACCTCCCCATTAGAGCCAAATGAAGGTGGCATTCTAGGCAACTTGGTCCAGTGTGCCCTTTCCGTATGGCCAGCTTCCAGAGCAAGTGAGAAACTTTACTGCTTATATTGTGTATTATTTATACCGTGGTTGTGCACACAAGAATTCAGAAAGGCTCTATGTGCTTGTATGTGTAACAATACCAAGTGATGGAAATGCAGAAATTAATTGCATCACTGAAATATCAGAGAATAAAATTTTTAAAGTGTCTATATTTAAGGGCTAGATATGGAACAGGTTACAAGTGGATTTAGACAGTACAGATTGTCAAGAGATTGCAGAAAATTCCTATACATTTATTAATATTACCTGCAGAAATAAATGTCCCTGTCCAAACTGTGCAAAATAAATTAACAGATTTATTTAGGTGAAAGTGATACTTATTCTTTTCAAGGAGTCCTATGTATTCAAAAGGTAGGGATGTATTTTATACACCACAAAAGCGGCTGTGGGGCAAGTGCAGCTCTGGTTTTGTTCAACTGAGTGCAAGCTATGGGGAGCCTTTGTTTTTCTATTATTTATCATTTTCAGAAACAATCTAGATTGAAAACAGTAGATTTTGTTCTTTGTGCAAGGGAAACATGGTAAAATCCAGCACTAAGCAGACAGCTTAAGGACCAGTGTTAGTTTCTGAAGTGACTGTTCTTCCCAAGCAAGCGACAAGAGAGACAAAACTGGGTCTTGACAGTACAGTAAGTAGATTTCTAAAAGCTTTTTCCTTCCAGCTCAAATATTTTATGGAACTCGACAAACATTAGGCTCCACTTGTAAGAAAAATAGAAAAGGAGGATAATGGATAGAACAGTAAGAAAGATCACTTTGAAACAGCATCAGAAGACTCAAAACAAGGAGAAGCATCCTAGGTTAACCTATCCACTATTTTCAAGATTCTACAAGCCCATGGCAGTTTCCCCGTACCAACAGTAAGTAGCAGTATTATTTTATCAGTTTAATTGATCACTCAAACCAACAGCCAGTACAAACAGCTCTCAAAAATATGGTACAAAGGACAGATATTGTCAGAACATACAAATGACTGCTTGTTGTTTACCTGGCACCCCAGGTCCTTGTTGTATCAGCTGCCTCACAGAGTAAGTGGGCTTGGATTCTTGATGCAGTTGTACAAATCAGATTTTGTTTTGGTATTGTTTCCAGCTGAAAGCCTTTTCTTTATTCTAATGGTAGGAGACTTTCTTCCTATTAAATGCTTCAATGGTGGATTTAAATATTTAGAGGATCCGCATTACAGGAGAACTGTCTGAGAGCATCACAAAGAAACCATTAGTTAAATCCATTAAGGATCTCCTTAAGTGGAATTCCCTGCTGTTATCTACATGATAGCCACATAAAAATGACACTGGAGAAAGAAAATGTTGGGGAAAATACTCCTCCTCACGTACTGTATCTGTAAAAAATACAGTTTTACTGAAAGATCCCTTTTTAATTGTCTCAAAAATTTTATCTGGGAATTTATATACTCTGAGCTGAATTAGAGTAGGGGAAGCAACATGTCTCAATTTCAGCTGAGCTTCTGGCCCCTCAACTAAACCTTTTGTTAGACAAGAAGATACAGGATCTTTTTTTGTTTTGGTCATGGCATAAACCATCAAAGTTGTATTCACACTGCAAGACACATGAAGTATACAGTAGACAGTCCTTGTGCTGTCTATTTTTAAATACATGTAAGTGGTAGCAGTACAGCTAAGATGTTCTTTCCTACAACTCCTAGAGTAAGGCACTTGAGCCATGTGAATTTTAAAACTTACACCTTCTTTCCAGTTGCTCTTGCTTTTACAAAGGAGAAAAAACATGAACTATACAAAGGCACTCTTCCATTCTCTACAACCATGGTCTGACACATGTTCAAGAAGGCAGTTATACTCATCAGAATCTCTCCATTCTTTATCATTTCTGTTACAATCATGTAGTAGTTTTGAAAGTGCAGGAATTTCTGATGTGATGTAAGCTAATGGACAAAATGCAGCTACAAAGACAGTACTAACACAATGCATAAATATCCATGTTAGTCGTAATATTTATATCCCTAATCTTTCTGTAAATCAGTATATAGTGGCTCCAATCATTGATTTTTTCCAAACCCAGAGAAACAACACTAGGACACAGTTCAGGTATGGTTTCAGGTAGTACTGCAAACCCAAGGAATTACAAAAATGATGTCAGATGTCAGACCCTTCCCCCAGTCAAATATTACCCTAATAACGGGACTGAAAAACAAACAATGCCTGTCTGGATCGTTCAGCACTCCACCCATTGAAGGGTATACTTCAGTAACATTTCTAACCTTGTCAATATACTCACGGAAACTTACTTTATTTTTTTTTTAAATCAACTTAATTAAGTTCTCAAAAGAATGCAGAACATTGACTTGCTATGATAACATTGCCTGTCAAGGCTGTGGCACTTACAACTTCGTACGACACTGGCAGCACACAACACTGCCCGGTGGAGCAGCGGGATCACAGCTTCTTCCTTGCCTGCTCCCAAAACCTCTATCACAAAACTGACTTAACGCCCACCAAATGGGGAATGGAGCAAAGATTCACCTCGGCCCCGAGAACTTTTATTACAGATTACTAAGGGTCTTGTTTTGTATCTATAGAACAAGAATTAAGGGTGCAATAAAACCAGTACTCCTGTTTAATCCCTCTATTGATTTTCCATTGGTATTTGTAACCCTTTAACAATTTAACTTCTGTGTTCTTTGAACCCCAGATAAAAGTTTTTAGTATTTTCCAGGGTTTTTTTCATCTATGCTCCTTCAAGGTAACCATGATTTATAGTAACTCCTCAAGCGTTTTCTCTACAGACAATGGGCATGCCAAGTTCCAACACGGGGAACTTAAATGGCAATATCTTTTAGGAAAGCACTTCTGAGTAGAACAAGAAAAGGATGCACAGCCATGTGGGAAAATGTTGTCCCAGAAAAAGCAGTGTCACCAGCTCAGCAAGCGGCATAGGGCGCCGCAGCTCCAGCGGCACCACTGCACGGCTGACCTGCCCCAACACAGCCAGAACCCAAGAAGAAGCCAGGCGCCTAAACTCCGATCCCGTGCGATTCCAGAGCGGCGGGTCCTTGCACGGAGGGAAGCGCTCCCCGCCATGCCCACAGCCCGCGGCGCGCGACATGGCGGCCGCTCCCGGCAGGCACCGGGCGCGCGGCGGGCGGGCGGCCGCGAGGTGGCGCCGGGCGGAGCAGGAGCATGGCCCGGGTCCGGCCCGCCCGCGGCTCCACGGCGGCCGCTCTCGGGCTCCCGGTGTTAGCAAACCGCCCCCGGGATCATCCTAAGCAGCACTGGGGCCGCGGTACTTAGCTGCACAGAGCCGGCCTGACTCGATTTAAAGCTTTAAAGCTTTATTTACCCACTCAATTTGGGGTCCCATATAAATACTTCTTCACATATTAGGTGTTATTGCGACAAATTGGCATCTCACACTCCCAAAATCTTTGTCCCAAAATCCTACCAAGAAATGTTATCCAAAATAACATTTCTTGTGGAGCAAATGTGCAAGACATGAGTGTAAGTGATATCTGAATTCACTGTTTCAGCCATTGTGGCTTTTTGTTTGTTTGCTTGCTTTATAAATCTCCCTCTCTGTGCCAACAAAAGCAAACACAGCTCTCGCCAAGCAGTGCTTCCATCTCCAAAAGGGACCCTTATGAATGTCCCCAAACCAGTCGCCGCCCCAGTGCTTCAGCAAGCTCTGCGCAGTGCTCGTACTCCAAGCCGGAGGCCGCTTGCCTCAGGAGTCGCCCAGTACAGCCTTGCCAGGCGTTTCCCACCACCGTGCCAAAGTTTTGGTCCTGCCCGAGGCCCCCTGGGCTTCCCGCTGGGTGTTTGCCCCTCCCTGGCGCAGGGCAGCACTCGGTGCACGCCTCGCCAGGCTCCCGTCTCCAGCGGCCGCGGCGAACCAAGGCGAGCAGCATCGCCCATGCGTGGGCCGGGAGCAGCAGGGCCGTGGCCGGCAGCGCTGGGCACACCGAGCTGCCGGGCCCCTCACCCCGTCACGGCTGGCTCCGCACCAGCCCCTCCGTGGGAGCGAATTTGGATCTGCGCTGCTCCCACCTCCGCTGGCAGCTGAGCCCTTCTCCCTTGCCTGAGTGAGCCCGAATTCCTTGGAAAGGGCAAGCAAGAACGCGCAGTAACTGCAGAGAACAGTTCAGTAATCCACAGGCTCCAGCTGTGGATTAGTGTTCCCAGCTGTGTTCAGCTCCTTGGGCTGCTTGCACACCTCATGGAGAGGGTTGGGCTACTTCAGTGCTCTCCAAACCTGCTGCGTGCTAGCGCCGTCCTTTCTGAGGCACAAAGCACAGCCATGAAGCAGAGATTGCAATCTTTTCTCTAGTCCTTTGCTTCTCCCGGCCTCTAGCTCTGCCTGCCCTGAGATGTGCCTACACCCTTCTCAGAGCCCTCACCTTCCCGCCTCGCTGCCAGTCCTTCAAGTTTTCCCCGAGAGGAGGAGTGAAACAAAGCACCACACAGCCCTGCGTGGGATGTCTGCACACACGTGAGACTGGCAGCTGCTGCAATGGGGGACAGACAGCATGGATGGTGGTGGGACGAGTGAAGGAAGAGCTTCAGTGCTGGAAATAAGGAGAAAATCCCTGTGGTGGGTGAGCACTGTGAACAGCACCACGAGGCACAAATGACACAACTCAAGAGGGAGAGAGAAGAAGCAGCCAGAGCAGCCAGGGAAATTTGCTTCCCCCTCACCCCTCGTTCACCTTACTTAAAAACACATTCCCACAATCACCTTCAAATTGTTTCTGAATGCCCTGAGGTTCAGGCTTTGAGTCCTGTTCCTCAGTGAGGAGAAGGGCTCAGGTGTGAGTGGTGCAGATGCAGTGAAAGCATAACATACAACCAGTGAGTTGTATAAACCTCCTTTGAGTAGGAAATTCATCTCTATAACTGAAGCTGCAGAGCTGGTCACAGAGAAAAAACTGTGAGTACTGAAAGGCTTCAAGAAGTTTATGTATGATAAAAAAGAAAAAAAAAAGTAAGGGCACAGAATGTTGCATAACTTTATGAAGGTGGAGTAAAGGTTGATTAGTGGTCATGCCCTTCCAAATGATAGCCTAGATTTGAACAGTGAAAAAGAATTGCACTTTTGAGCACCAGCTCAGTAGAGACCAAACATGCCAGGCTGGTCCTTAAGCCATGCACACCTACCTCCTAGGAACTCCCTGGAAATGTAGGCTGTGAGCACAGCTAAATAAAGAGTAAATTAGAGTAACACCCACACCTTTCATGGGCAAGACTTGAGAATTGCTCATAGTCTGATCAGGCTGGTGAATTTGGCCTACACTTACAGACCTAAGCAGTGATGTTCCCTCCTCATTCCCTGCTCCTACTGTTATCACCCTTCACCCTTTTCCCTAGAGTCTTTTCTGAGAGCTAGTTTACACCACAAAGAATTTTCCAGTATAGTTGTAATTACAAAAACCACGGGGTCTGCGTAATTTATTCCAATATCACTTTTGCCAGTATTGTTAAACCTTTGCTTCAAATGACAGAAACTATTTTTGAGAAAGAACTTTTTTGTTAGTCATTGTTTATTCCGACTTTGATCGGCCTGATCTTTTCACACTCCTCCCTGCCATAACTATTTGGCCAACAGATCTAGCCTGGACTTCTCCAGGACTCTCTCTGTACTCTCCTTTTATTAAATGCTGTCATGTGTGGCACAAAGCTGATAGTTGCCAGGGCCAGTTGTATGCCCTTTCTTTGGCAGCACCAACAAAATTGATTGGTTTAGGAATCACTGATAAAATCCTAAGCAGTTTAGTATGGATACTGTCTGCTAGTAGAATAAAACCATCTCCCAGCACTGGCATAAAATATTATTGGTAAAAATACCATTTTACTGGTACAACTGTGTTTCTACCAGAGGCTTCTGTTGGCACAGCTATGCCTGTCAGGGCTGGCAACTCTTTAGAGCTATGCTGGTAAACATCAGTCCTGTAAATGTGATTTTGGTCATTCAGAACACACGTTCACCTCTTTTTGACTCACAGTGACAACTCCATCACACAACTGCATTCAGTACAGTTACTTTTAAAGCAGTAAATGCAAATGAAGATGCAAATGCATGTTGTAATTCAAATCAGTGAAACAACATCATATTCTGTTGTTCTTTCCTTACAGCTACTTTATGCAGATTCATAACATTTAAGGTCAGAAGATACCTTTAGGTAACATAACCTGAGGTATAACACAGATCAAGCAATTTTATGTAATTAAGCCTCATGATTCATAAATGAGCAAGCATCTTCTAGAAACCATTTTTAAGTCAAAGGCACCAAGTGAAGAAGTCACCATTTTCCTTTCTAGCTTATAGCTTTTGCCTCACATTTTTGAATGCAAAGCCCTGAGAAGATGTTTTGACCTCTGTGATGCCATCATCTGTGCAGGTGCCTCTTGGAGTTTCTCCTCTCTGTGATCCATTCTTTGACTCCTTTTATTTGCATTCTTCTAGGTAACATTCTAATCCCCTTTCCAGCAGCAGACTCCCAGAGCAGCATGAACCACCAGGCTGACACACTAAGACATATCCTCCTCATCCTTCTGGTGTCCTCTGCAGAGAGAGGGAGACCACCCTTGTGACAGTGTGTGCTCAGTGGCTGCTGTCATCTCTATGAGTGGGGCTAAAATCAGCTGTGTGGTGCATATTTTTATTTTATATTTTCTGTCTGCCACGCCAAGTTTTACATTGCACTGATCTCCAAGCTCTGTGGAGGTAAAAAGCATGCCTGGGTACTAAGAACTTTGCTATTGTAAGGTCTGGGGATATTTCACATATAAAACCTTACCAAATTTATTCTGAAATGCAGAAAGTAAGGGGTTTGACTGATATATATTTGTAGGTACAAAGGTATACTTCATATTAAATTCATGTTATTAAAGCTCATACAAGAGAATCAGCCGAGCAGAAGATGACAAGCTTAAAAAGAGATACCATTGTGATTACAGAAAGACAAGAAAAACAAACAAAATTCTTACTTTCATTCTTTCTAGCCCATAAAGTGTTTATGAGTATCTGGATTTAAGTATTCCTGCCAGCACAAAAGTAATCAATAAAGGAACACCTTGTATAGAAATAATGCATTTTCTGCAGTTATAGCTAAACAGAACAGATTCTAACAAATTCCTAAGGATCCACTTTCATTATTGAGGAAGATTCTGAATTTTTAGCTCTGCAAATAACCAGCTGGGTAGCCTGTAACTCAGTTTTTATTAACATCCAGTTGTACGTCACATACCTCCAAGTCCAAGTGTCCCTATGTATAGTGTTTCTGAGTACTTGACATCAGACAGCTGGAAATTTTCTCAATATGATGTATAACAAGTGACTTTATTGGGGTAATTTAGGACAGACCCTGTAGAACATGTAAAAGAGCTCTTGGCTGGGAGCTGTTTCTCTGAATCTATCTGAGAAATGACTTGCAATCTTACTCATCTTCACAGGTGCTTGATGCCATTGATTTACAATTTTATATTGCAATTCTAACAGGTTAGCTGAAATAGAGCATACACGTATGAAGGACATTATTGAGTCCAATATCTCCAGCTCAGGAGAATGAGATAGTTCCCTTTCCCATTTAATCATAAATGTTTCTTTAGTGGGCAATAAAGAAAAAGCAATGGCTTTATACAATCACCCCACAATGTTCTGAGATTCATTGCTAAGGAATAAGATTTGCTCAGATAAAAAGGATTCTCTAATACAAGTAGATTTAACATCAGAGTGAATAAAGGAACTCCTGAACTGGAAGTAAAAAAGCAAAAAGGAAAGTCTAGCATGTCCCACCTTTGTTGTATTTCTAAGGGAAATGTGAATTTGTTTTTACTGACAAGTTGAGATAAATATTCCAAATAAATGAAATCAGTCTTTAGAGAAAACAGGAGCAAAATACACAATATAGTTAGAAAAAGAAGCAGATTACTTTTAAAGCTGGTGTAGACTCCATCCCAGGAACAGAGAACTTGGGTTCAGGTCTGGTCATAAAACATGCATGACTCATGATCCCTCTGTTTTCAAAACCTACCTAGAAAGTCAGTTCCCCTTAGCTGAGTAATGAGCTGCATTTATACAACTGTAACAGAACCCACCATACTCAAGAGGCTTGCATAGTGATTTTTATGATTCCCTTTTCTGCCCAAGTAAAGTTAGCAACAAGTCTTTTGAACAGGATGGAGCACTGAAAGGGGTGAAGTTCACAATAGTGAACTTTGAAACAGACATAAAATAGAGATCACCTAATTCATTCATACTTAACCAACCTAATTTAATCAGCAGTGCTCTTCAAATACATTACTCCATTGAGCTGTGCAAATAAGATCCCTGTATAAAAAATATATGTATTAAAATTAAATCAGCAAAGTGTTTAGTACTGGCCTCACTTTGCTCTTACTGAGCTTTGATTCTTCTGTCACAAGGCACTTTGAAATTCCTTCTCAGTAGTACCAGCTTGTCAATGAAGAGCAGAAAAGACAAGGTGACTGTCATGATTTTACATTATGTGGCCTTTCCCAGAATGAGTGCAGTCCCTGATTTCTAGCTGGTGAGAATCCCCGTGGATAGTGGTTCCCAAATTATGGTCCTTTCTTCTTGGACATATGTATAGTAAGTTTACATCTAGCACAGAATGGTGTGGCAATTTAAATTTAAATCTGGTCAAATAAAAAATACATTTGTCCAGTCCTCTGGATGAGAAGAAACAAGTTGCAACATGGCAAAAAGATACACACACATTTAATTTTGTTACAAAGTCTGCTGAATAGATTAGAAAAATCATATTAGTATTTGTATATTACCTTTTTAAGAAAGAGAGAGAATCCAGAATTTTTCTCTTCACTTACAATTTTCCTAAAATCCACCAAGTGAGGTAAAATATTAGGGATGGTTTGCTTGGAATGAAAAACAAACAGAAAAAAAGTAATCAGCATAAAAAGCAAGTCTATTGTCAGTCCCTAAGTCTTTCCTGCCTCTGACTATAGCATCTGGATTTGTTAATGCAGATGACTCACATTATTAAGTCTTTGTTAAATAACTAGATGATATTTTGGATTAATAAAATGGTCTTTCTAATTTTAATAACATTACTTTTTATATTTAGGCAAGAAGAAACAGATGTTTTAAACAATCCAGTCCTCATCACATGGTAGATTTCCTACTCTGTCACAAAGTTTCATGGAGCAAGGACTACATGAATTAGTAAGCATTTCTAGGATCACACCCTAGACTAGTAGCATTTTGAGAACTTTTAGAACTGCATATCTTGAAGTCGTTTGCATCCACAATATTAAAAAAAAAACCTCCTCTTAGGTTAGTTGAGCTCTTAGCTTATTTGAAGCAGGCAGCCAGCTGTGGGGGATGCTCTTCTGAAGAAATGCTTTGCCCTCATAATGAGGATTTGATTGTGGCTTTGGCAGTCAGGCATGTGGCAGAGAGGATGTGAAAGTGAGGTACCAAAGCGGCAGTTGGTGCTGACGTCCTGTTTGCTGAGGACAGGAGCAAGCTCAGCGTGTCCATGGGGGCTGCGTGTGAAACTGAGAGCTACTGCGCCTCTCAGGAGAGCAGCTTTCTCCTCTGCTGGCTCCCTGGGAAAAAAGCCATGGCTGCCCCATCTCCAGCTGATGTGTGGAGCAACTTCATCCCAGCTAACCTTTCAGAGTGAATCTAGAGATCACAGGCATTTCAGCTGCATCCTGTGTAAGGAGTACTCCTTGCAAGAATTGCAAGCTCACTTTCACAGCTTACAGGCTCTATTGAATCACTGTATAAGCAAGGATGATGGACCAGCAGCTGTAATACAGACCTGGGACTGTGGAGATGTACATATAGTTCAGCATATGCTTTATAAGTGTCAATCCCATTGATGCAGAAATAGAAAGAATATAGTAAGAAATGAATAAAGAAATAAAGATGGCAAACCCCACACCCTGAAGTTTTTACTACTCCAGGCCTGACATGTAAAGAATGGATAAATGGTCTTTTCTGACATGTAACTGTCTCTATATCACCATGACTAACATTTAGGGCCTAAATAGATGGAGTCCCTCACTACATCAAAAGTACATTGTATTTTTTGAAGAGGTTACTACCACCTGCCAGCTGTTTATTGTCCCTCAGCTGGAGTCCACTGTCTCCTCAGATCTGTTGGCTCACTTTATCCTAATCTTATTTAGGCAAATGGATCTCAGTTAATGCAGATAGTTTAAACAGTATATCTGGTAACTTGGGTTATTTAATCTAGACAGGATTGTGGAATATCCATAGGAGCAACTGTACCAGCAGATGTGAGGATCATTAATATTTGACAGGGTGATGCCAACAAAAAATAGGGACAGTAACTTTTTTTCACTGGCTTAGCTGGGTTTTGGAAAAGAGCACCTGTTTATAATCTTATGACATGATTTTCTTTCAGCAGTAGTGTTGGCTGAACAGACCCTATTATCTCCCTCTGCCACCAAACCTCCTCTTCGGTCAAACAGAAAGAAGTGGGTAACGGCCTCGGGCACTCTGCCCCTTCTCTTCCCCCTTCCTGTTATGCCAGCACTACTGTTTGGGCCGTTGGGTGAGTCAGTGCAAGGATCTGGATAAAAATAAGTTTTCTTTCTCCCCTCTTGGGTTGCTGGCACATCATGCATCTGTGCAGACCTTGCATCAGCACCCCCAAAGGTCCATACCTTTGGGGGTGCTGTGGCAGGTGACTGTGGCAGTCATCTGGAGCTCCTGGAGCTGGCACTGCAGCTGAAAGAAGTGTTCATGCAGTCATGGCATTCCTCCATTGTGTCTCTTCCTTGATGGTGAAGTGGGAGCTATTGGGCTTCTCAGTGTACAGTAGTGCTTTAAGGGTAAATGTATCAAAGCAACAGCTCTCAAAACAGGAAGCTGCCCCCTTGAGAAAGCACAAGATGCACAAAGTTGGGATGGAGAAGGCTCAGGACAATTTCATATGGCCTCTTCCACCTCTCATCTCCCTCTTTGAGGCTTTGCAGCTCTTCCTTTTCATCCCCAAGTGCATTCACTTTGTGTCCCTTGTGCAAAGGAGCTGAAGAAAATTGGCATTGGGGTGAACTTTGTTGGCACTTGGAGGGCAGGATTACAGTGTGAGTGATATTTATGAGTGGTACAGCATGACTATACTTCAGGAGGCTGAGGCAGCTGCAAGTTGGGCTGCAGGAATTTGGGATTATCCAGCAAGCAGATGTGTATACACGTGTGAAAGGGTGGGGAATGAAGATAATGTGAAGGAAAGAGGGAATTGCAGACTATTACAGCAAAAGAAAAAGGTGAGTCTCCAGCTAAAAGACTCAAGAGATCTGTATTTGAGATTGTAAATGGTAAAATACTACAAAAATGGGTCAGAAATAAAGTGCATCAGGCAAAATCATAATTTGTCACACTTATACAAATTCAGAATTACATATAATTCTGACACTTTAGTCATAGAAAAAAATCAGTTTGCAAAGGAAGAATACTATGCCATCTTGTATTAAAATCCATGGATTTCTGTCTGTAAATAAAAATATCTCACAGAAAAATATTTCACTTGGTAAAGCCATGGAGGCCACAGTAATCTGTTTCTAGAAGCAGCAATTGATAAATACTGTGATATATAAAATAAAAGACTATAGAGTGAAAAAAGTTTAGAAAAGAAAACTTAAGGGTTTTATTTTTCTTGGAACATCCAGCGTGTTTACTGCTAAGGTACCAATCTCATTTATTTTATGAGAGTGAAAGCTGTGTACTGTCAGTTTGATTGTTCCTTCAATGTATCAGTCAACCTGGCACGCTACAACTGACAAAAGGAAGGACCTCCAACCAGTGTGTAGTGAGCAGCAAATATTTCTTTTGGTTTCCCATGTATCTCTTGCACATCAGAAAATAAAAGATTTGTAAAAGGTGGGAGAATGGAAAAGAAACTTGGCAGAGAATTCTATGATTACTGTTCTACTGACTCTTGTTTAACTTTTCTAATTTATAAAAAATATGACCATAAATTATTAATTCAAGGGAAGGCCGGCTTTTTCCTTAAGTTCTCCAAAATGCAATGATGTTCTCAAACAATGGCATAGGATCCAGAAATATTAGAGTAATTCAGTTTAAAGGCTTAGATTTCACTGGGAGGTGAACCCCAAAATCAACAATCCTTCCTATTACTGCTAAATGCAAGATTTTGTTTTGATTTAGAAAATTGGTTGGGCTCCTGTGTCACCAAAGTACAGACACAAGAGCTGTTTTTTCACAGAGGCCTCAGTCCACAAAAGCCCTTAGTCAGGGCTTAAGTTTAAGGAAGCAAGTGATCTTACTGACTTCAATGGATGCTTCACATTTGTAAAATTGAGGCATTTTAACAGTATTTTCAAGTGGTCTAACGCTAGCAAGTTGCATTTTCATAATAAAATAATGTATGACATTCTCGAGATGGTGATGTTTTAAAGTCCTTTTGTTTACACATTGCCAGAAGAAATTTATTAAATTGTCCAGTATTAGTAGCTGCTAAAGACTGGATTTTAATTAAACGGTACAATGTGTCGCTCTCTATATGTTTTAGGCCATGATCTGTTCGCATAAACCACATTTTTTTCAAAATTCACTTTGTCCAGCTATAATAAAATTTTTACACTTACCTACAGGCTTTACACCTAACAGATTCTGGCTTATCAGCTGGACATCTATGGCACCAGTTGACATTTGTGACTGAAATGTAAATATTACATAATAAAGAAAACAGCACTGTGTTATATTTATATATTGACCACATAAGGGATCTTTTAAAGCAAAATTCCATTACTATAGTTCCAAATACCAGGCTAAAACAGCCCTGAGCTGGCAGCCTAATTTTCTGCGATCTGATTTATGCCTTATTGAAATAAATTAAAAGATTTGCACTGACTTCAGAATGATTTCGATTGGATGTTTAACTAGTAATAGAAGTGATAATTTAATAAAAGCCCACATACTTCTCTCTTTTTTTCTCATTAAATCTAATGCAAATCTAAAATCAGGAAATTGAGAATTACAGTGAATTTGACAACATTTTCATTAAATTGCGCAGTGGATTTAACCGTAAAGCACAACAAGATCCCAATGAAAAGCTTTTTTATTTGTACACAGAGATTTTTCAGACTCCTGTGTGCACCAATGACAAATCCAACAGACTCTTGAACCTCGGATTGGAATTTACAAAAAAAAATTCCAATATTTTTCCCAATACCTCTAACATAACATCTCGGAGATATTACAATATTGGTTGGTTTTCTGTCTCTCTCTTCAGTGTTACTCTTTGTACGACTTGGAAGGCCAAACAGAAGGGTGGCTGCTTGTTGAGGGGAATGGCAGTAACTTTCATGGGATTGAGCTACAGACAGGTGGCCTAGGGTGTCTGTATAAATGTTGTAGCCAATGGTGTAAACAAATGACCAACAGTAAGTTTAGAAAATTATGTTGTTTGTTTTGAAGAGGGATCCTAGAGCACCAGAGTTTATAATTTATCAGGAAAAATCAAGAGAAAGAAACTACACTTGGACAACATTGGTTTATAGAAAATAATTAAATTGAAGGAACAATGAAAATAGAACTAAAGTTGAAACTGCGCACTTGCGATATCAAATATCAATGCAATCACTTTGCAGCAGATAATATGCATGGTAATTAGAGCTTTTTTACATTATATTATAATAAATTCATAATTCATGCATACAATGAGAGCTTTTGGAAAGGAGCATTTGAATTTAACAAACACTACCACTCATCATCTGAGCAAAGATGGCAAAAGGAATTTCAACATTATTTGCGATCTAAAAAATTGAACCATCGTTGTTGCTTTGTGTTGTGCTTCCCTTGCACAGACTGCAGTGCCTTCTGTCTGCTTTAGGGTGTGGCATCTGCCATTGGGGAGGAAAAACTGGCATGTGTTGCCTTTTATAGCAGACTGATTTCATTGTACTGAGGGCCTCAATTTTATAGCCTCTTAGTTCCAATCTTGTAGCCGAGTTGCTGAAACAAATGGGAGGAAAAGGAGTTAGTGGTACGAACTCTTCAGTTTAAAGCCTGATGCTTTTTTTGCCCTTTTCCCAGGGAAAACATTTCAAATTAAATCTGTGTTAAACTTTTGTGGGTTATTTTCCTGATTGGAAAGAGTTGCGGAGTGTCAGGAAGTACTGTGATCTGCAGCCCAGGCACTATCAGCACATCTTAGCAGATGATCAATACATGTATTTTTGCTCAAATATAAATGTCTCAAAGTATAAGTGTTTAATTGATTTTATATTTTATGTTGGAGTACGCATGTAAAGAAATACACCCAAGGAGATGTCTATATTTTTATTTGCATATGAAAGACTTTAAAAATCAACTTAGGTGGTTTAATGCGTATAATTAGCGTGCATTTGAATATAGAAAAGAAGGAAATCCAGGAGATAATGTCAAAAAGGCTCACTAACAAAGATGTAGTATTCTCTTGGCAAAAGCTGATGAATGATTTGGCATGAATTCATCTTACGGTTCTGTTATTCTCTCTCCTACAAAGATGATATATCCCTTTCTAGCAGTTTGCATAGAATTGCAATTTGTTGTTGTTACAGACTGTAATGACCCTTGGGTATGCACCTGATTCCCCTCGCTAGAATTACTCACCATTTTTTTTCCTGCTCTGTGTTTATATATGTGTAGCCATATAACATTTTTGCACTTGCAAAGGATACAAAAAAAACACCCACAAAACTGCCAACCAACCAAAAAAACCAAACCCCCGCAACTGTAAAACTGTAAAACAGAAGTATTAGCAAGATGTACTTCATGAACACTGAGACTTTTCAAAACTAACTCCCTAATGCAAATAATATTTCTGAGTTTTCAGACAGAACTAAATAGACACCGGAACTAACAGACACTGGAATCACACTACTCATACATTTATCAATAATCTTTACATGTAACTCAACATTAGAGCATGAAGCTTCTGCTCCTTTAATATTTTCACAGTGAATTCAAAAAAACCTACCTACTTGTGGCAGCATCTTTCTTCATATGCTGCATTTTTCTCTACCATTATGATTGAATCTCCTATTTATCCCTTTTGAAATTTGAAAATGTGCTTACCTTTAACAGACCGTATAAATATATTAATTTAAAACATCGTGGTTTAGACCCTTGCTGTATTGAAAACGTTCACTCATATACCGGTTTGCTATATTCATAGCTAAGTATTTGATCTCCCAAATGCTTTCATTAGTTCAACGTAATGTGTGACTATTACCTTTTGTTATACTAGGGTATCACTTGTATTAAGATAGTTATAAAAAAAACTTCAAACCGTTCTGGTTCAAAAATGTAGGTCAGCAGCAGCTTTCCATTTGGAGCAAGAGTTACTCAGATTAAATATTTTGGGGTTTGTGTTACTACGTTTACATGAGAGTCTTGTGCATACTGGAAATTATATTGTTTGGGGAAACAATTATGAGACTGAAAATGTCTCTCGCTCTTTGATCATCTCTTGTTTAACTGCAAATAAGTACACAGAACATATTGAAAACGGCCCTATATATAAAAGCATCATTAGTGCAAATGACCGTTAGAATTTGGAGACAGCTGGACAATGTGGACAACTGCAAAGATGCTACCGCTGCAGAATTTTAGGTTAAATTTTATAACCGTCTGCACATACAATATAAATCTTCAGGGGGCGAGTGGCTTGGGGCGGGGGGGGCGGGGGAAAATCCAAAACAAGTCCAATTTCTCCATCACATGAGCAGACGTTTCCCTGCCCTCGGAACACGAGGCGGCTGCTGAGCACGGCACACGGGGCTGGGGGGCAGCGTGCGGCTCCCGAAAGTTTGACCGATCCATCTGCTCCGGCACAGCTGGAGCGCATGGCGGCCCCTCGCCTCCCTCCCGCCGAACCAGCCCGCGCGGGGCAGCGCCGCCGGCGGCACCCTCGGCCCCGCAGCACCGGGGACAGTCCCGCTCCCCGCCCCGCCCCAGCGGCGTTCGGCGGCCCGGGGCACCCATTGAGGCCCGCCTCGACCCCTCGTTCGGAGCAGCCCCGCGGGTTCAGTGCTCCGCAGGCCGCGACCCCTGGCGCGCACACGGGCGGGACCCTGCTGGGAGCCGGGGGACCCGCGGGGGTCGCGCCCCCCATCCCGCCGCGCTGCCGGGAGAGCAAGGAGGGGAGCGGGAGCCCGAGCAAGTCCAGCGTGGAGTCCAGTCCGCATTTTGCGGGTGCGCGGGAGCGATCGGGGCGGAGGGGGCGATGGCTGCCGGCGCTGGCTCGCTCGCTCGCTCATGCCATGCTGGGCCAGCGCGGCTCCGGCAGACGTGTGTTTACCCATATCCGGGTTAGGGAGGAAAGGAGGAGAAAAAAAAAAGTTTCATTTAAACCTGAACAAAAAAACTTTCAACGTGAAATCACACAGCGGGAACGGGCACGGACCGTAAGGCGTTCTTACCATTTCTAACCTCAACCACGGACTCGGGGAGGGAAATCGCTGTTAACTCGGTGCGTGCGGAGCGGTCCGCAGGGGATACTCTGGGATCAGTCAAGTCCCTGCCCCGGACGCTTCTCCTTCTGCCCCTCTCCTCTCCTTCCCCCCACCCCTCTGCTCGCCCCCTATTTTTCAGGGTGGGAGTCGATCTTTTTGTTTTGTTTTGTTTACTTTTTCAATTTTGGGTTTTTTAAAAATTTTTCTTTTTGTAGTTACTATTATCAGCACCAATTTCTCCGGACTCGCAATGTTGCGATGATCATGGCCGCGCAAGTCGCAGCGGCTCCGGCGAGTGCGAACAACAGCAAGGGCAAAGCCCCGAGCCTGCCGGGCGGCCTGGGCCCAGAGCGAGGCCCGGGGGGGGCCGGGGCGCCCGGGCCGGGCCCCGCACTGGGGGTCGGCGAGGGGAGTCCGGCCGGCGGCAACAGCGTGAATAATTTAGATCACCATCTCCACCACCACCACCGCAGCGAGCCGCCGAACATGGCCAATAACGCGGCTCCCGCCGCTGCCGCCGGTAACAACAACAACAACGCCAGCGGCGGCGGCGGCGGCTCCTCCTCGGAGCCGGCTCTGAAGGAAGGTGGAAGCTCCTCGGAGTTATCTTCATCTTCTTCGTCTTCTTCCTCCTCCTCCTCCTCCTCCTCCAACCCGGGCTCGGCTATGGAGACGGGGCTGCTCCCCAACCACAAGCTGAAGAGCGTCGGAGGCGATCACCCCGCCGCGCCGCCCCACCACCACCATGCCCACCACCCGCATCACCATGCCCACCACCACCATGCCCACCACCCGCACCACCACCACCATGCACTACAGCAGCAGCTAAATCAATTCCCGCCGCCGCCGCCGCAGCAGCCGCCGCCTCAGCACCATCCCGTGCAGAATAACAACAGCAGCCTCGGCGGCGGCGGCGGCGGCAGCGGCAGCAACAACAACGGCGGTGGCGGTGGCGGCGCTGCTCAGCCCAGTGCAGACATGGAGCAGCAGCAACATGGAGGAAAAGACAGTGTTTTGGGCGCTCAGGCCGAGCCCCCCCAGCAGCCGCAGCAAATGCTGAATAAAGGCGCCGACGAGGAGGAGATGCCCGGCAAGATGGGCGAGCCCATCGGCGGCCGCTACGACCACCCCGGCTTGGGACCCCTGGGCGGACAGCAGCAGCCCCAGCAGCCGCCCCCGAGCGCTGGGAGCGGCGGCGGCGGCCTCGGCGGCGGCGGCGGGAGCGGGGGAGGCGGCGGCGGCCCCTCCGCGGTGGGTGTCTCGGAGTTCAATAGCTATTATGGCAACCCTGCCCCTGCCCCTGCCAGCAGCGCTACGGCGAGCCGCGCCGGGCCTTGCTTTGATCAACATGGCGGACAACAAAGCCCCGGGATGGGGATAATGCACCCCACGGCGGCCCCCAACAGCATGGACCCCCTGCAGAACTCCCACGAAGGGTACCCCAACAGCCAGTACAACCACTACCCGGGCTACGGCCGCGGCCCCAGCGGCGGCGGCGCGGGCGGCGGCGGCGGCGCGGGAGCCGTGGCGGCGGCGGCGGCGGCCGCCGGGGCAGGCGGCGGCGGCTACGGGGGCTCCGCGGCGGGCTACGGGGTGCTGAGCTCCCCGAGGCAGCCCGGCGGCGGCATGATGATGGGCCCCGGCGGCGGAGCCGGCCTCGGCAAGGCTGGTGCCGGCGCGGCGGCGGCGGCCGGCGGCTTTGCGCGGTTCTCCGGGCAGAACCAGCACCCGTCCGGGGCCACCCCTACCTTGAACCAGCTACTCACGTCCCCCAGCCCCATGATGCGGAGCTACGGCAGCAGCTACCCCGACTACAGCAGCCCCAGCGCCCCGCCGCAGCCCCAGCCCCAGGCAGCGGCGGCCGCCCCGGGAAGCCAGCAGGCAGCGGCGGGCATGGGCATGGGCAAGGACATGGGCGCCCAGTACGGAGCGGCGAACCCGGCCTGGGCAGCGGCTCAACAAAGGAACCACCCGGCGATGAGCCCCGGGAACACCGGGCAGGCCATCAGCAGGACCCAGGTAACTCCCCGCGCTCGCTTAATGACGGCTCGTGCCTCCGTGTCGCTCGTGTCGGGCTCTTAGTTTCTTTGTAATTCACTTTTTTCTTCCCCCCCACCTTTTTTTTTGTCTTTATTTTTTTTTTTCTTTCCTCCCCACCCCCCGTTCTCTTCTGGGCCAGTTTTGCCCCTCGCTGCCTCCGTAGCGAGGGTGAGCCGTGCACAATGCACGGCCCCGATGGGGCTGGAGGCACCGGAGTGTGGCTTTCGCTGCCGAAATTAGGTTGTTCCAATTAATATTTTCCCCCACCACTTTGAAACAGCGTCGGAGAGAGGCAGGGCCCGGAGGACAAACAGCTCGGGACGGACGGGGGCGGGGGGTTGGATTTTGTAACCGGAGTGCCGGACTCGGGGGGCTCCCGCGGGATAACGTCCATTATCTTTCACGGGGCCTTTTTTTTCTTCTCTCTTTAACCCGTTGCTTTTTTTTTTTTTTTTTTTTTTTTTTTTTTTAATCCCCGAGCAGAACGAGTTGCGCCGTTGCGCGCTCTCAGCAAATTAGTTTGCCACTGATTGGAGTTACCGCAGTGAGATCCACGTAACGCGGCCGCGTTCCTTTCCCTGTGGGAAGAGCGCGCGCGCGTGCGTGTGTGTGCGCGTGTGCGCCCGGTCCGTGCGGGTCGTCCCGGCCCGGTGACCTGTGGGGGACTCGCCCGCCGGCAGGAGCGTGCCCGGGTGCGCGGGCGCGTAATCGCCTTTCACTTCCAAACACACGCGGAAATTAAAAAAAAAAAAAAAAATTAAAAAAAAAAAAGAAAGAAAGAAATAAGGAGAAAGGAAAAAAAAAAAAAAAAAAAAGAGGGAAAAGTCCTTGGCGTCAGCGAAGGGGCGCGGGCACCGGGGCAGGCCGCCGCCCCCGCTCCCTCCCGCACTCCTCTGCCCCAGCCCCGGTAACTCCGGCGATCGATCGATCGATGGATCCGATCGATAGGCAGGCGCGATGATCGCGGGGCGGCGGGTGCGGCGCAATGCCTTTCCGGGGCGGCGCGGCGCGGCGCGGCAGGAATGCCGGCTGCCGGGCGCGACCCTTGGAGAAGCGTCCGGGTCTCCTCCGCCCGCCAGGTTGGGAATTTGAATTGTGGAGGTAAACTGGCTGCAACCGTCTCCCGACAGCTGCCTCCGAGTTGACATCTAATCTGCCATCTGATTGGCTCCGCGCGCGCCATTGGGCACCTCGCGCCGCTGATGTAAATAGAGGCGCTGGAGCGGCGCAGGCACAGGAGCCCCCGCCGCCAGCACCGCCGGCACCGGGGGGCACCGGGGCACCGCCGCCAGGGCCGCGCGGGCACCTTCCCCCCGCCCCCCAGCCTGCCCGCGCCGCCTGCTTCTCCTGGGCACCGATTGATTTGTTTATCTTCTTATCTATATTTACTTACTTATTTTAGATTTTTAATTCCGCGCTTATTAGGGGCGGTAGGGAAAGTGCCTCCTAATAACAGTGCTTTTGGATGAGGTTTCGGGTTTTCGGGTCGCGCTCGCGCCTTCTTTAAGAAAAAAAAAAAAACCAAAAAACCCTGACAAACCTAAACATTTTGTAATGTTGCAGATTACGGATGTTATGCAAGGGATTGGATTTTTATTAAAAAAAGAAAAAACAAATACTAGTTTCGTTGCGTTTCTGTTAGCTCGATGCCTGTCCTGTGCATGCCTCTTAAAAAGACCGTGTTTGCATGTGAGCTGCTGTAGGTGAGAAAATGCCGTGTATTGTACAAAGAAGGGAAGAAGGAACAGCTCTGCCAGAGGTTGTGTTTGTTTCAGTTCTGCAACAAATCCAGATATTCGGGAGAAAACGTGCTTTTGGGTTTGAATTGTGGTTAGAATACTTCAAGAAGCATCGGGAGTTGTTGATATCATTATTTTTCTACACAAGTGTGAGATTAGGCTGGAATTCTCAGTAGGAAAGTGAATTGTGTTAAATGGAGTAGTGCATTAGAATTTTATGGGTTTCTTCTCCCTTCAACAAGATCTTTCTATTAAGAACTGTTAAATCTTTTAACAGCTTTTAACAGCAAGATCTGACAGGAACAAATGCAGGTGTATGCTTTTGGGGTCCTCCAACGGCTGGATCTTTCCATAAAGTAATGAATAGAATCTGGAAAAATCACTGCTTAATATTGCAAATGGTGTATTAATCCTGAAAAAAAAATAGTAACCTTAGATGGGCTATGTGTGTGTTTGTCTACTTCCAACAGACCATTCCTATAATGTTTTTTCGTTTTTATTCCGTTTTCCTTTCTTTTTCTTCCAAGGAAATAAGATGTGTGTGTGTGTTAATTTTTACCTTTTTTTAAAATTTGCAGTGGTAAAAGGGTCATTGGAAGCCATAATGTAATGAGGCCTCATATGCATAACCTTTCATAATTACTCTAAAAATATTTGGATCGTCTCCTTTTGAACAGGTAGTTCAGAATTTGTGGCTTTAACAGCTAGAAAAACCTTTGTCACACATCGTACATGCTTGTTCAGGGTGCTCTTTCTTCGTGGCAGAGATTGTTTAAAGCATTTTATTTTTATTGGAGGATTGAGAGTAAATTCATTTATGTCCTCAGTATGACTCTTAGAAATACTTCCTTATATTAATGGGTTTACATCCTATCTTACAGATTTCTTCTTTCTTTTTTTTTTTCTTTTTTTTTTTTTGCACCGTAAGGATTGGCATTCAGCTTAGAAAGAATAGTCTGGCAAGAACACAGTTTCTTTGATTATTTTTTTAAAATTATTTTTTCCTCAGAATAATTGTCATAAAGGCAAGACATCATTGTTTTTTATATTATGATTTTCCATTAAACCAGTAAGAGATAGAGATAAAATTTTTTTTTAGGTTTTAAATTAATATTTTTTGATGTATAAAATGGGCTGTGTCAAAAAGTAGTTACCATTAGCTTGCAGAACACAATTGGTTTTGTACACTGTTATTTATTTTTAATTCCCACATGTCAATCTCCCTGTAAGTAGAGAAATTGATTGCTCTTTGAAAGAGAAAACTGGAATATTTAGTCCAGCATCTGAACAGAAGGCTTCTCTTCATTTTTTTAATTATCATCTATGTGTGTGCTCTTGATATGTGTATACACACATTAGAATACGCTCACTTGTCATGTGTCTTTGTAAAGCAGATGTTGATTGGCCCCTAAGCCTATAAGGAACTATTGTCCTGTGAACAGAGAAAAAGGACTGACAGTAGGTTACAACATATGAGATGCTTGTTCAGGAAAGTCTTGCCTCGGCATCGGTAATTTTTGTAATACGAAGAACTGTGGCATCCTGCTATGAACTAAGTTCTGTATTTATCCAGCCAATTTAATTATTTAAGAAAATTTTGCTTCCATTTAATTTAATCACCTTACCCAGCTGAGAGATGTGATGGAAGCTTGCAATAGAGGCTTCCTGCTTCTGAAGAAACCCACATTTTCGAAGGAGATGGATGTTGCTCACACAGATACATTGATTTCATGGTGGGGGATTTGTATGGTGCTAGTACAGTACCTTGTCATTCAGGTCTTTTGATTATTGATTAATCCTTGGCAGTGTACAGATATTTAGAGTCCTAAGGCTCCTTTTATTCTTCACTTCTGATTTGCACTGCAGTAGTTTAACACATTAGCACTTTATACACATCTTTCTCCTTTGTGCATGTGTGTATGATTTACATGCAACTACACAGAAGGAGAGTGCCTGGGTCTTTTCAGGAGTACCTGTATAAGATACAGAGGAAGTGTTAGAAAAAAACATGTCGAGCTGCTCTGAGTTTGTGTCTGTATTGTTTGTTTTGTTGCAGAGAAACTCTGAATATGCCTGATTCTGCAGCTCTTTTTATGCCAAATAGATTGCCCGTATTGACAGTTCTGGCTAAGCCAAGGCTGCAGAATCATGTCCTGTGCCTGAAGGCCATTAAACAGCTGTTAGTGTGGTGAATAGATTCTTGATGTCTCAATGGGAGAATAAAATATATTTTTCCCTGTGCAGTTTCAAATAAACAGTTTAGTATTCACATAGCTTCTATTTAGAAGTAGCAAATAGCAATATTCACAGTTAGTAGCATCTATATATATATTACGACCATATATTTGACACTTTGTGGTTTGGTGTTCAGTTATTGGTTTCTGTAGTAGCGCTTATGCCTACACATGGAACAGCAGAACCCTGTGTACGAGATACAATGAAGAAAGAGAGATGCAAACCTGCCTACTCTATTACTGCTTCCATAATGTAAGGATTCTTCCACTAAGCAGTTGATTACTGTCATTTTGGCATTCTGATCTGAATCTTGGGGCACAAAAACTAAGGCATTTAATCCATTGCTAAATTTTCTAGTTACATATGTAAAATAATGTTTTTGAAATTACTAAAGTATGGTCTGTTAGGTGATGCTTATTCATTCTGAAATAGGATCTTAGTTAAAACTAGATTAAATTCATGCAATGAAAACAAGTTTGATTAGCTACTGATAGACCTTTGTTACTTTTATTCCTCAAGTGTTTTGTTATAGGTATTTTGACATTCTAATTGTTAGTGTGATAATGGCAGTAGTTTATTTATTCTTTGGTCCCTAAGATTGTACCTGTGCCCTATACCAGTTACATCTTTTAGTACTTTTTCAAAATGTGCCATTTATCAGGAGGCTTTGAAGATTCTCTGTGGATATGTAAAGCAGTGTTGCCACATTCACTGTGCATGCATGCTCAAGGCTGCAGAATTTCAGTAGCATGTGTTTGTGGTAGGCTAACTTGCTAGAATATATTTTAGAATTGTGATTATTAAGGTACTTGGGAAAAAAAAAATTTTTCTTTCAATTTTGGGGCTATTTACATAGTGTTAAATATATGTTTTGGTACGATTGAATGAGGACTTTAATTAAATTTAAATTAAAAGTATACCGTAGTGGTTTCCAAATTTGTTTAGAAAACTAGTAGGAGAAAAGTGCTGCTTAGCGGTGTTGTTTTTGTACTGCTTGGTGCTTATAGAAGCAAATAAATGTAATGCACAAAAATCTTGTGGAGCCAATCATACTAGAGTAAAATTTATTTTAAGGAAGTCTTTCTGTTAATAAATTTAAAATTATTTTTTAGTAGACCTGAAGGGTTTCTGTACATTTCATGTGTGTTTTGCCATTCAGATCATAGCATTATCCTTTTACTTTTTCTGTTCCCCAATGGTACCTGTTGGTGCTCAGTTTCACACACAAATGTTGATGTGCTGGCCGAGTGCTGCAGTGTTTGTGTTGCAGGTAGGCCAAACAATTTCCGTTGTTGTACTTCCAGTTCTGAGAGTGTGGCATCCAGTGATCCACCAGGAATACGTCAGCTCCAAAAAAGCGAAACACATCCATGGTGGTGTTCCAATGCAGTCAAGGAATCCTCAGGGATGAATGTATCTTAAAAAACCTATCTGAGTCTGTAAACAGTGGGGACAGTGGCTAATTTGTACAGAATTGATTTTAGCTACCTTTATCTTCTCAGTAACAATATTCCAAGTACATTTGATCTTTACACTGTTTTTCTAGAGTGCCTTGGACTAGAGTAAAACATTATTCTTCCTTTTGTACAGGGTGGGGAAACTGAGGCACATTGCATGCACTTTGCTTCAGACAGGCACACTCGAGGGCAGGTGTTTTGGAAATCGCCAAGGTCTTGTTTCCATAAACTCTAGCTTTTGAATAAATTCAGTCTTATTGTCTACACATTCTGTTGTGGGAGAAAGTAAGCTTTACTGGAATCTATTCAATGAGTAAGAAGACAAATAACTGAGCAAAACAAGGGATTTGTCTGCTCTGTCAGGACAGTCACCTTAAACTAAAGGCACCGTAATTAAAAATTTCAGTATTCCTTGCACTGTTTTATCATTACATACCCAATACCATCTATATAAAGATGCTAGATTTCTCATAGAAATTAAACTCTGAGGAAACTTGAGTTGAACAATTGCCCAGGAGCTTAACGAGTGTCATGGAACTTGTCTTTTGATAAGTATTCTGCACGGGGCACCAATGTGTGCTGGGGTGGGGTGAGTGCGGGGGTGCATGCACAGACTTCCTTACCACCAAGTCCGGTTGTTTTATCTGGCAGATACATTGTCTTCAGTTTTGAAGTGAACAGATTTGATGCAGAAATCACAATTGTTGTGTCTTACTTAAAGATTGCTTTTCACATAGGAATTGTTCTTATTGCAAATATGAAGTACCTTTTATCAAACTTTGTATTCACAATGTAGGATGCTTGTGTTATCTGAAGGTGCCTGCAGTTGTTTTGGAAATTGGGAAACCTGAGATCATTGTCCTGAAGCTTTATTAAAATATTTTATCTGTGTTTATTAAAACCAATGTGAAATCTGTGTAAAAGTTTTTGGCAGGCATGATTTAAAAGGGTGTTGATACATTGTGCGTTTATATTCCATGTATAGTGGAAATGTTAGTTTCCTTGTAAATTTAACAAGTTTATGAAGCGGCTGAATTTCTGAATGTGTAGTGGCCAATTTGTGGATATAAAACAGAGTTTGATGGGTCTGCAGCATGTATAAGGAATTGCTTTCAGTACAGACCTATCAGTGTGCGATCTACGTTCCTATTGCTTTTTGCATTTGAGTCATTGTGGGTTAGTAACTACATCAGAAGGACTAAGCATGTGTAGAAGTATGTAATCTATTTATTAGTTTTTCTCTAACTTTAAGAGCTATTAATTAATCTTTTGCACCTAAACATGCACAATTGCCAAATGATGTCCTGCCTTTAAGAATTCACTGCTGTGCTCTGTCTTCGCCCTATGTTGTAGGCTTCTCAGATTTGAAAAGATACTGAATTCAGGTTTGTGATGTAGTAATTGTTTATGAAGACATCCATCTGAGTGATAGGCCCTCTGACATTTCCATCTGTAAAGCTGTGCCACTGATCTCCCATGCCACCCACATCAGTCTCTTTCTGACCATTGGAAGGTGGGGAAAGAATATTCTTCTAATTTTTAAACTTTTTTATAAATTAAGGAAGTAGATATATATGGAATTTTGGTGTGTTGCTAAAAAAAGAATGAATATGAAAATGGGGAAAACCCTTGATGTATAAATTCCCTTTTTTTTTTTTTTAAGGGATAGTGTTAGTTGTATTACTATTAGAGTCTTGCAAACTTCTACTTTAATTTTTTATACTCATGTGGTTTTGGGGAGTAGTGTGGGTTTTTTTTGTCTCTTTTGTTTTTTATTTTGTTTTGTTTGGTATTTGTTTTAGGTATCTCAAAAAAGAAATTTTATGTAGCAGGGCTTTCTCTTAGATGTAATTCTTCCAAGTTACTGAATCAATTTACTTGCCCTTTAAAGACCACGTGGCTCTAAGTTCACTGTGAAGTTCTGTTGTTGCAGCTACATTGTTAGAGTCAGGGAATTAATTGCATCCTTGACTAATATCTGTTGTGGCAAACCCCTTTGCATTTAGCTTACCGTTGGGGTGGTAGTGTATCTTCACCACCAAAATAACAGCCTTTATAAGAAGCCTCTCTTGAAGGGTTTGCAGGTATGGTTATTGAGGTATTTTGCAGAGTTTCTCAAAAGGTAGATAGTTCCACGACAAGTTTTGGTCACCTTTTAAAAGGGCAAAGAGGTGTATGTTGTGTGGCAAAGAGAGGGCTGTCCTGGCTGTAGCAGTCCCTGGTACAGCTGTCTTTCACAGAAGGACCTCAATTTGGAGCATGGTTGTTCTTTCTTTGTTCGAGTAAAGAAAGGAAATCGGTTCAGAAAATCCCAAAAGGAGGGATCCTCTTTTAAAACATAATTGTAGTCATGTGTGCTGTTCCCTGTGTGGACATGGCTTAATTCACAGATTGATTGAAGTGAAATAGTGCCTTCTTTACACAAGCAGTGAATTCAGCCATGGTAAGTAAATTATATGACTTCAGGAAAATGATATTAGTAGAGAATTGGTGTAGGAATTCTTGATATCTCAGCAGTCTGCATGACCTAAATGTTGCTGGTTTCACTGACTGATACCTCAGTTTCCCCCTGTTAAAATATGGATAACATTTGCCTTATTTAATCATTTGAGTTTGATGTGCAGTTTTAATTACTGAGTAAGGCAAAATAAATAGGCAACCTAAATATTTGTTACATGGGAAGGTATCCAGGCTGCACTGTGCCTTCCTCTGTTTGGATGGGATCAGAGACTTGGTGTTCCCAGCATTGATCGTGTTATTTGGTTAGCTTGTCAGACTTACTTGTTTGTAAGCAAGATACTGAAACATCAGCTCTGAAAATTTCTTTTGAAAGCACAAGGACAGGATTTGTAGTTCTTAAATTTTATTCTTTTAAAGTTAAAAATAAAGATAAGGAGGTTTGTTTTGACAGCATCAAAGGAATATGCTGGTTTGTTTGCAGCCTTTGATTTGGATAGAATGTATGGAGTTCTGTTTTTTTTTTTTTTTTTGTGTAGCAATTTATGTTGTGAATATTTTGGATTTTCTGTTTATATGAAACGGTAGTATTGATGTCTTATTTTCAGGCATGATTTATGGAAAATAATTGCGCTTTTGTGATTTTTTTTTTAAATTTGGTGTTTCTTATTTGATTGAAGTTCCCAAGCAAAGAAAAGTAATAAGCATGTTTTTCAGAGCTGTTGCTGTTTTAAATTTATGGTTGGTCATAGAAGCTATTTAAAGAAATATTTTTGGAAAAATAGAGTACATTTGAAGCTGTTTTAGCTGCGTACCAGCAGTAGCAAAATAATTTTACGTGTCAGTTTTACTTATATTTGAAAGTTCTTCCTTCCTGTAGGCAGCAAGGTCGCCTTGTGTGCGGGAGGTACCTTCTCGGTGCCCGGCCTGCAGTGGCCGTGGGACGTGCCGGGATGTGTGGATGCCCTTGGCTGTTTTGCCGCAGCGGTGCCTGATCGAGGCATTTCCCTGGCGGGACGCGGGGACGGAAGGGCGGGGGGGCGGCGGGGTGCCGGGCCGGTGGCAGCGTCTGTGCAAGTTGCACACACGGAGCGAACTACTTCGCTTGTGTGGCGTCACATGATCAAAATATTTTCCCCTTTGCCGCTGCCAGAAGCTATCTATTGCTTTTCAACAACCTCGGCGCTCGGGCAGTGGGCCAGGCGCTGCTCCCGGCCGCGGGATGCCCCGGCCCGCACCGGTGGGACCGGCGAGTGTGGGCAGCGCGTTTGTGTCCAGCGATGGCCCTTGGCGGCCCTCGGCTGCCTTGGGGAGAAGCCTTGCTCTGCCTTCACATCTGAGGAGCAGCGCCGTGTGGAGTATTTCTAGCATCTTAAGTGATACTTATTTTACATTTAAATATTTTGCTAGCAAAGAGATACTGAATTTGTCTTGCATGTTATGTTTTGGTTTACAATAGATGTATTTTTTCTTTTAAATCCCGAAACTAGCACACATCCCTTGTGATAGCCACCCTGCTTCCAGCCTGGCACAGAGCCGGTTTTCCTACTAACAAACTGTAGGAGCTACTAATTCAGCAACATTTCTGAGATTTTTAACTTTCTGCAGAATGCTCTTTTTGTTGTTGAACATGTGGTATGCAAATACAAATGGAAATAGTGCTATGGAGTATTTTGTTGTGGGTTTTTTTAAGTATTAAAAACACATTTTGCTTTTCTAATAAACCTCATAACCAGACCTTTTAATGTTTTGATATAAATAGCAATTACACTAACTGAGATCCAACCACAACTAAAAAAAAAAACCCATATAAAATCATTCAGAAGGAAAGTTCCCAATTTAATTGAGCTTTTCCTTTAAAGAAGAGGGACTGATTGGGCAGCAGCATATGAAACAAAGTGTCTCGCATTTCTTGAAGTGATCAAGGTGTTGGAGTAGAGGTTAATATTCAAAGATTTTTCCAAGAATTAGCTAGAAGTCTAAAGGCTACTTCCGTCTAAGCTGTTGAGAGATTTATGTGTCATTGCTGATGACAATCAGAACATTTTCTGGATTGAGACCCTTGAAAAGTTTTAGATTTAGGTACATGGACTGGTTATTTCATGTATTGGGACATTTAGGGATTTGGTTGTTCACAGGAAACTTGCTAAATGCAGCTGTTTGAACAAGCAGTGGAGAGGGATTCTCTGTCCCAGGAAGACTTTGCATAGCCACACATTCCTCCTTGTAGCTCTTCGGCTAATTTCAATAATAATAGCAACAGTAACAATACACATTCTCATTAAGAGGAAGGTTGAGGAGGGCCTGAGTGAGCTGTTACTTTGTTGGAATGTGGTTTACAGAATGGTGGATGCAGTCATCTACTTTTTCTGCAGATCCTAATGTTGTTAAGTGTCAGCTCTGTTGTGTGATGTGGTTGCTCGACACTCTTCCTCTGTATTTTCCCGAAACTTAAGTGAGTGAAAGATTTATTTGTAGGTTATTTTAATCTGTTTCATTTATTTTCTTCTCAAAATCATAATACTTCGTTTTATCCAAATGTCATAATCTCTTTTTGCTCCTTTGTCTTGTGATACTTCTTTTTCTTTTTTAAGATGTCTTTCTCACTTTCCAAGTCATAGGAGTGACGGAAAAGTCATTCTTACTGTTTTCTGCAATTTCAACAGCTGTGCGAGAGTGATTAGTGTGACTGTATAGTCACTGAGAAAATAGCTTCTGAGTGATCCAGTCATCTCTCTGACTGGTATTTGCTTCTCTGTCCTCCAAGTTGGCAAAAGTTGTCAGGCAAAGAGTGGCATCAGGGAAAGCACTATCCAGCTTCCTGTGCAGGCTCTCCTAGTGACTAGGAGTCAAGTTGCATTTAAGAAAAAGGGAAAAAAAAAAGCCACTAAAAAACGAACCAAGTGAGCCCCGGGCAAGACTTGGCAGTATAACAGTAAAAACTGTGCAAGTAGTTATCTATGGGTGATGGTGTTGGTATTTTTGTTTCAGGCTCCTCTATTGCTGATCTTCTAAGCAATAACTTGAAGGAAACAAACAAAGGAGACAAAACCAAGCTGAAATGTAAATGTTGTTGTGCATAATTTTTTACCTGGCATGGCAGGTGTGATTAAAAAAAATAACTATTTGCCTAAAATATATTTGAAAATATGTCTGCATGAAAATTCAAGTGTGGTGTTGCTGTGCATGTGGAAAGTGTAGAAAAGACTGGAACTGAGGAGAGGAAACACTTGGCATATGATTGTCTATATTAAGTAGTGATGCCATGTACTAGGTATGTCCTAAAGAATTTTATAGAATTTGATACTTCATTTCATAGATTTCCTTTCCTTTTAATTCTCCTCAGAAGATTGGGGGTGTAGAGAGCTGCAGGCAATGGCTGTTTGTTATTTCACAGTGTCATATTTTATTTTATTATCACGAAGATGGTGAATGAAGCCTGTTTAAAAAGTGAGTTAAGGTTCCATTGTTCTAGAAGAATAGCTTAGTAATTCAAGAAAGAACTGAGGCCAGTTTCTTCCTGTGTGATAGTTTCTACATACTGTTACTTTGCCTATAATTACACCTAGGTGTTTATTCGCAACAGTCTTGTTGCCTGAAAAAAAAACCTCGAAGTGTCTGATTTACCCTCTTGTGTTTCTTTTCTCTACTCCTGCTTTTTCACATTCAGTTTAAATTCTTCATTTGCTTGTGGCTGATGTCTTCCTTGATGAGATGGAAGAAAAAAGTAGGTGCTTTTTCTGAAGGGCTGCAGCTAGTCATGGCATCATAATGGAAGGTTCAAATATTTATGATTTCTGATGACATTTTTACTTTCTTGAAATTCTTGATCTCGCATGTGGTTGTCTGTCTTACTTGAGCAAATTGTCTCAGCCTAGTGTGCCAGAAGTAGAAAGAAATGCAATTTTCCTCTCCAGAAGTAGGTTTATATATATATCCAATGAGACCATGAACATGATAGGGTGGGTTTTTTCCCCATTTTTTTCCCCCAAATGTTTGATACCGAGCATTCAGCAACATGTTTTGTTTGTCATTTTTAGATTAATACTTGGGAATAAGCAGCAAATATATTTTTAAATTGAGTTCAGTCTATGTACATTCTTCAGAAGGTCCACATGGGTATTCCTCAGAAAGACAGCTTTTTGTCCTTGGCTTTTGAGGATCACAGGCTGAAGCAAAGAGCAAATTAACAGGAGAAAGTTTGTAACATATAAATGCACAGGAAAATAGGTGTTGATCCAAATGACCATCTGCTTTTTGTGTAGATACCAAGCCAGAATTTTTCTTGGGGGAAACTGAAGAAAACTTGAAAATCTAATTTGTTTATGTCTGCATTTTTCAGTAGCCTTTTGTTACACTCCTTGAGTACTCTTTCATCCAGTTTTGTGTTGCTAAAAGATCTTGCATCACTATATGAGTCTGATGGTTGTCTGAAGCTGATCTAAGACTTCACTTCTGCTGTTAGGACCAGTCTCCACCTTTTTATTAGCTTCCTGCTGCTTCCCTTGTGTCATGAGTCGCATGAAGATTTGTCTGAAAACTAATCCTGCCAAATAAGACCTGTGAATGTTTAGCTTTCAGCCAGATCATTGAGCAGATTTGACTTGCAGCATAATCTTTGGAGCACAGAGGTAGAGCAAGGGAGAATATGGCCAGTTCAACTGAGGGTGGGCATCAGGCCATGGCAGCCCCTTTGGTGGTGTTACAGATGGTGATTCTGTCAGCCTAAACTCCTCCTACTTTGCCTTTTGAGTGTAAAATTAGTCTATAAATAATGTCAGGCAATTTCTTAACATTTGTCTGGAGCAGGAAGCCATTGTTATCCCCCTCTTAAAATGAGAGGGAGCTGAGGCAGAGAGTAATTTTTTTTTTTCCCCAAGGGTGATAATTATACAGAATGCATTGATTGCAGTGGCCAAATAAGCTGTGAGTATCTTTGAAAAATATTATATCTAACCATATGTACTGTAGGCATTTGTACCTGAACTTTTTGTGTATCTTTGGTGCAAAAAAATAATCAGATCTTCATGTGAATCATCTCATTCTAAGGTAGATGTGTAGTTCTGGTCTAATGAATCATGCTCCTAAGGTTTCATGTTTTTCCCCTTGCTCTGAAGAAAGTCTAAGCTGATAAGCTCAGGTGTTGATGTCAAAGGGCAGGTGAAATTAATTCCTTCCACTATTTACAGTGTTTTCATAAAGGCAAATGACTCCAGACTTGTGTTCTGGACTAATTTAGCTTCCTCTTTTTGTCTTGCTAACCTGTTGGAACTAATGGTTTTCATACCCATTTCTGCTTAAGCTTGATACATTTCTATTTTGTTGTCAATTGTATAATGCCTATTCAGAGATTTTTTTGCTGCTGCTTTTCTTTTGGTATGTCAAGTTTTTGCATGTAAGGACTGTCAGTATTGTTTATTTTTTCCCAGCATATTTGCAGACATATTGGCATACTGGCAAATTTGAAAATACCAGGATGAATTTCCAGATCAGTTGACCTTCATGCTTAGGTACGCAATTTCCTCTGTACACAGATGCAAGCTTTTGATTTGTAAATAGGGCAGCAGTTCTGTTGTGTAGATGCTGCTTCACAGTCCACTGAAAACTCTTTATCCACTGCTGGCCCCTCAGCTTGCAGAGAAGTGGGCACCTCTGGGAAGGAGCTTCCCTGCTGTGGTGATCCTCCTCACCCAGCACTGGTGCTCCCTGTGACTCCACCTTCCCCGCACTGGTTGCTCCAGGAGGTCTCTCTGTGGGGCATCCTGCAGAGCAGCAAACCCAGTGAGCATTTTGGAGGACTGAGGGGAGGCTGGGCATGGAGAATGAGGAAGGGGCAGCCCTGTCAGGAGGTCTCTGCCACCGAGAGGGACGGTGGTTGTGAAAGCCAACAAGGTTTGTTCTGAACACTGCAGGCGTATTCCAAGGTGACGAAACCTGGTGTTATGCTGAGGGATGAAATTGTTTAGGACAAAAGGAAACACAGGGATGCCTATCCTGCACAGAGCTCTTCTTGGCAGTATCATGTTTTCAAAATGGTTCAAGAGGAAAAACCACAATTTGCTAAAGAGATTTACCTGCGCATCCTGAAAAATGGGTACCATAATCCTTAATTATCTCTAGGCTCACTTAGCCTTTCTTAGTAAAGTATTTAAAATGCCCAAACTGAAGTATTATTGTGATTAATAATTTCAGTGGTATCTTTGTAGCAGGGTGTCAGTGCTTTCCACTTCTTGGAGGCTGGCAGAACCATATTTTTGTTTGTATCCTTTTTAAGGGATCTTTCTCACAAAGGGCATCAGTTTATTTGGTTTAGGCTTAGGTTTTGAGTTAGGTATCCTCTGAAAAGTTACTTGTTTTCAAAAAATTCTGAGGAGTCTTTTGTAGTGTTAAAGTATAATTTGATGTTCAACTAGTGGCATGATTTTCAGATATACTACTTTCCCCCCAGTGTGTAGGGGGGGAGGAGGAGGAGGAAGCATGGCTTCTTCAAGGTTGACTGAAATCTTTTAACTTCTATAGCAAATGAGGTGAGAATGAAATTGTCAGAAGGATAGAGACTAAATTATTGAAGCACTTGACTGTTTAAAGTGGCTGGGAATGTACTATAAAAGGTGCGAGTCTAACAGTCAAATGTGTAAACAGCACCTTATTCCTTCCTTGTACCTGATTTCTCACCACTTGCTTTATATGAGAGCCTAAATCAGTGTGGGAGATATTGCAGACATTCTCAAAGTGTTAGTTTACAATGCCTCCACCAGAAGAACAATCTATTACCATATAGAAGAGCAGAGAGAAAAGCATTTTCAAGGAAGATTAATTGAAGTAATTCATCACTTTAAAATGAAGAAGGTGCATCAAACAAAAATAAAAGCTAAGTATTTTGTGTGCCTCTATTGGAATTTGATAACCATTTGTTTTGCTAGAAAATATATGTGGACTGGGCATCTAGTCCTTGTCTACACAGTACAACTATGTGCTATAATTATATGCTATAATTATACCAATATAACTCCCTATAGAGACAGTCTTATACCAGAATAAGAGTTTTTATGGTTTATCTTAGTCTGCTTCCAAACCACATAAGCTTAAGAGGGAGAGGGTACTCTTATGCTGGAGAAAGTTTCCACACTGAGATAGTTATATTGGTATAATTATGCATTTTTTTACTTCAGTGTAGACAAGTCCCTTGTGCCTTTTCAGCTTTGAACTTTAGTTAAGAATTTCTTGGTTGTGATAAGTGTCTAAGCATTTTTATAGTATATTTTTATAATGGGTCTTGGGTATTTAAACCAATTACTTAGGCCAATTAACAGCTTCCTGGGTTGTGGATAACAATAGGATATAAAGAGGGAACAGAATTCATGTTCCTAGCTGCTTGGATATATCTGCATTTTCTCCCCCCCTGTGACTTTACCAGTATTTGGTGTACATCACAACAGGTGAAATAGTGTGTGGCTGTCTAATGAGTTCTGTGTTGGACACTTTTTGTCTGCTATTTCTCATTATTCCTTGAGTTTTGTTGTGCTGTGGCTCTAATTGCATGTATTTCCATGGATCACAGAAAGAAGCTTCCTTGATGAAATTGAAAAAACTGCTTCCAAAAATGTTAATTGTTTTTAGAACTGCTGAAATTTATTGATCTTTACACAAGACAGGATCATAATTGACTTGCTGGGCACAAATTGTGCAAGGAGCAACTCAAATTGGATTCAGAGGAAGGAGAAGGTGCAGGAGCCCTGTTGGTGTGCAGTGTAGTCAGGAGAAGGGTGATGTGTAGAAGGTATGTTTGGTAGGGATGATGTCTCTTGACTGCTTCTGTCACAGGTGGGTACGTAGAGGGAGGTATTCACATGGATTGTGCTTTGAAGTTGGCCATCTTCTTGGTTCTCTTCTCCCCATATCTCCTTTGCTGCTTAGCACACAGCTCATCTCATCCTTACATTCACATCTCCCCAAAAACAGGAATATGTAAACATTTTTTACAGTATTTTCACAGTTTCTGCAAATATCAAAATAAATTACTTAGAAACAGTTTTTCTTACATATCTTTTTTACTCCTTATGAAAAGATTGGTTTGAAAAACATACCTCTTTTTATTCCCTTTATTTTCTTTTATCAACTTATTTAGTATGTTTGTGGTGTTGTAATGTCCATATGGTCTAGTTTTGCTAGAAATTGAGGATTATGACTTGAAATGAAAAATTGTAGAAATGGGAGAAACCTTATAGTAAAATAAACGTGATGTAATAACCTCCAATTCACAGAAGAGCAGGGCTTGAAGTGACACTAAGAGGTCATTTAATCTATCCATCAGCTCTGAGACAGTATAAGGTAGAGCTGACATTCATGGCAGATGTTCATCTGTCCTGTAGTAGTAACAGACTGAGCAAAAAAGAATTATTTATACTTATTCTTTCCCCTTCTCTCCCCAAAGCTTTGTGCAAGCTGAACTTTCCATGGGATTGGTGTGAGAGGATATATGGATTCCTTCAGGATTATTTCAAATTTCTGAGTTACTTCTGTTGTTTGGAAAGTCCGTGTCTTCTGTCAAAATAGTCTAATGGTGTTTGTGTATTTTTGAGTGTAATGCCCCATTTTAATTTTATCTTACTGTCAGTTGTTCAGGTGTATTTCTTCCTGAAATGATTATTTTTCTGTGTTGGCTTTGTAACCAGTGCCTCCTCTTCTTTAGCATTGAGAAGTTTGGTTTAAAAATGTGTAGCATTTCATTTTCATACTTTGACAGTATTTCTGGCGCGTAATCGCTTTCAGTTTTCCTTTTTTTATTCAATCTCTTTTTGCATGAAAGAGCTGAGCAGAAAAAAGAAAAACAACTGTGGGTAGGAATGTAGAAGTGAGAAGGGGAAGAATGTGTTCAAGAAATGATAGTACTCAGAAGAAGAGCTGGGTTTAGCTGAAATGTCAGGTTAGAAATGAAGTGAACAGTGTGGCCTTAAGTAAAGATTTATATTCTTTGAAGAATAAAGGGAACATATGTTTCAGAATTTTACGTGTGGTATCTGCAGCTCTTTAATCTAAACTGAAGGTTGCAAATGAATGTCAGATGAATAGCATCTTTCTAAAGGGAACAATACCTGAAATTGGAATTGCAGATACCTTGTTGCTAAATGGAGTCTTTGGGTTTGTTTGCTTCGTTTTCCCTTTTGGTTATGTCAGTGAGAAACATCTGTCTTTGCTGCTAAAGGACGTTTTCTGACTAGGCCAAGTGATTTTGACTGAGTGGACTGTCTTGAGCCCTCAACAGCTGCAGGAAGATGCTGATGTAAGTTGCCGCCTTGGTAAAGGTTTAGATGTAAATATACTCAAATAACTGTTGCCCCAGAAATAGCTTATTATTATTTCTTTTACAGAAGATATTCCCTGTAGCTGTGCTGCTTCAGTGTTTATGAAGGTAGTGATTCCCTTATCTTTCCTTCCTGTCTAATCTGATTGTTAATTTTACTTCTGTTCTCGATTTAGTAATTTTAGGAAGTTGGGAATACTCTGTTTTGGGTTGTGCCCAAAGAGGGCTCATTAATCCTGAAGATCCTCTCTAACAATAAAGAAGTTTCTTTGAAGTGCGTTTAGATAGCTGTGTTGGTGTTTCTGCATGATGGCTGATGAGGGCTCTCTTAAGGACTGGGAAATCAGAGGTAGGCATAGAAGTGGAAAGAAGCCAGGAGCTTTCAGGCAGAGAGAATTTGAAAATATAATGGTTTCTGCTGGGGGAGAGGGAAGGCAATTCTATGAATATGGCATTATTAGGTTTCCTGTTAAATAATTTTCTTTTTTGGATGAGAAATACTGAAGAAGTGGATCATCTTTCCTTTTTTCATATTTCTCAGACCAGATATGTCTCACATGCTGATTTTTAATTTAATTTTAAGTGGTGTGATATTAAAAGAAAATTATGGTCATATATTGAAAACACATCTTCTTTCTATAGAAACTGAAAGTTCTGGATAGTAGTTATACTAAAAGTATGCCTTTAATTCTGATCATCCTACATAATTGTTGCAGAAGTGTTCATACCTGTGGTTAATCCTACTTCTTTATTTCTGCACTTACCTGGATGTGCCAGTTTTGAGAAATAGGTGAAAGCTCTAGGATAGACCAGAATTTGATGTGGTTGAAACCTAGGTCTGACTTTTTTGACCCTGAGTGAGCCACAGTGAACTTTATATTAACATTGAGATACATTTTTTGGAGGTCATTTTTCTAGAGTTCTTCAGGAGTCATTCCCAAATTTCTGCAAAGTTTTACATTTGTTTAAAACATGTAGGAATTAGAGCTGACAGTATTTTAAAATCAGCATAGCTTTTGAATTATAGTAACGGAAAATTATTTTGCTTTCAAAATATTTGTATTAATACATATACATTGATCAGTCTTTTTAACTCTAGAAAATAAAATTCAGGAATTAACAGATCCCTTAATACTTTGGGTTTTTGGCTTGCTATGTTTGTTTCAGTACAGCTGCTACATGCTAAGTGCACTAGTAGTTTTAGAATTACTTGAAGGGTGTTACCACCACTACCTTCAAAGTGAAATTTACAACTCGTCTGGTTTTTGTCCTTTTAATTCTAAAATCTAGATGAAATGTAATCCCAGGAGTGCCGTTTTGCTGTTGCAATGTAGTCTTTTTCAGATGATACATGATTTAGTTGGAAACAAATTAGCAGTTATGAATGCCTAAAGAAAGCAATTTAATAAACAAGATTTTTATAAGACCTAATCAGAATTGTAAAATGATACTTGGGAATCAGTTACATTATACAATAGAGCGGGTGTGAATTGTAGGCATGTGTGTGGATTCATGGTTTCTAGTCACATTGTTCTCTCAAGTGATACAAGGGCTTCAACCTTCAGTTTACTGTTTCTTCTAATTTATAACTTAACTTAAATGTTTTCAGTCAATAATGAAAATTCCCACTCATAACTGTAATTTGTTCTGGTGATTAATTTCAATTTTTATTTTAGCTACTTCCAACCCTCCACCCCCCATTTTCTAGTGCTTTAAATCACTTGTTGCTGGTGAATTTTTGTTTGTTTACTCCTGCCCAGGAAGTTAGTTCCATGCTGCTGACAGTGTCTGTGTTGATGAGAAAGGTCACTATAAATGAAAAATAATCACAGGCAGATACTCACTCTCCAAGATTCTATTGCTCCAGCTCCACAATGTGGGTCTATAGCTCCAGATTCATTGTCTGTTTGTAGCGGACCCTTGGACTGAGCTGACACTGCTGATGTGTCTCTAACTGGGACACTTTATTTTTGCAATGTTCAACCAATGTGATACAGAGATCATTATGGAATGATGGTAAAAAAAAAAAAGATGAATTGGTTTGTTTCCAGGTAACTTAAAATTTTACACTATTTGCGACCAAGTTTTTTCAGCTTCTACAGGAAACAGTTTTAATATAGAAAATATGTTACAAGAGAAGTTTCTTGGCAGTTGAAGAAGTGACAGGGCTTCTGTTGTAGAGCTAAGTTTGCATTCCAATTACCCTGATGCTAAATATATGCCTTTAGGAATTCTGCATATATTGGCTCTAGCTAGGGGCTTCCCCCTGTTTTCTTATTTTAATTAAGACCATTTTTACCTATTAAAAAAAAAAAAAGTTAGCCTTGAAAAGAGAAGATGCTCAATTGATCAGTAAGCTACCTGCTGTGAAGCTAGAAACCAACAAATACAGAAAATCAGTGCTTTACACTGCTTTTTAGTGTCCCAGTCTGCTATCCCATGTTGTAAGTAGGGTGACTGATTCTCTCCTTTTTCTGAACCCTTGCTGGTGTGGCAGAAGGAGATAGCTTAAAACTCTGGCAAATATTTCTCAATGTGGACAGAACTTTCAGAACCTCCCTTTGTTGAAATTTCATGTTATGGCTATGGAAAAGGAAAACAGCTAATTGCTTTTGTTTGCCTGGTGGAGTTTTCCATTCTTTTTTATCCATCTTTTTTTCAGTAATCTATCAATTTTGTCAATGATACTTGTATTGGTGTCCCCCTGTCCATGTCTCACCGCCTCCCCAGTTTTATTCATCGTGAACTCAGACACCGGCAAAAAGGGAAGAAAATTGCATAAAGCCACTCAAGTGGCAGAGCACTTTGCAGAGAATGGAAGATAAGATTTGACAGTAGTTTGGGATAATAGTAAGAACTGGGGGGTAGGAAGAGGAAAGGGGCTGTGTTGTCTAGAGTATCTGCTAGGTTCTAATGTTACCTGAACTCTGATTTATTCTGGAATTGCTCTGGTGAGGTCAATTACAAATACCAGCAGTAAGTATAATTCAGTTTTTGAAGAGTTGTCATTTATTTTTTTTTTGGTAATAGTGTAATCTCAGAACATGGTCTAGAAATTTTACATTTGCTTCATTCATGAACACTTGATGAAACCTAGTGTATAAGGCTGAATTTGAGCAGTTCAGGGGCTTATTTTTGAGCTTATCTTAGACATAGGTGGTTTTTTTCAAAGGCATTAATACTGTTCCAGATGATCTAGCAGCAGAAATTTAAGGTCATCTTTTCTCTTTTTTTTCATTCCTTTTCAATATGCTTCTAGGGACCTTTTTTCTTTGGAATGGAGGTTTCTGAAAGTTTAGAGTACCTTGTTGCAGCCTATTGATGCAATTTCTCCTTTTCAATATCATCTAGAGGTCTGGGGTTTTTTCCTCCCTTAGCCTGCCTTTGACTCCTAGTCCTGTTTCTTGTTGCCTAATAACTGACATCAGTCTCCCCAAAGTCATCATGTGTCTTTCCTTGTTAAAAGTGCATATAAAACTTGTTGTTATGAGAGTGAAAACCCAGTCACAGGAAGGTGAAGTGTTGTGCTCATGTTTGCATATCAGGTCAGCTGCTGAGCCAGGAATAGCAGTCTTGTCTCATGACTCAGTGCCCTAACTGCTGGCCTGCACCACCTCTCTGGAGCACCGGTCTTTTCCAAGAATATAGTGGTGATGGGTATAGGAGTAACTACAGCAAATATAGGAGCTTTGCTTCCTACCCTGGCAGGGCTCCAAGGCTTATGCACAGCTTATAAGACAAGGGGAGGCAAAAAAAGCTTTCTAAAGGAGCTCCTAGATAAGTTCTGTGAGGTTAGGGTTTGCTTTGCTTTGTTTAAAAACAGCAGGAGGGAAAAAAAAAAAAACCAACCCAAATTGAAAATAGCTTTTCTGAAGGTTTAGGATGTGGAAGAAAGTTCCATGTGTTTGAAAGTCAAACTTTGCTCTACAAATAACCTTAAGAGCGGCCTTTGATTAAATCTTTTGTATATTCAACAACAAACTCATTTTATGCAACCGCAACTATGATAAAATTGAATTAAATGAACCTGCCTCTAAGAAAAGATACTGAATAGCTGAGTAGCACATTATTCAATGAATGGAAAACAGGGAGGCTGGCTGAAACTGCTGGGAAATGGTTTTAACATTCTATCGGGCTAAAGAGCAATTCTGTGAAATCACTGTATTTGTTTCCCCCCTACCTCCCCGCCCTCATTTTTTAAATAGCAGTGCTCTTCATACTGTCAGAATTCAGTGTTGTGACACCCCTACTCAAAAGTTATGACAGCAGTGTAATGACAGCTACTGCCTCTTGAGAATCAATCAGGCAATTAATTTTGTAAATGAAATGCTGATTATACAAAGCTTCACATGAGAGGCCCAGTGATTAAAATCAATTTAACAAATTGTTTCAGGTGGGACTTGATTAATAATTTGCCATAAATGCTGAGGATATATGACCAGCATACCTTTTTGAGTGTGTGTGTGTGTGTGTGTGTGTGTGTGTGTGTGTGTTAATATAGAACTATATATATCACTGGGAGTGGAAAAAATCTGCAGCTAACTGTATGTACTTTTGGCTTGTGACCTAGATGTGATTGGTTATAGCTTTTTGTGGGTACTCTGTCATCCCCAGTGTCCACAATGTCACTTTCTCAGCTAGCTTTCTCTCCAGAAATTGAATACATCTAACTTTTAATTTTATATCTGTGAGTAAAGCCAAGTAGTTGATAAAGTGTATTCAGATCCACGTGAATATTAAGCTTAGGAAGTTTTTTCTTTAAAATTTAAAGTGGATGTGGGATTTTTTTGATTTACATCCCTCCCCCCGTCACTTATATTTAGGACGTTGTGCATTTTCCCCCTCTTACTGCAATACTTCTCTGCAGGCGGCCTTCCTGCAGAGCTCCCCTCGTTCCTCTCAGGGCAGTGCTCTATTCCTTGGCTGACAGACACTATTTTTAGTACATCCTTTTCTGTCCATCTAACGCCGTGTTTGTGTAAGAGCTGTACAAAGTAGGTAAGGGAATTTTTTTTTCTGAGTTCCAGATGGCAGCCATGCACAGTGAGTGAAGGTGTTTACTTGTCTAGGAAGCTGAGAACCTCATTGCCAGACAAAATAGAAGTAACTGGTATTCTGGGTGGGGCTTTGCTTTTTTAAACTTGGTTTTCTGGGTTTATGAATGGATTTTCTCTTTCTTGTTGATCCATAGCCTTGGCTACTGAGGAGGCTTTAAAGCTTTGAGGCATTCATTAGTAAATCTAGCCTGAGAACTTTAGGTTACTATTTTCCCTTGCTATCTGCCTTGCTTTCCTGCTGCGGGTTGCTATTTTGACAGTCGAAATGCCAGACTGAGAGCTCTACCCATGTCTGACCATGCTCCAGTGCCAAAGCTGTTGTATTGGTGCAAAACCATCCAATACAGGCAGTTCTAGGTTCAGACTGGACTGTGGATTGGAGCAGCCAAAGCATGGTCATGATGTGGCAGCGCATAGGAGAAGCAGCTGGAATGAGTGACCTGTTGTATAGTGGCAGATAAGTTTGCTAGAAGACATTTTAAGGAACCCCTGAATTCTGCTGCGCTTGAAATTGCTGCAGAGTTGGTGAGGAGGGGAGTAGAGCTTATGCATGCCTGAAGAAAAGTGGGCATCCTTCTTTGCAGAGGCATCAAGTTGGAGAAAACTAATCTAAAGACAGGACTATAATTCCTGAGTACTTCCTGGAAAAAGTTTGATATTAGCAAAGTGGGTTACAGGAGAAAACTGAATGTTCAGGTGTGATGAGGACAGATGACACACATTAAGCTGACTTCAGAATAACCTATTAGCTGTCAGTAGCTGGCAATGACAAAGGCAGCTTGAGGGGCAGCAGTTCTGGGCTGTATATCCATGTGAACTTGTCAGAAACCTAGCACTGTTTTGGCCATCAGCTGTGTTAATATGTATAATTGCTTCTTGATGTTGTCTTAACCTTTGCATGCACTTGTAGTGGCAACTGAAGAGGTTAGTTATGTACACTTCATTAAAAACAGGTTTCTTTTCTTTGCAATGTTTGTTGTGATTTGTTCTTTCAGTAGTTGTTAAGTTTTATCTATATGCAAAATTATAAATAGAGAATGACCGATACACAGGCTCTACACTTTTTGGGTTGTATGTGTTAAAGAGGACTCGGAAGAAGACTGAGAAACAGTATATCCTTCTACCTCACCCTGCAGAAACAGTTGCTTGTATAAATTATTTGTAAATGGTCTAGGCAAGTAGTAGTTGATTCTTTGTGGGGCTTAGCTTTGATGTTTTTTTTCTTTCGCCTTGTTAATTGCTTACATTCTGTTTTGAGTGGGAAATAATCTTTCTGATGTCTCCCTGCAGCTGAAATCAGACAGTATGCAGAGCCTTTAAGACAAGCAAAATGGCTATTTATGTTAAAAGTCTGCTAGTGTGTGCTTCTTCATTTACTGGATTTTCTTTCATCATAGACTTATGTTGAACTCAGCTTTTTGTTTTTGCTTATTACTTATTGTGTTTGCGCAACTGCCTTTTTTAATTAAAATTTTAGTAAAAGAGACGGTAGATTTCCTTTTTCAAAAAAATAGAAAGCATGTTTACTATTCACCTCTCAAACCTTATTATTAATGTTAGAATTTAATGCTGTACGTTCATACTTTTTTAATAGTTGCTTGCAACTTTCTTTAATGGGTATTGAAACACACTTGGCGAGAGTTGTTTTGATACTCCCTCTTTTGTCACGTAAAAATGTTGGCTGAGGCGTCCTTGTACATGCTCATACAAACGATGACATTATCTAGGAGTGGATTATCTTTTCTGCAGTTCCATCCTCAAGCCAGCTGTGTCATTGTATTATAGTGAATACTTGTGATTATCTTCAGTGATAAATTTGTGACTTGGTGTCTGACATAGAGTTGAGAGCTCCATGCCTGTCTTCCTTGGAATGTCGGTAACCGATTGTCAGCTGTCTTTACTTATTATGAGGTTTCAAGGCTTTGGTTTTTATACAGAGATGTGTTTTCTTTTTTTTTTTTCTTTCCTTTTTTTTTTTTTAATATGGAGACAGAAGCTTTGGCTGCAGATCAATGGATAAACAAAGAGTTATTGTATTCATAGCTCTAGGAGTTTGAGGGGAAGCCTACTTGAGAGTGTTGAGTTCATGTTGTTTTGTTACAGGCACAAATGATGGAGCATTACTTGGAAGGCTTTGTGGCTTATAGTTGCTTTAAATCGCTGCATTTGCTGTTGTCAGCCAAACTAATGCCTCTTTCAATTTTTTTTTTGTTTAAACAAAAAAGCACACTTTCACTTGAAAAGTAGTTACATCTCTCATATAAATACTCATCTTCTAGTGAATTGCTGTGTCTGTCTTGTAGAAAAGAGCACTAGCTGAATGGGTTTCACATCTAAATCCTATTGTGACCTTATTCAAGTGTCTCCCACTCCTCCCTGTTTTGAGATTTCAGTGGTGAGGGTCTTTGTGGCATCTTTAAATGGAAATGTTAGTTGTATTTTGGGACAGTGCCTGGTGTTGTCCATATTCATAAATATCATTCAAATAAATATTTTGTTGTTGGAAGTGAAACACCAACTGATAACTTAATATTGGATATTTATATGTATATATATATGTAATGTGTGCATAACATCAGTAATGCCTTAAAAGTAAGAGCTGGTTTTGATCAGACGGCTTCTCAAGTTATTCTCTTGTGCAAGCTGCCTCAGATCTCAGTGTAGATGATGTAACTGGAAAACACTGGCTAAATGACTAAAGAAAATGGTAGTGTATTATTCTATTACTTTAAAAAAGGCAAAATTAAATCTCCAGGTACTTCAGGGTGAGGTGATTTATCTGATAGTTTTGGATGGGAGGAGAGCAGGAGTGGTGGTGATACTGAGTTTACAAGTGGGTGTAGAATATTAATTTTTTCACTTTCTGCATATAGCAGAAATGTCAAATTTATGTATTCTTTTACACAAAGCATTGAAAAAAGGAGCAGGTATGATAAAAAGGTTGTCAGTTACTATTTGTGGGTAGTGTAGATTGTTCAGTGTCCTGCGTTAATGGTTGTACTGTCAATCTAAAGACTGGGAATGAAACCTTGGCCCTGTTGGAATCATAAGCAAACCTTCCACTGGGTGTTTTAAAGTGCTTATGAGGCACATAATAGGCAGGAACTCTTACTCAATGCTCTGTTCTCACAAAGCCTGATAGTACATGTGCAAATGAATCTGATACTGACATGAGATAGGCACTATTATAAAGGGGTTATAAATTATGGTATTTCTGTGGACTGAAGCAAAGAACAAGACTGAGGTATTTTGAGGAAGTGCCGATCTACTCAGTTTTAATGAAATGTAGCAAGTTGAAGAGGAGGTGTGGAATAAGAACCAAAAGGCAGAATCCATCTAGGCTTGCCTAGAAGAATATGGCAGTAAAAAATAGCATGAGCAAACACTAGATAAACTGGCAAAATGGTAATGTGTACATTAGGAGTAAACCAGCACTAGAGAAAAATTGGGCTGTTCTGTAAAGGCAGGAAAAGAAACAAATGGCTATCACTTACTGAAATGACACTAAAATAAAATTTATTAAGTGATTAAAACTTTACACTACAGCATGTAATAGAAAGTAAAGGCATGGAAGATGTGAAAATACACATATCATCCATTCATAGTCAAACATGCACGCTGGGTTTTAGACGAATGTGATGCAGTTAGAGCAATGCTGTCATTTTTGGTACATGTTAGAGAGCACTTGTGGAGTGGTTGGGTTATGATCCCTACAGCATAAAGAGGGATAAAGATACATCTCATAATCAACCTGTCACTGAAAACTTGTCTTTGAAAAACTGTTGGAACTGATGTTAAAGAAAATATTGGAAATTATTAAATCTTAAAGGAACCTTCAGATAAGATTTTTTATGTCTCAATTAGCAACTTCTTTTAATAAGTTTTCAAAATGTCATAGATGAGAGAAAGTCTTGCTATAAGAATGAAATCAAAAAGTCTACAAAAATGATAAATCTGAATACTGTGCCTGCATTAAAGCTGGAAAAAGGTACATTGAAATTTTTACCTTCACTGTAAGGGGGACAGTACTTGATGAGTAGCTCTTCTTTCTTTCTGTTAAGTGTATGGCTCCACGTCTTCCTCAGCATACACTGTTCTTAAGACAAAATTTGTATTTTTGTTAGAGAGTTTTCAGTGGTATTGATTGTGGACATATTAATTTTTTCCCTTTTTTTTAAATGTTTACACTAGGGAAACAGGGGCATTGTTGTAGGCCTGGTTTTGATGGCTGTAGGTTAAATTTTTTGAAACCCACAGTTTCTGAAAACACTTTCAGAGCACATCTTTCATCAAATTCAAAAGTTGTTGCAGTTGTAGATATACAGCATTTCCTGCAATTTAAGCCCCCTGATTTTCAAGTCAGAATGCATGAAATTGGTAAATTTTGAAATTTTTTTGGTTTGGTGAAGACTTGTGGCAGATGCAGAGGTAGAGTCCATTTCTGCCTGAGCAGCACCCAGCTACTTTAGATGGTAGGACAGTTGTCTCCTACATTCACTGCCTGTATGGTAAGTGAAGCCCTGCTGCAATAACTCACACTGGCCCCTTCTCTGCCCTGTGCTGGGTGGATACCTGGAGCAGGCACAGGCGCTGCCTGTGAGGATTGAAGTGTGGCTGTGCATTTAAAGACAGCTACCTCTTTGAAGGAGACACTCTTAATGTTGCAAGGGCAAACTTAATTCCATGAGCTCTCAACTTCTGCAGTAATAATCTTTCTTAAGCCTGGGGGAAAGCTGGCCCTTTGGTTTTGTTTTGCCTTGCATAAATATGTTGACAGCCACTGAGTCACTGGTAGATGTCTTCACCTTTAGCTGCACTGCATAAAGGGTTAAGATCTAATCTGAAGGGAGTCAGAAATAGCAGTGGTGACTTGCCACCCCCCATAAGGGCCTACCAGTGCATAGGATGAGAAATGTTTCCTCATCAAGTCTGTCTTCTCCAGCCGTAGAGATCATAGAACACTCTACTCTTTGTTCTTTTCCTGAGGTCTTTGGAGGGAGGAGGGAAGAGGCAGCACTGATAGCTAGGGTGGGTCCCTGTGGATTGTCCCAGTAATTTGTCCAGGCACAGTCACTGCTCCTTCAGTCTAACCCTCTCATATTCAAGTATCTCCAGTCCTTGGTCCAGGTTCTTGACTTCCAGTCTTCACAATAAGTTCTGGGTATGTCCAGGTCCTTGCCTCCCAGTGACCACAGCCCCCTTGACTCCCGTGTTGTGTGAGACACTGCAGCTCCTGGTGCCTGGGTTTATAGCAATATCTGAGGCTCTTCATCCCTCCACCTTTCTGAATTGGAGGATATCACCTGGGGGAAAGAGGAGTGGCTCATCTGAAGAGAACATGGAGAAATGTAGTGATGGCAGGCTGGTGAGAAGGAGGGAAGGAAGGATGCACTGGCAATGAGGCTCACTCTCCCAGCACACACACAGAAGCTCTGCTGCTTGGAGGTCACTAGTCCAAAGGACAGAGACTCTTTGGCCTGTATCCATGTCACCTCCTGACCTTGTTTCCTCCTCTCCCCTTCAGCTCATTCTGCCTCACTTCTATCTCCATTGCTTTTTTAACTCATTGTCCCTCTTTCTTTGTCTGGCAAATTCGAGGCGGCTTCCATACGCTTTGTAACTCCTCTGAAGAAGCCTTGCCCTGCCCCTCATGTGCTCCTGTTTATTCCTCCTGTGCTCCCAGTCTGGTGACATTCAGGTGCTCTCCCTGACAGGGGCACATGCCTTACCTTTCATGAAGGTCCAGTGTCACCCTGGGAAATTAAAATTCTCTGCCTCAAAGCATGGTGTTCAAGAGGTATTTTCAAGTGTTTTATGTGAGAACATAAACTATGTATTTTTCTGTGACCTCATTCTAAGACATAGCTGAACTATTTCTGCTGAATTTTCCAGAGAATTTCAGCCTCAGGCATACATATGGCCTGGAAAATTTCAGCCTAAATGCTTGAAGTTTGGCAAAGTTTATATGCACCTGAAGGTAGTCTTAATAATGGATAATGTCAGATTGTTTTAGCTGTGTAGCTGTCTGCATTGTTTATATTTAAGAGTTGGATGCAGGAAAGAAAATTCTACACTCAAAATTAAATAAACTTGAATTTAAGTAAATGTGGTTATTGGAGATGAGACCTGGAAATTTTACCCTGATACAGAAGATGGTAGCAATGAAAAGTGCTGTTTGGCTTCATGGGAATCTAATGGAGAAAGCTCAAGACTCACTTTGAATAAGGATTTATGTTTGAGAAGAAGAATATGACAGGTGATGCACTGAACATTAAAACACAGAAGTAAACATAGATAAAATGTTGTGGTCTATGGCAGGAAATGTAAATTTTCCCCCGGGACACTGTAAAAAGGAATCTATAAGCCTTAGCCTTTGTGTTTTTAGTTGAAACTGTGGTGAGAGTGCATGATGGCCTAAAAAAACCCAAAACTGAGAATGTTGTTCTGGATCAGGTGATCTGAAGTGGTTGAGGAACCATTGATTTTGAAAAGTATAAAATATAAATAGTAAATTACCCAGGGACATTTAGTGGCAAAAAATAGAAACTTCTAATCTGGCTACAGAGCAGGCAAACAATAAGGGGAAAATTGCTGAGTAATACTTACCCAAAATTAGCAGTGAATGTGGAATTTGCTATGGTAGCAAAAAAGGGCAGTCCTCTTCTGAAGTGAATGGAGATGTCCTGTAAAGAAGAGGTTATCATTTCCATCTCCTCAGATGTAGTGTGCCCATATTCAGAATACTTTATTAGTTTTGGGTGACATTCCTGGAAAATTGGTATTGGTAATGGTGGAGACAGACAGCGAAAAAAAAAAAAAAGAGGTTTGATGGATTTTATTTGCAGTAAGGAAAGAATAATAGTTCATTAAACAGTGACTACTTTGGAAAGGGCATATTTTGGATAGGAACAAAAAAAGTAGTGTGTCATTAGTACAAACAGTAGTGATGAGAAGATACAGGGATGGGAGTGGAAAATGTTAGCTATTGTTATAATAACTATTACATCAGAAAGGACATGAAGAAGCTGTATTACATAGGAGGTTTTAAAATTAAACTATTCAGCACTTTGCTGCAGGAAAACATATGCAAAATGTTCTGCAAATCCTGGTAGGGGAGTGGGCTGGCTGGGTGAATTAATAGGTCCTTTTTTTTTTTTTTTGGTGGGGGGGAGGAGCGAGCAGGAGGAAGGTATGTGCCACTCATGAAGATGGGATTGTGATAGGCTTTTTGAAAGCTTCCCTGCACATACTTCCATTAATCTAACCAGAACTCAGGAATTAAAAAATGGATGTCATATTAACAATACTGGGCTGCACTTCATGAAGTATGGTATTTGTTCTGGTTCAGTTAGTTCTCAGTAATAAAACATGAGAGTAATACTACACAATGGTTGACACCTGTCCTGAAACTGTTACAGGGCTTGGTAAGTGCTGCCAAAAAGTCTAAAAATAAAACTTCTCTCCCTTACCTCCCTTCCCCCTCCATCACTGGTTGCAGTTTGGATTTTCTGAGGTTTATTAAGGAAGCAAATAAACTTTCATGTAAAATGTGGGTTATGACTTGCTTTTTGATCTTGAAACTTATTAGTGTGCACGAAAGCAACAGGAAAATGCTGAAATACAGTGTTGTGTATGCACTGCACTTCTTGGTAACTTTATTTTCTTTTCAGTTTCTCTTTTTTTTCTGATGTGAGAGAACAGATATTTTCTCAAGGTTAAGTCACTACTTGTCCACTGTTTGTGGCTCTCTTGATATATATTTATGGTTTATTTTGTTTGTTTGGTTTTTTTTTTTTTTTACGTTAGGGCTGGTGATGCTAATCAGTGTGCAGCAGTATATTTAATTATTTCTTAAGTTGAGATTTTCTGGGTAGATTTTCTGCTCTCTGTCTGTATAGCCAACAGACAGCCTCAAGTTTTAGTGCAAAATATTTTTTAAAGTAGTTTTAAATGTAATGGAAGTCCCAAACTTCCTATTCCAAACCTCATCTAATTAATCAGAGAACCCAGGCTATGGGTACTTTGCCGGTTTGTACATCAAGTCAATATTTGAGGTGTAAAGCGTTGAGAAAACACATGTATAATTCACCCGCAGTGAGCATGACGATTCTGACCTTTTTCTTTGCATGTCTTAAATATTCCTTTGCTTGTGTTTGCCAACAGGGCAGTCCGATGGATCCGATGGTGATGAAGAGGCCGCAGCTGTACGGCATGGGCAATAACCCTCACTCTCAGGCACAGCAGAGCAGCCCCTACCCCGGGCAGTCCTACGGCCCTCCCGGCCCCCAGCGCTATCCCGTGGGAATGCAGGGCCGAGCCCCAGCAGCCATGGGAGGAATGCAGTATCCACAGCAACAGGTTTGTGGAGGATTTTTCTGGGTTGCTTTGGTTTCCCTCCTCTCTTTCTCTTCCCTTCTGACATTCCGTAATACAGAGGGGCAAGAGAAAACCCTCAGAAAAAAGTGTTTCTTGTGCAGAAGGAGGATGAAGGATCATTTTAAAACTTAAAGAAATTATGTTCACAGTGTGAATGTTTTCTGAAATCCCTTGCAGTTCAAACAGGATTTAGTTTGTTGCTGGGATCTTTCTGGAGGGAGAGAAGTATGTCAAAAGCCATGAGTTTTCTTTTTTTTTTCCAGTTGACACCACTTCGTCTTGCATATTTTTTGGTTCTTTTCTTTGCTGCTGTTGCTATTTTGTTCTTGGTTTTTCAGGGGTTTTTATGTTCTCTTTCTCTCTGGCTTGCATACACTTAAATGTAAGATGAAAACCTAGAGCTGACATCAGTACATCAAGGCTAGTGTAGTCCAGTGCATACAAAAGTGTTACATATTTTTATCATCTGTTTGTTGTTGTGGTGGTTGGTTTCCTTTTTTCTCCTCATTTTTAAAGGAGTCTGTAGCTTTTCTTATTTTTTTTCTTTATCAATACTTTAAAGTCAGGATTTTTTTTAATGTATCAGAGTATATAGAAAAGTAAGGATCTCCTTTTTATCTACTTGGATTTCACTGCTGATGGAGACCTTGTGCTTTTTTCCTACCCTTTTTAAGAAGGTTGGTCTCAATGTGCATACCATGTACTAAGAAAAATACAGCAGTTTTCAAGAGAGAGAGATAAACTGAGGTTATCATGAAGTTTGAGTTGGTTTTTTTTTTTTTTTAAATTAGGGATATGAGCGTAGGCAGTGAGAGCTCTACACTGCCTTGTGAGCACAACAGATTAGTAACTTGATTATTAATGGGAAAGAACATTTGTTTTGTGCAACTGACCAGTTGCAGATTAGCTTCTTTTTATGTCATTTATTGTTTAATATAGAAAATAAGATAAAATTTTGGACTTTGCAGATAGGTTCCTGGCTAGTTCTTGCTATTACCCATCCAGTAGGACAAGATGTTAATCTGGCAGTTAATTAAATAACAGTTTCAAATATATTATAATATTATTATCACAGGTCTTAATTTTTATTCTATTCTGTTTTTAAATAGATACTTGCTGATAAGGAGGAGATTATTTAGTTTAGAAATGCCAAACTGTATATTTGGTTGCTAGATTGAGGCAGCAAATCATTTTGTCAGTTGCAGAAGGGAGCTGAAATTGGATAAAGGAGGCTTTATTTTTCTCTGTGTATCTGTAACCAAAGTGAAGTTATTAAAACACATTTTTAATTTAAAAATGAGTTATTCTGTGTTACGGAGATGAGTGTTGAATTTTCAGTGCATTTGCTAATTGCTCGGTAATTGTAAATTACCCGTCAGCAGGCAGTGACCTGGCAGCGCCATTGGCTGCCGGCCCCATCCGTCTCCTCGCAGCGCTGCCCTCAGTGGCGGAGCCGGCCCAGCACCACGGCTCTTCGGGGAACAGGGACAGGATAATTATGACATTGAATTTTTATTGAACGGACATCACCACCTAGGCATGATTTTGTTTTGGACGGCCTCCAAAGCTTCGCGTGTTTGGTTTGTGAACCTCTAATGATCTGAATCCAGTTCTTTTCATATTGCTCATATATTACCACCTTTCTACAAAGGATTAAAATGCAGGAATGCAGGTTTGTAAATTGAATTGCCAACTTACCAGCTGAGTGGTAAGTTGTCTTTGGCACAGGATGCCACAGTTTGATTCCTGGCTGGATTTTTACTCCTGTGACATGAATATTAAGTAAGGAGAGCCTAGCTATGCTTGTTAAAACTGTGTAGCACGTACCTACTTTAGATATTATATATACATATATATATATATATATAAAATACATAATATTGCCAGAAGTTTCAGAAGATGAATCTCAGCACTTTCTGGAAATTGGACTGCTTTACAGTGTCACATTGAATTTATCAAAAGCGCAAGGCACTTCCAGAAACTTGATTGGTTAAAAAATACTGGGCCTTAAACACATACCGTGCTCAGATTTAAGTATTGTGGAGAGATAGCACTGAGTAGATGGATTATGAGGGTGGAAGTGCCACACTGTAGGAAGGGTGGGAAGCATCAATGGGAAAGATTGTTTTTATTTTAAGTTATAGTTTGCTGTTGCTTAAAGATAGCTGAGGGTGTCAGCTCTGTTTCCTTGGATGAAACAAGAAGGCTTTTTGTTAAACTGTGAAGATTTTTGAATTTTGAAGAAGACCTTGAAATGTTAAGTCTGGCTCTTTGTCAGCAAGTGTTGTGGCTTGAGGTTAGAACTATGGGACTTGACAGATTTTAACTTGCAGGCTCTGCTGCAGGATGCTGCAAATGAAGAAATAAAGATGAAAAACAGCACCCTAAAGGTTGAGCTAAAATTAATGAAAGTGGTAGAATTGAAGGTATTTGCCTAGATGTAGTTAGCTGGTCTATGTCATATTGCAGCAGAGAATAGCGTGTTCCAGCCTGCAGCCCAGAGGTGGAAGAGCTCTCTCTCAGGAAGGGAGGCCTCTGGCATAAGCAGTAAAAGATTAAAGAGGATAAAAAAGATGAAATGGTATCAGGTGCAGTCGGCCTACATATCTGCAGCATGGGTGTCAAGCACAGCCTACTAACCAGTTTTAAAGGGGTATCTATGAAATGCTGCAGTCGTTCTCTTACAACTACTGTTTAGTCTAGGCATGCTTGACACCAAGCATGAAGGTACAAATAAACCCCAGATTCTCTTAAAATTCCATATGGGAACTGCACGATATTGAAGTGCCTATGGAAGGTATGGGATGTGTTCTGCAAAGGACAGAAGAGAGAAAGCAGATCCCCTAAGTGTTTGGAGGTCGTCTCTGATGAGTTACTGATGATGAGCCCCAGCACAACACACTGAGCCTTATATAAGGGGCACAGTTTGAAATCCAGGCAATCTCTTTACACTAATGCAGCTAAAGATAAAGAGGTCTAGATATATAAGTGGCCATATAGGAAAGGCAGGTTGATTGTAAATAAAGTAATGGTAACCTGGGATTTTTGCTTTCTTTTCTGACAGTTAACCACAGAGATAGAGATTTGTCATGTGAAGATGGGTGATAGCCTCCTGGGACAAAGTGCTAAGCAGTTTGAAGAGTGCTGCAGCATTTTGTAGTATTTTGAGGGCATGTCCAGTTAACTCAGTGTGAGTCAAATAAATATATAAAGCCTCTGGACTGATTTGACACCTATATAAAAGGGAAGGTATGAGACAGGAAGGTCATAAAAAAAGAGTCATATGCTTAATTTATAGGATTGCAGGCGACATATCTCTTGTCAGGATGCATTAATATGGAAAATCAGTTACTTAGAAAGAGATTTTTTATATTGTTAGGAAACTTGGGATTTTATTTCTTTCCCATTCACCTTGAGTGGGAGAGGGGGAAAGAAGGCAAGTGAAAGCTGGGAGCAAGATGACCTGTGCCAATGTTGTCAGTCTTCATGAATGGAACACTAGTTGCAACAAGGTTTTAAAATGCAGTTCTTGCCTGTAAGTCTTAATACTGCTATCTCATAATCTCATGAACTCTCTCTCCTGGTTTGCATGGGGTGATTGTAATTTTTGGATTATTAGCACTTCTTACCCAGGGAACGTATGTAAAACCAGAAAGCAGAAAACTATTCTCTCAGATTGAACTTTCAGTTTCTAATATCTTAGATATCACTTGGAATTACAAAGAGATGATGTCAAAACTGAAAATCCTAATATGCAGGGATAGCTAGCACCTGAAAACTTCAGGTTTGATTTTGCAATACATCTCACTATGAGTGAAATACTATTTGAGTAATAAGATCTGATTATAAAGACAATAATTTGCTTTTCATTTAACTTTTTTTTTTTTGCCTCACACCCTTTTTGGACCTCAGTGAAGCCATGATTGGTTCCTTCTGGCTTTAGTTCGTTTGCCCACTCAAGGTGCTTTAGTGCTGTGTGTTGTAGGAAAACCTTGTCCTGCTTTGTAAAGACATTTTTGCTAAAAATAAAAAGACTTCAGAATACTGGTCAAAATAAGGGGCTTTTTTCTCACCAGTGATGTTGCTTTTTTTGTGATAATAGCATGCGGTATTTTATTTTGTGATGAATTTCATTAAGCTTAAAAATCATATCCTTGAAATATTCAATTACAGGTTTTGAAACTTTTCATCAAAGTTTGAAGGCTTGAATTTATGAATATATTTGAAAGGATTGAATGGTGTGATATGCCTGTTTAATCAGATGATCATTGCCTAATTGTTTTTTTTTTTTTAGCGTGCATTAAAATTCCTTGTGTACTTGATGGACTGGAACAACAACTTATTGTGTAAATAGGATCGTGTTGCTATAATGCATAGTAAATTCTTTATGAAAGATATTTGCATGGATATGTACAACAGCCATTCCTAATAGCTATTTTAAATGGAACATTTCAGTACTGATCATGCAGTTGCCTTAGTGCCTTGAGCGTGATTGCAACAAGACAAGTTATGAGGCCTGAGCCTTGGTCTTTTCTTTCTCCTGTGAGATGAAAAGGTGCTAATCACTTGTCCCTTTAACTTATTTTAATATTCTTGATTTGCAGAATTCAAAACCAAATGTTATCAGTGTCCTTGCTGTTTTAAGAATAGAACTGTAGATATTAAGAGAAGCACTACTTCCAGTTCTCCCCTTTTTTGATATACAGATTATTTTGAGGTGTAAGGAAAATATGCCTGTTGTTGTCTTATATGGCAAGTTTCAATGTGGAGTAACTTTGGTTTTTTTTTAAGGGGAGAAAAAGTTGTAAAACCTCTAGGAATATGTAGCAAGGATTTATTGTAATGGAAACTGCAAGTAAACCAGAACTATAGGAGCAGCAGTGTGATTACATCATTTAGGAAAGGGTTTACAGTGCCCGTATTGGGTAATGTCCCAGGTTGGAAATGTCGAGTTTACGCCAAGGAAATCAGTTGGCCTTTGCCTTGGCAGATAGAGTTTTAAAGCTAACAAACACAGGTGTTTACTGCTGGTTGGCTGGTCATATGAGTTACTTTCTGAAGTAATTTCAATTCTAAAAGATTGAAGTCTGCCAAGAAAGCAAGACTTACTGTCATATTTTGCTTTGAACCATTAACTTAAAATGCTGCGAATACATACAGCAAGTACTGGTCAAGTGATTCCTTTTTGGTCCTCTGTGTGTATAAGTGCCCTCAGCACCTAGATGATACTAAATGTGTTGCAGTTTTTTTGCTCCCAAGTTGGTTTTAGCACAATTGATGTTAGCCTTGTTTTAAAGCGAGCAGACACAGAAAATAAGCACCATTTTCAGTTCTTGGTCTAGTTATTTTCCAAGAACAGAGAATGAATCAATGTGATAGAATCTCAAAAACAGCCAGCAGAGGACAAAATAGTGAGATGTGTTGCTTTTTCTTAAAGATTGATAGATACATTCAAAGCACATACATAAGAAGGGAGTGTAAAGCTTTGATCAGCATGTGCTTCAGAACTATATTTTTCCAGATTTTTGTTTGATTTACCTTTGGGGTTTTGGGGCCATTTGTTTTTCTTTTGGTTTTGGTATGGCTTTTGTGGCATGCGTGTGTGTTCTATTTGGGTTTTTGTTTGCTAGTTTCATTTATTTAGGTATGCTTTTTTCACTGGGCATTTATTTGGAGCTGTCACTAGCAGATTATGGATCTACTTTGTTACTATTTTCCCCAACTTCCTGTTCTGTAAAAAAACCCCAACTTTTAATTAATAATTACTCAGTAACATTTTATTTGAATGATGGATCTGCTATCCTGTTGAATTTCTATAAACCTCAGAAAAAAAATCAGTAAAGTAAGTAGAACTGCTGCTTCTTGGAGAATGTAATGTTTGAACCAGAAAAAGGGACAAGAAGTCATAGCTAGTTGCCTTTCATGTAAGGCCATCTGTAAGAACGGGTCTTTTGATAGTCAAGTGTTAATAATTGCAAAGAAAAGTTGTTGCTCTTTGTCATGTAAAGAAATGGGATTTTTAAATTTCAGATTTAGGAAAATGCTAAGTACTGTGCTTGTGCAGACTGTAGGAAAATGTTTAGCATGGTTCTTTCTTTTGGGTATACTAAGCCTCATTGACTAAATTGAAAAAAAAGGCTGCTACTTTATTTCATGGCAGGATAAGGCTTTATGTTGTATTGTCTCCTTTAGAATTATCCCTTCTATTGAGTGTAATTCACTCTATAGAGGGAGGTGAGCACAGATTACAGATAATCACAGAATCAAATTCGACATAAGTTTGTGGTCCTTGTGATAGTTTAGCTCTTCATCTTAATGCTGGTCATCTGAGATTGTTTACCGAAGAAAATCCCTTAAGTAACAGAATTGCATTATTATGGTAAATAGAAACATTTCAGTAGCTTCCATCATTCTTTGAAACAGTGCGGAAAAAAATGTAGGTTGAAAAGGGGAAAAACTGATCTTTCAGCTGGTGAGAGATGATTCAGAAATGAGACTGGGTCAACATTTTTATTTGTTGAATTACCATGTAATGATGTTCAGTAAATGCTAATTTTTACATCCAGACTGGAGTAAGAGGCAGACAACATTTGTACAGAAAGTATATAAGGATGATCAATGTATTATGACAAATGAAATGTATTTTTGTTACTGCTAAACGATTGTCATTTAGCTGGAATATTTAATAGCTGTAATCACATTTGTTGTTCTGCTTGGAAGTGGGGACATTAGAGGGGAAAACATGCAAGCCCTCTGTGTTGATGTTCTGAAAAAGGTTGTTTAAAGAAGCAGCAGTTATTTTGTTATTGGGAGCTTGATTTGCTAGCAGAATTAGCTGTCACTCTGCGTTGGAGGTAGGCAGGAAATAGATTTGGTGATCAGGAGTGGAGAACAGAGAGCCGTTTGCTGCTTCACTAGGAAGGTACAAAATCACTTACTTATGAACAGCTCATTTTACATGGCAGCAGGAGACATGAGTTTATTTACATTTGAAGTAAAATAAGCATCTTGCTTTAAGAAAAGACTGACTGCTGCATTACTCTGTTCAACAACTGCCATATAATGATTGTGCTAGGAGGGTTTTAAAGTGTAGGTAAGGAATAATTGACTGTTACTCTTAATATTAAAGTTATAGTAGGTTTTTGTTAATAATATTAATCAAAGAATAATTGACACTCAAATAGTTGAAATAATGTCCCGACCCATCATGCACATATACAATATGATTTTTTAACCATATTGTAACTGTATTTCCCAATATTCCTGAGGGAACTGAGATTTTTTTTTCCCTGTTTTTTTTAAAATCATGACATGAGTTTCTCAGAAGATGCTATCATTTGTCTGTAAATTTGGACTTGCTCAAAGGAAGCAGGGGACGCAATAGAGTATGTTTTTTTAAAAATAGGGAGTGCGTTTCCCACAGCTTAAAATAAGGATGAAGATAAGGGGAAATCAGTGGGAAATTTGCTGTGATTTCCTTGGAACTACAATTTCATTCTGGGGCCACGTTGCTGGGGTTGGGTGACTTGTCTTTAGTTGATATCAGGGTAGGCAGAATTAATCCGCTAAGTCAATTGAAGAGACTTTCAGAATGAGACAAGTCAGTACCCTTCACTTTGGTCACCCTGTGACAGAGTCAAGTAGGTTTCTTCTTGAAACAATAGGTCTTTCAAAAAATATTTGATGTTTTAGTCGTTCAAGATTAGATTCCTATTGCTAGCAGCAACTTTTATTTTTTTATAGACTAAGATTTATATTAGATTTAGCTTCAGCAAAACTTGTGCAAAAATTACAGTGGGAGACTTAGTACTGCAAATAACCAAAAGTATTTTCCATACCTTTTTTATCTTGTCAGTCTTAAATGACATGGGTTCCATGTAGTACAATTCAAGCTTGCTCAGTAACCTGCTTTACTTTTGCATGTTTTATCATTTAGAACATTAAGACCTTTTTGTGCGAGTAGATGAGTTATAAAATCTTAAAAAAAAAAAATCATAAACATGTTTGAGACTATTTTAATTTCTCTGTAGATAATTTTTTCTAATACTCGTGTTTGTTTATATATTGCATTGCTCCTTGTAACTAATCTAACTGGACACATCTGAAAATCCTAATGTAAATACTGTAAGCTTTTGGTGTTTGGTTGTTTTTCAAGACGGATGAAAGAAAGATTTAAGAACTTAAGGAATAACTCAAATCTACAGCTCATGCAATCTCTGCAGGCTTTTATTCTTCTGCTACCTTGGGTGACCCCATTTTTTGGTACTTCTGGTACTTGTTCATTGCTTTGCCTGAAATAGAAAAAATGTGTTAAATGCTTGCATCCTTGCTGATAATGTATTTCATCTGAATCTTATAAAGTCTTTTGGGGGTGTGGAAGAGTACCAAGGAGAAAATCAGTGTCTGTTTTATGTCTTTGTGCACTCCATTTTTTTCCATCTTCTTCTTAATATTGTTTCTTAGTAATGCTTTTTGCATTTGAGTGTAAGAGCAAGACACATACAGGTAATAAACAATCAAGTGTCTGGACATTATTAGAAATCATATTTGAATCTTAGATCCAAATACACCTTTAGGAAAGTAAGTGAATGTAGTTTTGGTAAATTACACTTGCTTGTTCATTTCTTCCATAGAACAGTGATGAAGAGTTTCTGCCTATTTCTTGGCATACTGTAGTATAACTTGTCTTTTGAGACAAGAGTCCAATCAAAATAAACAAGGTTTATATAGCCACTTAGGGAAGATGTTGCTTTAATTATTTAAGAAGTAACATTAGTTATCTGGAGTCTATATACATGTGTGTTTTAAAGGCCATGTTGGCAGGGATGTGCTTTACAGGGCACATTAGTGGAACCACCTTGTTCTTCCCTCAGGATTTTCTCTCTGTTTTGTGCTCAGCAAGTGGTGCTTAATAGAAGCAAACACCTAAGAGTCTGTACAGAGAGCAGACGGAGCCTGTGCATGGACAGAGCAAGCAGGGCTGCTCAGCAAGGACCTCTGCTTGAAGCTACTCCTGCCCCTCCTCAGAACCTCCACTGCTTGCCTCTGCTGTCTCTCCTTACTTTCCAAGCTGGCAGCATTGAAAGTGGTCATGTGTTTTGACTCTTCTACTGTACTGGAGAATGTTTTAAAGGACAGATGCAAATTGACTGGTTTGTGTTTTTCATTGGTTTCATTTTATTGCTGGTTGGCAAAACTGAGGAAAATCAGAGGCCAAGATATCTCCCCGCAGGTTTGGGAAGTGTGTACTTAATGGATTTATAGCCCTTTTATGCTTGGAAGGTTATTCTACAGAGGAAACTATTATTTCTGAAATGAACCCCAAGTCCTGCAGAAAATTATACTTTAGACCTCATGTTCACAAAAAATCCTACCTGATGTTGGAGAGCAGGCGGGTGGGTTTTCAGTCCTCTGAGGTGATGCTGTGAGAAAATCCATGTATCCTTCTCAAACTGAAGATTGTTTTATGACCTGAGTAAATTTGCAGTCTTGCAGCAAGTTGTGAAGAGTAGATTCAGTAAATGCCAAGATTGTGTGGGGTATTTGGCCTTTTCTGCTTTGATTTTATACATCACAGGAAAAATAATGTTTTTTAATATTCCTTTAGGCTTATAACACCAGGGTTACAAGAGAAGCATAACCACAAAAAGTAACTGAAGAATATCCAGGAAAAGATCAGATATACTTCGGGTGTATTAGGTGTAGGCTTTTCTTTCTTCTTTCTCTCTTGTGTTCTGTCATCCCATTTTTGTCTTTCACATGTAGAACTGACTAAAAATACACTCCTATTCTTGGCATGCATTAATATCTTGTAAAGCAGAATAAAAACTTGACAAAGTACCAGAACCCTGTGTACGTGTGAGTTGCTATGTCTTTATTGGAGTTGCTTTAGAGCTGCTTGCAGGAACTTAGGAACTTCAGCTTTCTGCAAATCTGGTTAAAAAAGGGGGGAAAAACCAAAAACAAACAAAAACAACAACAAACACCCCCCCCCCCAAAAAAAAAAAAAGGAGTTAAAGAGTTAACCTGGTTGTAAGACTGCTGTTTGTTTGAATGTGGAAAGGTCTATATTACATGTAGTGTTCTGCTTAGTGAAGAAAACATGTTTTTACTTGAAAAGTACTTTTTATAGATGGACCTGATGTTATGTGTTGCACTTCAGACACAGGCAGGAATGGCTGTGTCCTGAAGTCTTTCAGGTAATAAACTTAAATGATCTCAGTATTTTAATAAATATTTACTAAAAGAAAGGAGAGCACACTTTGGCGTTTGGTGTAGATCATGTAGTAATGAAATGCTGCAAATGATAGGGTTTCTTATGGCATTGTGGTTTTGTTGGGTACTTTTTACTGTCTTAGAGATGTGACATTTCTATTTGCAATACCAAGTGGTAATTTCTCTGAAATAGGTGAGTGCAAATTCTTAAGTGAGAGTTTGGTAAAGGCATGGAAGGGAGCCTGGGACTGGTAGAAAAGCAGTATTGTCAGTGCTAGCTCTGATTGTACGAGGAATGATCATCCGCTTCCTGCATGTCAATAAAAATGCAGGAGAGCACCTTTCTTGACACAGAGGTTGCTGAAACATCAGTGCTGTCTTTTTTTGTAATACTCCTGTGGATGTTTTTGCACAAAGTGGTATCTGTCAGAGCTTGAAATATTCTTGCACAGTTTCCTTTGAACAGGTAGCACAGGACAAGTTCTAGCACATAGCTGCTTGACATGGGGCCGCCTACCGCAGGGAAGGAATGCCTTGCTTGCATACGTCTGAGCTGATGTGCTGAGAACTTTGCCAGTCATTTTGCCAGTTACATACTGGGCTGTAAATAATTACTGAACTTCCATTTTGAATCACAGAATTTTTTTTCCCCTTTTATCCCTCCCCCTTTAAAGTAAAGCTGTAGCAGTGGGAAAGCCTTAACACTTTGTGATTACCCTGGAGATGTTTTTACAATGAATGTAACATAAATCTGCACATCTTTATTGCCATGCCATCTTCATTTTTGAAATGCAGTATTGTTGTCCTTTTGTTGCTTTCACTAGTACTGTTCATCTAATAACCACCTGGTGTGGGGTGTGTGAAATTACAAGGGGAAACAAATATTGTGAATGGTTTGCCTAAAAGATGCAATAAAAATACGAAGACTTAATATTTTCCTGAAAAAGAGATGCCTTTTCTTTGTTATTTTTATATATTTGACAAGAGATTGCAGGTGAAATTTGAACAGTGGTTAAAAACAACATAGTCTTATTTTTGCACCCTTGCTGGAGTTCTTAATCTGTGCTGTTAACATCTTGGTTTGGAAATTGAGATAGTCAGATATCAGGTTTTGATATGTTGTGAAAATCACAATTGTGTTCAAAAAATATAGAATGAATTGGGCAGTAGAACTCTGAAAGGATGTGAATTCATTCTTGTCCCATAATTTTTTCTACAGTTGAAGTCAGTGTGAGTGCTTATTGGAGCAAGCAACATAGAGCAGTGTATTTGGGTACAGTTGCCTTGAGGAATTTTTCTTGTCTTTGTTTTTTTTTTTTTTTGTCCTTAAGATTCCCTGTCTTGCGGCAACTTTCTCTGTTTAGTTGAAGGTGAAATGAGCCTTGCAAACATATTTGTCAGCTGAGGCAGGGGTGTACATATTTGTCCATATTGCTTCGTTAATACTGTTCATTACACTATATTTACTTGTGGAAAATTAAGTGAGTAATGAAAGCCTGAAACCTCAGTCTGGACAGAGGTGCTAGGGATGCTTGGTCAGTCTTCTGCTTGCTTTCCCTGCTGGGTGAGGAAACCCACCCAGTATTGCTGGGGGGGTCTCCCTGTTTGTGTTCAGGAAGGCCACCACTGGCTATTAGCTCTGCCACTGGCTTATGTGATTTTAAGTGAAATTTGCCTGAGGTTGTGCTATTCATGCCAGTTTTGCACTTATCACTACACTTTCCATCTGGAGGCACAGAAGGCTTCCCATTTGGGTGGGGGAGCAAGGTTACCAGCCCTTCCTGTGGCAGCCTGTCCCTTCATGAAACTATTTAGTAGGAAACTGCAGTGGCTATGAGCTGATCTGTTTCAAAGACCTCCCCTTCCACTGTGAGACAGTCAAGGTAAATGCAGTGACAATAGGGCTGTGGAAGAATCTGGACCTGTATGTCGGAACCCAGGAAATTCCTCTGGCTGCCCTGGAGGACTCGAGCCCCTGCCCAGGGAGCTCAGAGACCTTGGCACAGAGCCCAAGACCCCTGTGCCTTTTATTTAGCCCTTGGAAAAAACAATTGCCAACCTTATATGAAGAATTAGAAGCCACGAAAGTTTAAGTGAATGATAGAGAATTTATCACAGGGTGAAAAAGAGATTTTTTGGGTTTTTTAGCATGGGGGTTCAGGGGGCAAGATGGAAGGATCTGGGCGTGTCCAGCCTTTCTTCTTCTTCTTCTTCTCTGCCTCCGCCTTCTGCTGTGATGCTGGCACTTTTAGATTGGATTAGAGTAGAAGTCTCACTGTGTAACATAGGTGATAGGTATTGGAAAGTAATTGTAAACATGTTATACATAGCTTTTAGTATAAAAAGATAACACCGCCCGGGGGCGGGCAGAGTGCCTCTGACTGTCTCGCTGAGCAGACCTTGGCAGGCCAGGAGAAAGAATTTTATAGATAAGAAACAATAAACAACCTTGAGACCAAGAACTGAAGAGTTCTGACTCCTTCTTCAACCGCCAGGCTGGGAAAAGAGACTTTCTAATGCGTCTTGAGGTCACTGACCAGCTAGAGAGCACGAGACCTGTATTAACAAATCCATCTTGAAACAGCGGTCATTTGGATGGAAGTATGTTTTGATAACTATTAAGAAAAGACTGGACACATGAAAACAAGTGTACAGATGCAAATCTTAACAAAAATGTTGATAATCTTTCTCCTGAACAAAGCTGCTGCTGATATGTGGCTTTGTTTTAGTGTCTTTGCCATGACATTTTGTCATACCTTTGGACACCCTGCGGTACCACCACTGATTTAGAGCTGAAATCATACTGCATATCAAAGCACTAGGTGTTTTTTGTTTTGTTTTGTTTGTTTGATTTGGGTTTTGGGTTTTTGTTTGTTTTTTGCTTGTTTGTTTTTTGTATTTTTTCTGTTGACAACAAAATTACTATGTCAGAAATTTCAAGATAGAAATAAATACACTACTGTGTGATTGGAGAACACTGAAGCTGTGAAGCTTGAATTGTTCCACTGACCAGAAAACATACCTAGACAGGCCTTTTCTGATATAAAGAAAAAAAGAATGGCTCACACATTTGATGCTGTAGAGACTCCCAGAAGATAATTAACCAAGGGATGTTCTGAAGTCTCAGAACATCCCATGAAGTAGGAGAAAACCCACTTTTTCCATTTAGTGCAAGAAACCTAGCACCTCTCCTTTTCCCATTCCCTTTCCCCAGCTGCATTTGGCTGTTCTGTCTGTAAGCTGTGGTGAAAGAATTCGCATTAGTAAGATAGGGTTATGATGCTAGTTGCCAGGAGGCAGAAGCTTTTTAAAAGCCTCTTTATCCAGTTTGGCTCAAAAGGAGCTCCTGATAAGCATTACAGAAACAAAGATTCTGCAAGTGTCCCTCTGGTAGGGTGAGTAGTTTGGTGTAATTGTTGGTGTTTTCAAGAAGCTGGTAATTGTCTGCAGTGGGAAGGGAGCATGTTCTTAGGCTGAGCTCCCCCTGGTAAGCAGAGAAACCATGTCTTGGGGTCACTTTGGCTTGGGTGACTAGAAGAGCTCAGAGCTGGGGCAGTGGAGGTGGAGGGTGACATTACAGGATCACGTAAGCATGCATTGAGATTGAAATTATGGACAGCAGTGATCAAGAAACTAAAGATGACAGGAGGGTCACCCCTCACCACCTCCATCCCCATTTAATTGCCTATACTCTAAATTGGCAGCCAGGATAATAAACAAGAGAAGCTGGAATTTCTCATTTGCAATTACAAATTTTGTCTGCTTGGTATTGCTTGAAATCTAGTGGAAAGGTTCACAGTATTAGAATTTTAAAATAAATGGTTATAACCTGTTTAGAGAGGATTGAATGGATAGAAGGGGAAGGTAAGTGGTACTCTGTATCAAGAGTGATATTATGTATTTCTGAGTAACTGAGTACTGAAAAGCAAATGATGCTAAATGCTTGTGAGCTATTGTCCTGGCAGAGAAGGTAAGAGATGAGGGTACTAACTAATACCTGCTAGGTACCACTGAAATGAAGTAAAAGCAAGATGACCTGTCCCTCAAGAATATAACTTGCACTGGGGTGAGAAAGGGGATATAGGGACTGAACACCACCTGCAGCAAGCATTGAAGCCCTTAGGAATGTCTGTTAAAAACGCTAGATGTAAATGCAGGCAGCAGTTTGTCTGGAAAAACATTGTATCTGGCACCAAGGAATTCAAAAGCAGATGAAGAAGAGCTAGTCACAGAAGTCAATCAGTGGTTTTTTAGCTGAAAGAACCACAGCTGGATTAAATTAAGTTGTATGCAGAAAGAATTGAGCTCAAACAAGCAACAATATAAAATCCATGAGCATGGATGTGTATTGATTCATAGATATATTGTGTACATACACACACACACGTCTGTTGCTTTCAGAGGGACAGCAGCGCAAAAGATGGGAATGGTCGTGAGCTGAATCAGTTGGAGGGATTTTTTTTTTCTCTGTAGATGATACTTGGAATGGCTTGAAGGTTTTTTTTACTAAACAAATAATTGAAGGAGAAGTTAATGCTGTCCTGCTGTTCTTGTTTCCAACATCCATCAGAATTTTATAACTAGAAGCTTCACTTCTCAAAGCGATTTCTTGTTTTGTTTATAAAGAATATTTTGAATATGGATCAAGTTCATTTTTATGTGGTTTCTTTAAGTAATGAAGACCTGTTTCAAAAGGAGGAAAATTCCTTCAACTATAAATGAGGACTAATTATGAATTTTAAAAAATTATCTGGTAAGAAAGAAATGTTCTGTTTGCCATTTTTATAATGTAATAAGCATGTTAAACTTAAGCACTGAATAAATATTTGTTTAAGCACCTAATTGCTTAAATAAGTGCATGAGGACATTAAATACATTTTTCTGGTTAGCAAAAAGACTTGCCAGGCATAGTGTGAAAGCTAGAGCTACTAATAAACTGAAACAGAACAGTTACCAATCAGTGAGACTAAACTTTCCTTTAAAATTATTTGAAAAAAAAAAAAAAGCAACACAAGATGAAACTACATTACTCACACCACATTTTCCTGTTGCCAATTTAAATTAAGACCAGACTTATAGAGAATACTTTGATTTTAATAAATCCATTGTGATCTATGAACTAAAAGGCAGTTCTCACGGGGTATCGCTTTCTTCTGGAAACGCAGTGACAGAGAAAGCTTTGAAGGTCATGGTAGATAATCGGTTGAGTGCAAGTTCCTCTTGCAGTCCTGCAGTTTAAAAGCATTAATATTATATTTGGCTGGGTAAAAGAAAGTGATACTGGCAAACTGAATCTGGGTTTGGATCCCTCAAAATGGCTTATAGAGATGATGCTTAGATACAGAGTTAGGATGGCTGCAGTGAACTGGAGAGTGTGGTTGATAGTAAAAATTCCGAAGAACTGAATAACCTTTTAGGTTAAAAGGAAATGATTCAGGTTTCTTGGCCTGAACTTGTGTATAACTGAATACACAAGAACAAAAGCTTTACAGAATTTTTCAGTCCAGCACAGAGGTATATATGGGATATGCTTTCACAGACAGGGAAGGCCCACTGGCTGGAGAGTTGCAGCCATGTGCACATGTTGTGTAAGACTTACTCTGCCCTTCAGATAACTCAAAAAAGCAAAATAACCCCAAGAGGTCTGAAAATTAACATGGTGTTTAAAGTATTGAGTGACATGAATGTGAAATCACTTTCCTTCTGCCATATTGCAATCAGAGCATTTGTTTTTCTTTCTGTAGTGAATCATATGTTCCAACAGTGTGGTCAGTTTATTAAACCGGCGCCACATTGTTATACCTTCAGAAACCAGTAACTTTAATTACTAAAAAAACTATGTGCTCTGGTTCCTAATTTTGTAAAAGTGAGTGCTTTTTGTGGAGGTGGGTTCTCTGGGCCCAAGATGTTTGCCATCAGGCAAGTAACTTAAAATACATGTAGAAGGTGTGAAAACACCTTCTGGAGATGGAAGGTATTCTTACTTCTTCTGAAATACCACATGTAAACTGTAAGAGTTCTGAAGACACAGAAATGGTATTTTGTGTCTCACTTGGAATCATGGGCAGAATTGCACCTGAATTCTGCAGAAAAGCAACCTTATTTTGAGAGGGCAGCGAGCTGGCAGGCCAGCCTGTGGGCTGCCGTGGTCTCCACAGCAGGGGCAGGTTCGGCTGTGGGAAGCGCTTGACCCACTGTAGCTCATGGGAAGGACTTCTGAGCAGGACACTTATTGAAGGGGACACAGGAAAGTTTCTCTCCTGAATTTGACTTTGTCCAACTCTGTAAAGCCCATTTAAACAGTGGAGGTCTTTTTCCTTTTAGCTGCTTGTATACCACTTAAGCTTACTGAGAGTTTCTCCAAGGAAGGGAGGTCAGGTGTGGACTTCGCATGAGACACTTCTGGAGAATGATTCTTGCATTTTTTTATGTTGGTTAGGCATCATCTTGATCCTCACAGCATTTTGAAATCAAAAACATACAAATAAAGCAAAGATTACCTCACTAGTTTCCTTGTGAAAATGTGTGCAAGTGTACCATACTAAGCACACTGCTGTGTATCTGTTCTTGTCTGCCTCGGCATGCTTTGGGTGTAAGTCTTAATATGGATTGATTAACACTTTACTTTCCAAAATTGACTACAAGGAAGCAAATTTAATAATTTTTAAAACTATACAGTACATACAGTAGATAAGACTGAGGTTTAATCATATCAATTTAGTCTGGCTCTATTAATAGCTAAGAAATGGCTTTATATTTTTTTATACCTGGAATCTGTGTTACAATACACTCAAGTTACTTTTCAACCTCTCATTCTTCTAGAGAATGAACAGTTATTGCTAATTTTTATGTAAAATATAAATCTTTACTTTAGATTTTAAATAAAATATAAATCTTTATTTTGGGGGTATTTTGGAGAATAAATTAAACTTAAGACATTGTTTATTAGAATTTTACATATAAGTTTTGTTTTCAGTAGTCCAATTTTCTTTCAGATTTTGGTAAACCTAATAAAAATGTAACTGTGGTTATATATTTATGATAATTTCAGTTGTATGTGCTTTTAGGAATGCATGTATATTACATACTAATGAGCAAATGAGATAACACTTTAGAATTGGAATATAGAAAGAATCCTAGTAATTAGGATGCTTCAGTGCAAATTTTGACTCTGCTGCTGAACTGCTATGCTAATTTATTATAAAATGTGTGATACGTGCAAATAAACGATAAAATACCTACCCAGTGCTGCATATTAGTAGTGCTTTATCCAAAATAATGTTTATTGAGCGGAAATGGTGTTCTTGCAAAACTTGGGAGTGAAATCTGAGTTTTTTGTCCTGGACTCCTAGCCTGCTTTGAACAAGTCTGCTCTTGTGCATCAGGTGGAAACACTTGTGCTATAGATGCAGCAATTAATTGCTTTTATCTCAGCACTTAATTTGATCTTGCTTCCCCCTCTTAATACAGTCTTGTCTTGAAACCTTTTCTGTCTCAGTTGATGTTAAATGTGCCATATTTCTGTCAGGAGAAACTGCTATCCTCTGGCACTGGGGTTCACATTTTTTCTCAAGAGTAGCGGGATTTGCTCTATTGTTTGCCAGTTCAGGCACAGTTGGGTTATATCATAGGAGAAGGTCTGGAGATGGGGAAGACCTTTCAAAATGAGTAAGAGTAGGGGGAGCAGATACCAACTCAAAGGACGACATGGCCAATGCACAGAGTCAGGTAGGTGTCTGCAGGAGTGTGGGACAGTGGGGTACAAAGCTGGTGTGACCGCAGCAAGAGGAATGTTGCAGTGACTGACCTCAATGATGAGAGCACACATAGGATATGTAGCTATGCAAGCAGGGGAAACTCTAAATTGTAGGTGCTGCTGCTGTGCGTGAAGCATCAGGGCTTTGGAATAATTGACATCAGGATTATTGAGGTAAGAGTGCTCAATAGTTTATTCAGGCACAATTAGTTTTATGTTTTCTTCCATGGTTTACTGATACTGGATCCATGAAAGATCAGTATACTGCAATGGGCTGTGTATACATGTAGCTGGCTAGAACAGTACATGTGAAAGCAGTTGCAGAAGTTTCATTTAAGTGGGAAAACTGGTCTGTTTTTTCTTTAAAAAACTTAAACATAAATTTTGTAACTGTTTCCATTTAGTTGTCAGGTGTTGGTTGTCACCTTTTTGAATAGGACAAAAGAGAAAAGATGACCACCAGAAAAACATCTTGGCCTACTATATCACTGGGGAGAACTGGGGAAGGGGTGTGTGGGCATTCCCTGCCACCAGCCTTACTGGTGAATAGATGCTTGAAAGCAAGTCTCTGTGTGTCTCTGTCCTTTTCCATTTGGTCACAGTGTTGTTAAATTTTGTCTTGGATGTACTATACACATGCATACATAAATATATTCTATATGCACATCCATGTAAGTGGTGGTATGTAGCTCTCCATGTGCAGAAGCATCCTATGGTGTGGATTCCTGGGCAGTAGTAGGCACCACTCTTGGTCACAGCACTGGCTGTTCTTGGCCCTGTCAGCCGTAGTGATGCTTTAAATCTGGGATTTACTATGACAATTAAATACGGAGCATATATAGCTCACAAATCCCCCTCTGCCGTGACCCCAGATATTGATTTATTTGATTGGACAGTTGGAAGACTATTCAGAATTATCTGTGGAGCAAGCAGCATTTTGAAACCAGTCTTTATTAACATTGAAATGATTTATTTCTCCTTATGTTTAAAATAACTTGGAGTTTGAGTCTGACATTGCATAAATCTCTAGGTAGTGGTGGGTGTTTGAACAAATTTTATGCAGTCTGCTTATTCACTTAAAATTTTCACAACAGGTATTCAAAAGCTGCTTCATTTGAAAGGACAGAGTTTTCACAGCTTACTGGGCTACAGATTTAATACCAATGAACTTTGAAAGCTTTTGCCAGGACAAGTGCATGCATCTTTGTATTGCTCCACAAGTTGGTGGTTTAGCTTATTTTAGAAAAATAAATCGTAAAGGCCAGATCTGAAGAAGGGCTTGTGTGACTGTAAATGTGTGTGTGCAGTGGTGGTTTTTTTTCTTTCAGCTATGTTGGTTAGCTTGGTAAGATGCTCTCTCCCCCTCCACAGGCTTCACTTTATTTATTCCATGTATAGTGTTATTTGTTTATTTATCTATTTATTTTTAAGTATCGTTTGCATTCCGGTCTAAATGTGCTTGAAAATTACCATCTGCTCTTCTGCTATTTAGATAGGGCACGCTACAACTGAGGTGAAGAGCTGTCACATCAAATATTTTCATTCTAGCTTTCGCACCTTTGATACCAAGTTACATAATTGCAGCGCAGGACCATTTCCAGGGATTCCTTATTTTCTTTTTAACCCTACGTTCCTCCTCCCAACCCTTACTGGATTTTACTGCTTTTTGAGAGTGTTTCCAGTGCAGATGGACATTTGTGAGTGCTAGGAAAGGAGGGTTCAGCCCCTCAAGAAGGGCTTTAGGTAAAATGTTAAAATTAGTGGAATAGACAGGAATATAAATGCAGAATTTGCCTATTTATGGTGAAAAATGTTTATGTGCAGATAAAACAGGTAGGAGTAGGGTGATTCTGGGCTTGGTTGGGTTTTTTTTCCCTTTCGTTTGGTTGTTTCTTTTCTATTTTCCATATCTCCTGTCTTTTCTCAAACAAAGTAAAATACAGATGGATCAATGACATACACAGAATGTATTTCCCATACTATTGAGGTTTGATCTACCTGTGCTTTGGTGCATTTTTGTTTGATTCTGTTTTTCCTTAGTTTTTGTTTTATTTTTGTTTTCTTGGGTTTGTTTGGCCTTTTAAGTTCAAGGAGTAAGGGAGGTGGGAACAGCTTTCAAAATTAGACCTTTATAAAAATGAACAGATCATCTGTATTCATGCTGACAGTCACTTTGGGTTGAATGGGAATAAACTGACAGAAGATGGTGTTTGGAAATGAAACATGACGGGAAAGCAGTTAGCACAAACTGCCCAATAATTTCTCATAGTCAGGAACAGAACGCCATTATAGAGCAGGGGTTGTGCCAGTAAAATAGCTGTAAGATAAATTAATGGTTTTGCAGTACCAGGCAGTAAATTTGGTGTATGTCATCTGCCTCCTCCCCAGTGGTTAATACAGTAATGGGGTGGGTACTGGAACAGGCACCAAATTCCAAGTGTCTGAATCTTCTGTGAGGTAGAGTTTATTACCCAGCTCGTTTTGACCCACTGGGGCCCTGGTGGGACAAAGAGGTGTTGGCCACCTCCTGGGTGAGACTCCCTTGTTCTCTCTGTGGGGTGTGGCAGTTAGTTCTCCTGAATGCTTCCCAACCCATCTCCTTCACTTTTCTAGAGGCTAACAGTGGGCTTCTGTACAAGGTTTGGGGTTTATTGGGTGGGTTTTTTTGTTTGTTGTTTTGTTTTTTTGCTTCTGCTGCTGAAGCAGTGGATGCAATAAATGTAATTAGTTACTTTTACATGGTGGTTTGTGCATTCCTGTGATGTACCTTGGAGGGGTCTTTGCTTTCACTGACATCTGAGTGGATCCTTTCTAGCACCAGTGGACACTGTGGAGACTTTGGTGGCTGTTTGGTACTGCCAGAGCCTCTTGTGCTTATTTGGTGTGGGCATCTCTCTGCTCCATCCTTAATGCAGCACTGGAGTTACCTGAGCTTGAATAGTGGGATGGAGGAGCCAGGCAGTGGGACATGACTGAGGTCATGAAGCTCAGCCAAACTATGTTTTATCATGGGGATAAAACATTTTCCCCCTAACCACCCCCCTTTTATTTTCCTCATTTAACTTTTAAAACCATGTAGGAGAGGTGCTGCAGCTGAAGTTGGGCTGTTAGTCATAACCAGAGTGTGTGGGATCAACCCCTGGTGTGGTAGCTGTGACTCCAGGCCTGGAAAGGATGCACCTGTCTCAGATGGCATCATCCTTACTGCAGACATGTGTGTGCCATGTGCAGGCTTTCTATTACAGCAGTAGATAGGACATTCTCCCATTCTGTAGAAAGCTGCTCCAGAGTGCAGGGCCACAGGTGCAGTTGTAAACTCAGAGGGGAGAAACAAGCATTTGTCCTGGTTTGATCCTGTTGTCTGAGATACATCAGAGGGGTTTATTCTTGTTTGCTGGTGCCACTTAATTATTTCAGCTTGTATTTAATTTTGTCTGTTGGTCAGCTGAAGCATTTTGAGGACAGTGGAAACCTAGTAACATACCCTGTTGCTCTGAGGTTATTTGATACCATACAGAGTTGTGTAGAGGCCATTGCCAAAATTCATCCCAGAAGCAGTTATGTATTTGCAGTATCACCTTGAATTTGCTCTTCCACAGGAAACAGAAAATACTCACCTTCATTCAACTGATTAATTCCTTGCCTCTTTTTCTGCAAAAAGAGTGGAGCATAGGAAGAAATACATATCCAGCCACTAGAAGCTGGAAACTGCACAGCAGAGCTAGGTTTATGTTTTCTTAAAACTTACCTGCCTCCTTTTAGCAAGGACTCATTTACTTCAGGTGAGTGAAGGGGCTGCAGGGTACATCGGGAATTGTAGTTTTGCAGTGATTTGTGCTCTGAAGAATAATAATCTTACAACCCTCAGAGGGAGATAAAGAGAAGTTGTTCTCAGACAAATTGTTATCTTTTATTTCAGAAATGTGCTTTGAGCACTGAGCATATCTTCAATTCATCCCTTCAGTTTTTACCTTGGTACCCATAGTAATGGTAATATTTTAAACATCTAGGCTTGTCTTTCTCACTTCATTCCTCCTTAGTTTTCTACAACTTTTTGGGGTTGTTCTAAAGATGTTTCATTTATAAGGCAGTTGTGTTTTTCAGAAAATATTTTTGAAATGCAAAACTTGAGGAAAAAATATTAAAAATATCATTGGTTTTGTAACAATATATACATGCGCTGTGGAGATTGAACAAATAAGATAGTAGCCTTTTATGTTTGAAGAGTCCTGGCAATACTCTAATAACAGTGTTTTAAAAATAACTTCTGTCGTCTCTAACTTTCAGATAATTTTTGGCTTTTCTCTACAGGTGGTTTCAGTAGCTTTTGTTACAAATTTGTTGAGTTTCTTAAATATTGGTTTTGGTTTAGCCACTGAAATAAGTTGTTACTCAAGAGCTTAAGTAGGCTGAACACCCAAATCCAGTTACAAGTAAGAAGGTGACCATCTTTCTTCTCCACCCATTACTTCTCTGCATGTACACCAGGGAGCTACAGAGGCTTTCATGGCTCACTGAAGAACTACAAGTTCTTTATTGTTTCTTTGCTTTTAACACATACTTAAAAGTGGCTAAGACTACATACAAGTACTTAGAAAAATGTAACTTCAGGCTGGTTGGCTGAACCAAAAACTCTTCCTGCCTTATTTATTTTTCCTAACACCTTTCACATCCCTCAAGGCATGTTATGACTTTGAAAATGGAATCATATATGTGCATTGGCTACCCAAATGCTTAAAAAACTGCAGCATGCTAGACATGTTACAATGTATTTGGAAGAAAGGAATTGGGAAAAAATACTTAGCAAACTAAATTGGTAGGAAATGATAAACAGGCAAAATGTAATTCCATATAGGGATAGTTTGTTCCAAAGAGTTGAGAGTAGGTGGTGGGCTTCATTGCTCTGCCATAGATTTGAATGAAAGGTTTTAATATGCAGTCTCTACTGATGTAATAATATCTGTCAGCTTCACTGATATATTTTATGCATCATTGTGAATTACTTAAGCATTTTCAGATGAAGGGCTAATTACTAACAAAATTCAGTAAGGATGTCTGTGTTAAGTATAGATGTGTGTGTATGTATTTAATGTCTTCAATGTTGGAGCAATTTTTTTACGCTTCTGAGATTCTCTTACGCTTTTTCTGCTTTGCATGATGCAAAATACAGTGTGCATCAATCACATTGCTGTTAGATGGCACTTAGCTGGTGTTACAAATCTGAGTCAGACTTGGGCAACTGTGGGAAACAGTTTCCTTAGTTTTGGATGGCTTTCTGTTCCTTGCAGCACATTGATTCCAGTTGGATCTCCTGCTTTCCTTTGGGGCAGTCCACTCTGTCCCTAATTTTCGGGAAGCTTAGCAGTGTTTTGCTGAATGCTTGGGAGAGTTTTGGGGTCTTTTTTGTTGGGAAGGAAGGGAGAACCCTCGTTTTCTGCAGGTTCAGGGCACTAAAATTGCTCGGCTCATGATTAGGTTGGTGCCGAAGCCATGCAAAAAAAAAAAAATTTGGGAGTATGTGCCGGGAGAATGGAGAGGAGGTCAATCTCTGGCACTTGGCATTTAGTTTGACTTGTTTTGTTCCATTGTCACAGTCAAAATAACTTAAAAATAAGACATAATTGGGTAATTAAGGCTCATGTCATTGAGCAAGGCACCTTGATGGCTGCGATTGGGTCTGCCAAAACTGTGTGGCAATGCTTTTGTGTTCTTCTGCCCAACAGTCCCGTTCTGGACCTAATAAATGTTTAAAAGGAATTGATAAGTTTCCATTATTTTTCTCCTAGTTTTATAGAACAGAGTTTTGTCAAGAAGCTTTGCCTGACTTCTCAAACTTCTCATTTATTCAGAAGGATGATACAAAAACATTTAGGTTGGCACTTCTAATGGGCTAGTAAATTTTTTTGTTGTTTTTTAAAAGAAAATGTGCTGTCAATGCACTCTTACTTTATGAAGTTGTTCTCTGTGCCAGAGAGCCGCTCACCAAAATGCTGTCTCTTCCATCCAGCTGTTTGAAATGGTTTTTGTTCTCCTTAGTTCTGGTAGAGAAGAACCTGTACAACACTGGTAGCAAAGGTGAATAACAAGACTAAAAATACTCTGATAGTTGGCCCTCTTGCTGCTGTCTTCGTAGATGTGTAGTTGCTTTTGTAAATGGAAAAGAAAAATTGCAGAAGCCACTCTAATGACATGGATCTGCTACCAGCATATGATTGCTCCTCTGTGTATAACAGCAATAGGCAAACACAGAATCTTTTAATTAAATTCATGTATCTATTAATTTTCTTCTAATATGTTACACATTAGAATCACTGGAATCTAAGTTCCTTAAGACTGTTTGGAAAGCTTACTTTTTTCTTCACATTTCCTAAATAATCTTAAGAATCTAAACATCAGGCAGACTGTTATTTGACATGAATTTGTTGTCATATTCCAGATCTGCCTTGGATTTTGGCAGAATTTATTTAATAAAATCTCCTTCTTCTTATTTCTCTTAATTTTTAAATGGCACCACATCAAATGTTGTCCAAAATCTGACTCACTGCTGAAATAAGTATTTAAAAAAGACAGATGGAGAAAGCAAATGTTGTTAAAAATTTTGTCTGAAGTATTGTAGCTCTGCTAATAGTCACTTTTAAATCATAATTGCTGTACAGAGTTCGATTGGTTTTACATTTATTTTTTGTTCTTTGTGGTTTCTTACTTGTACAAAGCTATTGTTTGGGCTATACTAAAACCATTATGCTCTCAGGCAGTTTTACAGTTGAGAAATGTAAAGGGAGGTTCTGTCTTGCAGGAGAATAGACTAACTTTCTTTTTCAAAGATATTCTCTACTACAATTGTTCCTTTTTTAATTCACTTTTTCCAAATTGTAAGCCTATATAATTATTTACTGAAATTTGTGTATATCTATAAAGAGATACAAAAATTCTTAAATACAGCATCTTACAGATATACGCAGTATAGTTTCTATTAAATTCACAATACTATGGGGAAAAATATGATTGAGTTTTTATGTGTGTGTGTATGAAACTGGTAAGGCTTTTGTTCTTGCAAATTGTTTATTGGTTTCTCCAAATCTGTACATAGCTGTCTGCTTCTATTGATTTTTAAAGGGAAGACAGTAGAATTTTTCTTTTAACTGTTCAGACAGTGTTTTCAATCAGGGATATTTCTCAACTGTGATGTCCTTTTCAATTATAAAATAGTATTTGCCTTTTATAGCTGAGTATTAAATAAATTTTAAAATAGGATCAGCATGACTGAAATAAGATCTTTTTGTCAAGATTAATATGTGTGCATACAGAAATACTACATTTCTGAGTGTGGCAAATAATATGTCAAATCTGAGCCACAAAATAGGAATGTAGATGGATCCTTACAGTGCATGTATTTTATTGCTACTTTACCAGTGATTTTTCTTTCATGCAGATTGACATAAAGACAAATATGTACTTTCCTTTAGATATTAAACCCACTATCTCACCTGTGAGGGATTGTAAAATTATATCCCTTTAAAAGAGAATTCATCAATCTACAAAAAATTGCATCTTCAAGACAAGGTCTTTCTTATTTCTCTATTCGTATGTGCATTCGGAAAGAAGGAGAAAGCTACAGGATTTAAGTCAATCTGAAGATTGCATCAAATGCTGGGAGTCCTCTAATTTTGCTTTAAAGTTATGTAGTATATTGACATTTTTTCACACTCTTTCAGCATAGACTTAAAGAGGCATTTGTTTTGTGAGTATCTGTTCAACAACTTTTTTTAAGGACTTACATCAAAGGATCTTACCACAAATTTAAAAGGATGTAGAGGTTTCTGTGACACCATAAACAATATAACAAATAATTTGTTGTAGAAGCAGCTTCTAAAATTGGGTCTTTGGGGTGGGGAGAAATGTTTAATCTGCGGATAAAGCTGGTAGTTCTTAACGGTAATTAGTAGCTATTGAAGTAAGAGTTTAGGTAGAACATTAATTAAAGTAATCCCATCCAAGCTTTGCAATAATAGGCACTGACTGCCATCTATCCATGTGGGGTTTTTAATAAGGTTTATCAAACCATCATTAGCTTTCTGCCTAGCCTGTATTTTCAGTACAGTTTTATATCTTAAAGACCTGAAACCTTCCTCCATCTGGGTGATTGCCTGAAACTCACCTGTCTTCCTGCAGGACTTTGGTGATTATCTCATTGGCTCTGAAAGCAGAAATACAGAGTATTTTTCTGAGTATACCCTAAATCTAGAAACAGCTTTATAACTGTTTGGAAAAAAAATACATTTGAAGGATGGGCATCATTGCCTTGTTAATGTCCTTCCCTCAGTCCATCCCCTCTCCCATCATTGCCTTTTTGTTGCTCTGTTAAGTACTGCTTGGTCATCAGTTGAAAAAGCACCGAAGAGAGAATGAATTTAGGCACAACTTTTTTTGTTAGATGAAAGATGAGGACAGCTGTTCATTCTTACAGCTGCTCATGGTAGTGGTGGAGCTCTTGCCATTTCCATCCATTACACAACTTGGGTTGGGGCTAGAATGGGTGCAAACAGTTGGATAGTGTCCTTGAAACTTGAAAGGAAAGTCTCCTGTTTCTCCTGTTTGAAGTTCACATTGGTAAGTGTTCGATGAGCCATATTTATTTACTGTGGTCTTGTTTGGTTGGGAGTTCAGATGACATTCATGCAAGGGCTTTGCTGCACCTGGGTGGGAGAAGCAATAGCTTGTGAGGCTTCATTCCCCTTGGAGCTTGGGATTCAACTGAAATCTCATCTTTGAAAAACACCTGAGCTGTTGGAGCCCAAGCATTGACCATCAAGCCCATGTTATTTTCTAAGCTGAAAATATTTTCATCAGTGTTGTTCAGTTCTTTGGTGCTTTTGGTTTCAGAGAAATTTTAAAAGAGGATAACAGTAGATTTAGTATTATAACTCTATTTTCATTAATTTTATGAGAATGACTTGTTCATTTTATTGGTGTCAAGTTGCTCATATTCCAGAGAAATGGAGTTAAGAAAGACCTGCTAGTGTCCTGCAGCTCTGTAGATGGATACAGCATTTTTCATGTTAAAATTACCTTAGCCTCCAAGAAAGTCATATTCCATTGTGACTATTTGTGTCTGCCTACAGGTTTACAGGAACACTACATTAAGCAGACTGTAACACAATGTATAAATTTTAACTCAGTATGCTTATCTTTGTTTTAAGTCTGTTGTAAGTCCATATAAATTTTATCTGTATGAAGTGCTTATTAATTTCCATGTTACCAAAATAGGATGGTGTACTGCAGTGTGTTTGGTTACCTGTAAGCTGTTGGGAAATGTGGCAGGTGTAGTTTTCTACTGGGTGATGAATTTTTGTCATAGTTAAAGTATCCTCAAAAGAAAATCAGTTTCAAAAGAAATACTTGATAGGAATTTGAAAATTTTGTTTCTCCCCCCACCCTGAATACTGTTTTTATTTTAATTGACTTTTTTTTTTCCCAGCTGTAAGTTGTAACTTGTATGTTCTTGGCAGTTGTAGTCAAATCTAAATATTCAGATTTTGTAACTTTCCTTAGTTTTCTGTTTTGACAGACTTTTTTCTTTTTCTATGTGTTTGTGTAATAATGCTTTCATTCTGAGTTGAAAACGTCCTGGTTAAAAAGCACTTTTAATAATTTCTGCCATGCTTTACTGTACTGTATTTTATTTAAAACAAAACAAAGCAACAAAACATCCTAAACTAACCCTCAGGAGTTTTCACATCTCCATATCAGACACTGAAATATTCATCCTTATAACTAAAAATTTCAGCTTCTAAGGAAAAAAATGGTTTTCACATTTCTTTTATTTTGAAATGTCATAGACATCAATTTTATATTTCTCCCTCTGTCCTGCACTTTGCTGAGCTCTGAAGATCCTATTAATCTTCAGCCTTACTCTCCCCTTTCTTAAGCATTTTTGAAAGCTCCTGCTTTTTTTGAATTGGGAATTCTGTCTCAGTTTGCCAACTTCCCTCAGCATGGTAGGGTGGGGAGAGATAATGGCAGGGGGGAGATGCTCTGCCTACGGCTTGGAAGATTTCTCTCCCATTAGCTGTGCTGACTTCTTTTCCCTTGTCTAAGGTAGGGCGGGCTTTGATGGATCTTTTAATATGAGTATCATCTTCCAGCACAGAGCATGGGAATGGATTAGCCTAGAGGGTATGGAGTCGTTCTCGAAGATAGTTCTTTAAGGAGGACATCAGTGACAATTCTGCTTCATATCTACTTTTCTTGTGTTTTGCCAGCACTGTTTTGTGTATGTGTGGGGAACTTTGAAACAGTTTTCTACTGTTAGATGTTAAAATAACTAAGGATTATTATACTGTTTGATTCATTTCCTCTTCATCTTATGCTTTCAGGTGGCATACAGTTTGCTTATATGGAGAACAATTGGGGAGATATTTAACTGAATTTGGGTTTTTCCTGAGTCAGACAGGGTTCTTTCAGTATTTTGGTGTCTATAGTCTTGAAATAAGTTCTTAGTAATTAACTACGAAAAAAAAAAATAAAGAAGATGGGAGTATACTAGTTGGATGTGCTCAGTTGAAAGTTATGCTGGAATGTGAGGTTCTCAGGCAAAAAAAAAAATCAGAAGTAAAAAGATAATCTGCTGGGATAAACTTTGGGGCAAAGTTTAACCTGTAAACAGTTAACAGTTTTCTGGGATCTACCATGTGAAGCATGTGGAGATATTGTAGCAGATGGTGATGTGGTGCTGGAATTCTTAAGGAAAGAAATGGCTTTGTTGTCGTTTTTCGTAACAATTCACTAGTGTCCTAAAAAGTATTTATTTTTGCCAGCAAAGAACAAATTCAACCACTTAAAGCATAAACAGTGTATGGTTAAATAACTTTTAATAAAGATTATTATGGATTGCTGCTCTTGAAGCAGTGGTCTTCCTCTTGGTTGGGAAGAGACTGTCAGTGACTTTTGAGCTGCAGTAATTCATCAATCAGTACCCTTGATCTAAGCAGCTATTTTGAATGTATGCCTGAAGATAATCCTCCCTCCTGGTCCTTTCAGTTTATTGATGGAGAATCTTGCAGAACCTAGTGAAGTCTCCCAAGTCTTCTGCATAGATGATAGCATTAGCACTGAAAGGGTAAAACGAATGAGAGCAGAAAAAAAACACAGTACAAACAGAAGAGAATCCTGGTATTATAAAATAAATCTAAAGAGACCACGTCTAGAGAGATCTGCAGAGTGAAAATAGAGCACAGAAAGACTGAGAAGAAAAACTCCCTTAAAGCCAGTGGAAGGCACCATCTCTACCACTTCCTTGAGTTGTTTTGAGCTGTGGGGAGGCTGCAGCTGACTGGGTGCAGGGTGAGAGGCAGGGGTGAAGGTGCCCACTCCTCCTCACCTGAGAAGTTGCCTGTGTACAGTAGGGTCTCTTAGGCAGCCTGAGTAAAGTTTGTTTTCTGCCTTTGCTTTTGCAAATCCTGCTGTGCAAAGGTGGTGCTCATTATATGCCATCGTCGTGAGCAACTTGACTTGGACTGAAAATTGCTAATGCAATTTCTCCATCTGTTCCTCCTCCATTCAATTCCCTGAAGTGTGAACCTCTCCTGTGGACTGGTGGTGTTGTGTGGTTCATGTCTTGCTCCATCACATTATACAGAGAGGGGACACCTGTGTCCTATGCAGTGTCCAGTAACTTATGTGACTTGGGTTTGGTTTTTTCATAAAAGAAAGTTTCAAGGCATGGTGAATTGCTAGCTGAAATCAGCCCCGTGATCTCTTTTTGTATGCTCATCTGCAGTTCTTTGGGGGTTTTATCTGGGTCTGTTGTTTTGTTTAGGTCCAAGTTGTTCAATATAATCTCTTTCCCCTTCGACAAGCCTGTCTGAAAGCACTTTTTTGTTAATATTACCGAAGTGTTTTACTACAGCAGTGGCAGTGATTACAAGACTACTATGTTTTGGCTAACAAATGCAATAAATGTGATGAAAATCCCCCTGTGATTTACATTTCACTGCATAACATGTTTATATAACATGTTAAACACTTCTGTCTGAAGAACAGCTTTCCACAAAGGTAAAACGTATTTCCCATGGCACTTTTTTAGAAATACTGTGGGAAAGAATAATTCCTGCTCTCTTCTCACTCCCCACATGTCTTAAGTCTACATTTCCCAGTGTTTTAAAAATACACATTTTCTTATTTTCCCGCCACACTTAGAAATATAATTTTTCAGCATGTCTTTGAGTTTTATGAGGTGAGAGGCTGTTACCTGGAGGACTCAGTTTTCCTGATGCTGGGGATCTGGCAGAGGTGCTGGGTTGGAGCAGGCAGGTCCCTGCCTGAGCGCGCCGTTGCACAAGCGCTAATTTGGCTTTTTGTATTCTTGTCCTGTCTGTTTGTGGTATTTAATGCTCTAACATCTCTCTGGTTGGGTGAACCCATATGTCATTCAAATGGGAACCTGTGCCTTGCCATTGGCCTGACAGCCGTTCAGCCGTGGAGCACAATGATAAAATTATGAAAACTGTGTCTCTGCTCATTGGACCCTTGGAATTTACAAGCATTTCTCTTCTATGTGCCTAAATGCTATGTTGCCGTGCCTTGGCTAACACGGCAGATTTTTCTGGATTATAAGCCTTGTCAATAGTGTGAAACCTCACTTGTGTCTTTTTTTTCCTTTACCATGTTGAGGATTTTTTTTTCTCTTCCTTTATTTGTAGATATGTGCTCCTCACAAACAAAATCAAAAGTCAGCTCCTTGCTTTGATGGTTATAAAATTAAATATTTTGTTTATATCTTTAAAATAAAAGCAGAGATTTTTACCATAAGCAACATTTTGCTGCTGTTTGGTTCTGTCAATATATTTAACAGTCAATATAAGAAATGTTATTTATATGCAGATTGTGTTTACTTCAGCATTATTTATAAAGCAATACTGGGTGATGGTAGTCATGTCTGTAAAGTCATGTTTTTTTTCATGTCTCCCTTTTTATGGTATGGTGCACATTACAGATACATAAATGTTATTTGACATAAGGGAATAAAACTATTTTCAGCTCATGAAATAACCCTGTTAGTATAAACTTGAAAAGCTCTTTCTGTAAATCACTGCTGCTGAACTGATAGCACATTTCTGCTGTAGTGTCACCTTTCTCTTTTGTGTGTGGTTGAAATGTCATGGTAATAATCAATTCATCTTACAAAAGTCAGTGAAATACACTTGCTCGTACTTGGTCACGAAACCAAACCCTGCAATTCTAATGTATTAGTAAGATACAATTTTGCTAAAACAGCCTTGGCTTCCATTTCTTTGTGTCTTTATTTACCTTTTTACTGATGATATTTAGAAACCCAAGACAAACTTCACAGTAATTAAAATTATCAAGGTTGTCCTGCACTCTTATAATTATGAGAGAATTTACTGCACTTTGTGCACATGAAGGAGGAATTTGCTATTGAAGAAAGAGTGTCGAATATCTAATGCAGTTTATATATACTGAAATATCAGAGAAAGAGTCATTGCTAGGCTAATGATTGCTTGTTTCTCTGATGGTGAATTTGGTAGTGCGTCTGTGTGTGATTTTTTTCCCTTTTTTACTTACTGAATAAGCTTAACAGCAGGAAGAATGTAGTGGAGGTTGAAACTGGTTTTGGTTTTGAGTTTGGTTTTTTAATAGTGGTATAGTCTTTTGCTTTAGACAAAATTAGAAAAAGATTGCTTATAGTGGCAGCAGGAAAAGTTGATTCCTGATTAGTTTTCCAGTTAATCACCTCTTTCTTTTATCACATCTTGCATGGAAGGAACCTTTCCTGACTACCATCATGAGACAGAAGATTGTGGAGATCCTTTTAATCGGACATATTGCAGAACTTTTTCTGGGCTCTCTGCTCTCCTCTTTGGGCTTGCTGGTAATAGGAAAATTTTAAAAGTGAAATCTTTATTTCCTGCTTTCTAGCAAAAATTATGTGATACTTTGTGAAATGTAGGAAAAGCCATATTCATTGCCCCAAGGATATTGGGGTATTAATCCCTCAGCTCAATAGGTTGGTGTGTGCATCACTGATTACCTTAGTGGCATTGCACTGGCAAGCTCACTGGCGCTACTCTTATGATTAAATTTTAAATTGTGTAGTAGTTTGTAGAGTTGGAACCTGAATCACACATAATGGAAATAAATAGGATGTGGTTAGGGAAGATGTATAGAAGAGGTTCAAGATTTTGCTGAGTTTGTAGGGGTTCTTCAGAAATGTGAGCATTTCAGCTGGGACTGGCTTCATGGTTTTATTTATAGTGTCAAATTTAATAAATTACAAGACCCATAGAGCAAGTACTTTGAATTCGGGTATTCCATGAACTGAGCCATAATGTGCTTTGTAGGGCTGTGCAAAGCACTGCACTTCATTGTGTGTCTGCCCTGTTCATGTCCTGAATTTCTTTCCTACTCCTTTTACATTACTGCACTTGAGAGAATTTTCACTTGCTAGTTGGAACAGAAGCTGAAAGGGATCTTTAGGAAAGCACAGTTGAGCAGACATAATAAATTTTGAAAGGCATAAAAACCTACCTCCCAATTGAGGGAGGTAAAGATTTACAATACATCATAGAAATACTTTTTTTCTGAGAGAGCAAAAATCTTTCGACTGGCAAAGCTTTTCTTGCTGAAAGGCAGTGGAAAAACCACTTGCAGTGTAACAAGTTGTTTTCTTTTTGACTTGAAGATGAAATAATATTATTTTCAGATCAGTTAGAGGCAACAGAGGAGGCAGTGGTTTTAAAGAGAGGTGCTTGTCTAGGTTTTTGTTTCTGATGCACAGAATGGTTACACTGGTTGCTAATTATTTGATTACATGCCTTTTCTTCTGCAGAGATGTTGAGATACACTGCATTGAAGCAGCTTATGTTTCCTCAAGGGAGCAGATCCTCAGTGAAGTGCTGCCCAGAAAGAAGAACAAACACTAGTGAAACAAACTAACATTTAGTTAAAGATAGAATATATTAGCGGATGCCTTATGGTGTGATGTTGTAGCTGGCTTTTTTAAGGGTTCTCAGTTGACAGTTTCCCTTAAAAGAAAAGAAAGCAACACTCCCCAAACCCCATCACTAACCCAAAATGTGAAAAAAAAAATTTCTAGACTTCCCAAATATTAGGCTAAATGGGATATATATCTTCAACTTCGAAGACAGATTTTTCTCTTAGATTGATAATTTAATGACATTCACCATATATTGAAGCTGTTGAGAGAATTGGATTATAAAGATTTGTAGATAGTTTTTAACAACATAGGATATTAATTTATTTTACCTTTCTAACATTCCTGTTACTTTGAAATGTTTCTTTTTAAAGAGCTGTTATATTTTATCATAAAACATTCCTGCTTTCACTTCAAAAGGGTATTTATTACTGCTTCTCTTTTAGGTGAAATGTGATGACATCATCTTTTCTCATCTATTTTAAATGTGGTAAAATGGATGGTGCTGCAAGCAGACTGCTATAAGTGAAGAGAAAACAGGTGGACATCAGAACTGTTTTGTAATGGGATCCTACCCATAAGAGACTTCCCTTTCTCTAATTTAGTACAGAAATTTACTTGACTGAGTGCAAATCACTAATTTCACCTTTTTAATCCTAAAGTAAGAGTTGATAATAGATATTTATAGACCTTTGAATGTATTTGTGGCTACTCTATTTGTGTGGGTTTTTTGGCTGTCCTTACTGTTTTGAATATTGATCTTAGTTTAGAATCACAAATGTTTTGCAGCTTCTTTAGCATACTAAATTTCTTCAAACATTCTGATCTCTGTGAGTAAATACCAGTACATGCCATAGTTCTTTATCTATTTCCCATAAAATAAATTTTAAAAAATTTTGATAATTTGAAGTAAGGGGATTTAGTTTAGTTTTGTCTCAACATGCAAGAAAAACTGAGTAGAAGCTGAAGGACTAGACTGAAAAGGCACCAATTATTTAATTAAAAAAAATTATTTATTGTTTGCCTTTAATTGGCAGTGCTCCTGTTCTTCTCCCATTCCTCTTCCCTGCTCAACCCCTACCTCACAATTTCTGTGCTGAACATTTAAACTAGAGGTCAGTTTGGGTCCATGTGTTGTTTAAAATATGCTGCAAGTGACCTGCTAAATGGAACAACAGAATCAGCATAAAATGCAGAGACCATATTAGGACTGAGAGAAGGAAAGTGCACAAAGGTTATCAATAAATACTCAAATCAAAGTGAGCTTACTCTATAGATGTATTTTTTCACAGTGAACTAGCAGTGTTTTTTAGCTCCAGTCCTCTTCTCATCACAGAGTAATAATCCCAGTTCGTGCTGTTCCTGTTTTCTCCTTTTCTTTCTTCTAACTCCCATAGCACAGCTTTTTCAATCCAGCATTCACTGCACATGTTCCAGTCATGAGGTTACAAAGCTGACATTGCAGTCTCAGCAGAGGTTATCTCTTTAAAATTCCCTAAAATTCCCCTTTGGCACATCCAGTTTGGCAGCTGGGCTTCTGTAGGAAACTGATGGAGCCACCCCCTCCCCTTATGTCCTTTATAAAAATAGAAATCTATTAAACCTCTGGCCAGAAGGGCAGATGGGTAAGTACTCCCTCCAAAGCAGGCAGTGCTGCTTCCTAAGCTTTTCTCCCTACTTTTATACTATCAAAAAAAAAAAAAAACCCAAAAAAACCTTCAGAGCCAATTAAGTAATGAAAATACCTGTTTTTAAAATTAAAAAGCCTGTTCTCCAGGACATGTGAAGTCTGTGCTCTGGAAGGTATATACAGCTTCTGAGAAATATTGACCTAGAGTTTGAAATATTTCAAATAGTTATGCAACTACAAAATCAGAAGCTTAGTTTAATCATAGAAGCTCATGCCTGTAAAGTACAACTGGTAGTCAGAGGAAGATTTGCCAAATCAAACAGGAGGTTAAAACGCCTAAGTACCAATATAGATAATATTCAAGAACTAATCTAAATGGGCATTACCCACTTGCACCTGAGTTTCATGCTAAGAATGTCCCTGAAATTCATTATATGTTTTTGCTTCCTGCAAGGAAGGGAGAGAGACTGTTTGTATGTCCCCCTCCCTGTATCACTACTTTCCTTTTGATGTCACTCTAGGTGAGAGCAGCAATACATTATTTTCTGCTTAAAGTGGATTAAATTTTATGGCAAAATTTGAGTGTCTTGAGTTTGAGGAGATGAGAAGCCAGTGTCCTCCCTGAAAGTCAAGGAGAGGCTTCTTTTGTAGCTTCACTTGGTAGTGCAGCAGCTTTCTCATTACACCTCTCCTTAGCAGGGCTCTGCATGGAGAGCTGGAAGTTGTTACTTTGCACATGGTGTGCTTTTTTGGAAAGTGAGAATCATGGATTTGGATTCATGAGATGAGGAGAGCCACAGAAAACGAAACCCAAACAATCTGCAGTTCCAACAGCAGCCAAAGCCAACCCAGCTGGTACCTGCAGTGCCAGTTCCTCTTGTCACTGCTGGGCTCATCTGACCATGCTGAATTGTTTTGGTGTGCTGAGGCAGCCCATTGTCTTCCTACTATTTGTGTGGCAGAACCCTTGGTAGAGATTCAGGGAGAACTGACAGGTTGGGTGAAGAAGTGGGGCTTCTGCAGCAGCAGACAGATCATCTTGCGGCTGTAGATCTGTTGTCTTGGTGCTTTTGCCTCTGGAGCATTGTCCAAAATGTGATCAACCCACACCGTGTCTTTCATGGTGCCTGCTGTCAGGAGACCTCTTCTTTGCACAGCTCCTCAGCCTGCAGAGGTGGGTGCTGGGCAGCTGTGAGGCAGGAACACACACAGTGCATTGGATGAGTAGCTTGGGAGCATTTCTGCAGGGCATGTTTTTTCTAGAACAGCTTTGAATGGCAACTTCCTGAAAACGTGTGGTTTTTCTGTCACCCTTGGAAGAACTTGGCATTCTGCTGGCCTCACTAAAGAGCTACAACAACAGCTGGAATTTTGTCTCACTCTGCCTGGTAGCTGTGATTTGTAAACCTCTTTGAGCTCATCTTATCTCTTTGCTGATGGTCAACAAACAGTGACTGCATGCCTCTGACACCTGGTGCTAAATCCCATATGAGTTGCATAGAGCATTGCATTTTCTCAGTGTGAGTTACTGTGTCTTGGTTTTACTGAGGAAAACCTTTGCTAACATGGCCTCGCTACTTAACCATCTTTGAGTCAGCCTGAAATACTTTTCTTAGTATGTTTTTAATGTAATGAATTATCTACCTTCTTCTTACACTCTTTTTACTACTCCTGATTTCCGTACTTATTATTTATTAAGAACTTGGTATGTGTTTGTCATGTGAAATAAGTTTGTCTTCTTATCTTCTCTTGTATTTGCTGGGACATCCTCCCACTTACCCCCTGCCATGAACACCACCAATGGTTCTCATAAACTATAACATGAAGGATATGGCAAGTTTATCACCAGTCCGTGTGAAAGAGTGTAATGCGATGTGTGAGCACCTGTAACCATTTCAGTGCAAAGTCAGATGGGCTAACACAGACTTCCCTTCTTCACCACATGTACAGAGAAATTTATTTATGGAACAAAAAACTGTCGACAGTCACCTTCTGCACTCCCCTTTTGAACAAACTGCTTCTTAAAAGTATTTTGTTAGAAGTGAGATGGCAGAGGATGAATGTTCACCAAGCGTGTGTGTGGAGTTGCAGTTGACTTGGGGCTGAAGTGAGAAAGGTGTAGGGTCCTCACTTGTCTGTTGCAAACATTCTTGATCACCTTTCCTTAATCACCTTTTCAAGCAATCTGGAGACTGGGCCTTTTGTGCTTACCTGGGACATATTGCACAAAAGCAAAACAAGCTATTCAGTTTCCTGCTTGTCTCTTAGTTGTGGCAAAATATACTGCACCAGATAGGTCCCACCATTCTTTACAGCCGGAGTATCCTGGAGGGAAAAAAACCCAAAGCTGATTGCTTTCTTTGTTTTTAGCTGAAAGATTTCTCCATAATGCAGCTGTCTTGTCAAAAGACACTCCTCAAGACTTTACAGTTTGGAGGTATTGAATGTTCCTGATGGATCCTTTAAAGTGTTTCAAAGTGCATAATTGGGGTACTTGAGCATAAAACTACAATTATACACTTGTGTGTTAATTTTGTGTACAGATAGATATTACTTCAGTCTGGACATAAATGAGAAGGAAGCATTTTCTTGTGAGTGTAAGAATCTGTTTTGTGAATGTTTAAACAAAATAGGTTCAGGATAATAGCCCAAAACAACCAGACTTGGGGGAAGGGGGGCTTGAGTTTTCCAGAAAGGAAGGAGCCGTGTGCAGATATACTGGAGATGCTTGGATACTTTGAAAGAGTAGTAGGTATTATGAACATTAACAGATGGAGCACAGTATTTGGGTTAAATTTAGTTGCAATATTAATTTTTAAAAAAATCTAGTAGTTTTGTAGAATGAGCGTATGAATTTGGTGGTTGATTCTTCATAGGTTTTTAAGTTCGCTGTTTTCAATTAAGCAAAACAGGTAATTTTTGATAAGTGATGTTAGGACTTTAAAGGTTCTTGTTTGTTTTTCTGTTCTATTTTGAGTATAATGCTACATGAATTGGATTAACTGTATCCAGATACTTACATTTAGCAGATGTTTCTAAAACTTACTTGTGGTAACTGATATGAGGAATAATTTACAATAATCATCTTATTTTGAGTATAATAAAACTGTAATTATTTTTAAAATTATGATGTACTATATGGTTTCAGCTCTGAATTTATAAGACAGATGTCTTTGATGTTTCTGTCAGGGCTCTTTTGATGTTTTCCAGTGCTAAGTAATAGGCCAAATTAAATAATAGAAATGGAATAAATCAAATATCTGAACTCTGCGTCTACAAGGAATGATTTGAAAGTTTTCTTTTAAAAATACTTGCAGGAATATTTGAAATCACAGCTGTTATGTAAGTATTCCTATTTAAGAGGCTGACTTGGTTTTTATCTGTTCCTAGTAGGAAAAAGGAAAGAAAAGCCATTACAGAAAATATTTACTTCTTCCCGTTTAAAAAATTGTTTTAGTTGGTTGGTTTTGGTTTTATTGGTGGTGCGCTTTGGTCAAATTCATCTAAAGAAGAAGGGTTTTTGATAGGAGTAGCTCTGTATTTCTTGTTTTTCTAAGCCAGCATAAGTACCCTCAAAAGGATATTGAGGAACTGTGCCACAGGAATGGGATCCTGATCTTAGGCAGTTAATGCTATGCTGCAGGATAGTAAGTTATCCCGGATGGATAGAGATGTAATCAAATTTTCTTACCGTTAGTTCAGCCAGTCATTTTCCTTGCCTCAGGATCCCTTGCTGTGGGGAATTTTTAGTGTCCAGATGAAAAGTATGACTTTGATCCTGCTATAATAGAAGAAACTAGAAGAATTCGGACTGTACAGATGACTAGATTTATCACAGATATTGCTGAACCTAAATGATAGATATGGAAGGTTATCCCTTTTTCTTTGTGTCTTGACCAACCTCCTGTGCTGTGGACATTACTTGGGCATTCAAATCCATAATGGGAACACAAAGAGCTGTAAATAAGTTCTGTCATTGCAAGTTTTTCTTGATTAAAAGGGTGATATCCCTTTTAACAGAGAGAAGGACCAAACCAGAAGATGACTTGCTGGTCTGCTGTTTGTGGGGGTTAACTCAAAAGTGGTGACCTTGTCAGAGGTGTCTGGGCCAAAGCCAGAGGGGTCTCTGTTAAAGACTAGGAATTGCATGCACCACGTTGCAGATAACTTTGTACTAAGACACTACTAAACTGAAGTATAGAATCATACAATGATCTGGGTCAGAAGGGACCTTGAAGATCATCGAATTCCAACCACCCTGCCATGGGCAGGTATACTTTCCACTAGACCAGGTTGCTCAAAGCCCCATTCAACACTTCCAGGGATGTGGAAGCACATTCTTCACAATTTCCCTTGGCAACCTGTTCCAGTGCTTCACCATCGTCACAGTAAAGAATTCCTTCCTAATACCTAATCTGAACCTCCCTTCTTTCAGTTTGAAGCCATGCCCTGCTGTCCTGTTGCCACATGCTGTTGTACAAAAGTCACTCTCTTTTAGAGTCCCTTTACGTACTGGCAGGCTGCTGTTCAGCCTTCCTGGAGCCCTCTCTTCTCCCAGCTGAGCAGTCCAGCTCTCTTACCCTTCCTCATAGCACAGGTGCATGAACCCCTTAATCATCTTTGTGGCCCTTTGTTGAACTCTCTCCAATATGTCCATGTCTCTCTGTACTGGGGAGCCCAGAGCTGGACACAGTCCTCCAGAGCAGAGTGGAAGCACCTCTCCAGGCCTGCTGTCAGTACTTTGTCTAAAGCAGCCCAGGATACCATTAGCTCTCTTTGTGGGAAGGGCACATTGCTGGCTCATGTTCAGCTTGGTGTCCACCAGGACCTTCAGGCCCTTCTCTGCCAAGGTGTTTTCCATATATTGATGACTGGCATTGCTCCTCCACAGGTGCAGGATAGCAATAAAGGAAGAAGAGCAGCTGTCAGGGAAAGAGGGTGTGCACTTAAAGGGTCTGTGAAACTCTATGTGGAACTGGTCAAGTTTAGATGGAAAGAAGAGAAAGGCTTATCTTGCATAAGAGCTCATGGCATTGCTCCCTGTGGAAGATCTTTTATATTCTTCTGCTGTTTTAAGAGATAAGGTGAAGAGCTCTGAATGATCTCAAATGATTTAGTTCTGAAAGCCATTGAGTTTAGGAATGGTAAAGACAGTATTCATCAAGATTGATATCTTTGGAGGAGAACATGAATTAATTAAAAAGCACCCTTTTCTCTCGAAAGACTGGAAGAAAGAAATTAAACTCAAGGGTGTGCAAGATGCCAGGGAAGCAGTGATAAACAGGGTGTGTACATTCTGCCTTTTCTTACTACTGAGATTAAAGAATGTTTGCAATTTTTCCTCCTACCAAGACGATTTGCCAGAAGAAATGTAGATTGAAAACTGTTTTACTGAGGGATTTTTCAGTCTCCAGTAGTTACGTGTTAGGGGTCTCTCTGTGTTTAAAGGCATAAATTGGAGGATTATTCATGCAGCTGGATTACCTGCTATTCAGACTCCACCCATACCTCTCATTTGTGTTCCCTGCTTTAGAAGGTTTGAATGGCATTGCAGAATTTGTCTGAAGAAATATGTTTCTCTGTATTTTTTAACCATATTTTATTTTAATCACCCTTTAAGAAATAGTGGTCAAAATTGTTACAAATTTCCTGGAAAATAAATGGCAACTAGAGGATTTGGGGATCAAAGATCACTCTTTATTCTATTCATGGATGCTCAAGAAGTGCCGTGTAATAAATTGTTATATGATTAAAAATCAGTTAAATATAGGCTTCTGCATTTTTCTGTAATGGGCTGGCATTTCGTAGGTGAATTTCATGCTACTCACACAGCAAGAGATGAGGTTTCCTACAGGTTTTTTACTGAAGCTGCAATCATCAGGATCACCAGAGATCAGGTTGTGACAGTTGTGATGTGCTTTCCCTTATGTTGGTTTGTAAAGTGGAAATCTATTACTTAAGCAGATTACATGATTCCTGTTAATTCTTTTGATCGCTTTTTTTAAAAAAAGGAAGGAAGGCAGAGTATAAGAATAATGATAAATTACCTGACTCATCACTTGAGAGTTTGTGCATGTGTGTGTGTGTGTGTGTGTGTGTATGTGTAGGGACTATTTTCTCTACTTGTAATGGAGTGTACCAAAATAGCACTTCCAAAAACAATTCTGTTGCAAATTTTTGTCTTCTCTATAGTGTCAGTCTGAGAGCATAGATACAGCAATGTGGAAATCTCTTACTGGAGATTATCATATTTTCATCCCTTAACTTGCAGAATGGACCAAATGTTGCATTAGTTCAAGCTGTAATGCATTGTGCAAATCAACACTATTGGAGGAAAAATTTCTTCCTTTTGTTTCTAGACTCAGCTGTTTACCTCTCCCTTGAAACTAATTTTAGCTCATCTGAAACATGCAAATCTTTTATTTTTGTTTGGTTTTTTTTTTTTAGGGGAAGGTGGGGGTGGGAGGTGGTTGTGATATTGGCATAGATTTAGCATTTACAGCTGAGGTAGTTTTCATCAATTTCTGACAGGGGAATCAAAGTGTTCTTTTTTGGAAGGAGAGATATTGCTTTTCCGTATAAATGATTGACTATTTTGTGGCAGTAGTCTTTATTTATTTGGCTCTCATCATGAAGAATAGCAAACTTATTCAAAATCTCAGTACATCAAAAATATGTCGATACATAAAACATAAGTACTATTCCATACTACAATCTATGCAAAAAACTATGTTAATAAGATGTGAAGGTTGCACAGCTAAGAAGTCAGAAAACATAAATGATTCTAGCAGCCACAGTAACTAAGCCACATTTCACATCCTCTGTATTTTATGAAATGCCTTTGACAACATAAATCAGAAAGAGAAGGTGCTATATATGTGTAACATGGCTCAGTTAATGTTGTTTTTGGAACTTTAACATCTGTATTTTCTGACTGGAGAGTTCCTTAATCATGTAAACTTAGTAGATTTTTTACACTTTTTTTTTTTTTTTTTTTTTTGGAAGGTTGGTTTGAGGCTTTTTTAGGAGAGGAAAATTGCCTGTATTAATAATTGGTTAGCTCATGTTGCTTTGATTTAAGCTACAGTAAAAGGCAGTATGCAGAGAGCGCCTTCTGACAGGTACATATGTGATGCCATATACGTGTCACTGACAAGTGGTGTAATTGTGCTGCCGTGTGCTTCTTGGGGAGAAGGGGATTACGGGCGTGTGTGTGAGTCCTGTCCTTTCTGTAGTTCTGGGTATGACTGCATTGCAGACTGCAGCGTCTTCTGAAGATGGTTGAGCTACCTTTTTTAATGAACTGGCTTGTGTACAAGAAGCAGTCTGGCTACAAGAGTGTGGATCTCCCTTTGACCTAATTCACCCTTCTGTGGAGCACAGCAAATTAGCTGAGCACAGCTTTTGGTGTAGTCTCCTGCCAGTATCTGAGCTAGTTTGCAGATCTGTGTGCTGCACTGCAGTCTTCAACATAGGCATGCATTTGATGACTCTGCAAAATCCACTACCTTGCAAGTTCTGGAATGGGGATTATTGTTCTGTGACACAGAAACGTGCTTTTTATGCTTTTGCTTCCTTGCTCTGGGTCACAGGGTGGACCAGTATCAGGCCTAGTGTTAATATTTTAAAGGCTCTTAATAAGATGTTGAAGTTCATACTTCAGCGTACAGGCAAGCCGTGTAGGAAAGACAGTAACACAGGTGAACATTGTGACCAATGTATTGTCAAAAGGTCAAAGCTAAGTGATAAGAAGTAATAGAGTTTATAGAATGTATGAACAAAATGCCGTAGCATCAGGATTTCAGATCTGCCTCTGATTAATAGCCTTGACATTAACACCCAGCTTTCTACTTGGTTTCCTTTTAGGTTTTTTATTTTTTGTCATTCACTGAGAAGGATTTTTAGCCTTCATTAAGGCTGTGTGCACAAGCATGCTGGGGTTGAACACGTTGATTTGAGACAGGAGACCATGCTGCCCTAACTGTGACAGAATATTCTACTGAACATGTGCCAGAGGATTTCCTTATGCTGTATAAGCATATTATATTTTTCTTCTTACTCTAATTCAGCTAAACATACAGATGAAGACCTGGGCTTATGTGAATTTGAAAGTTCTTGATATGAACCAGACCTTTTTGTTAAGTGTGTGAAAGTCAAGGAGTTAGTTTCCTATTACAGCTTTCTATTGCAAAATATGGAGAAGTGCATGGTTTGAGTGTTTGGAGGAAAATACTTAGGGTTTGGCAGAGATCTGGCTTTGGAAATCTAAAACTGAGGCAGAAGTTGTTTCAGGAATGACAAGTGTTTTATTTGAAGGTTTGATAGTAACTGAGTGACATCTTCCTTTATAGTTATAACTGAATTGATCACTGTAAAGTTAAAGTAATTAGAATTAAATACTGTAAACTTCCGTTAACTGAAGGAAGGTGCTGTTTTACTCCTAGAGTAAAGTACCAGGTGGAAGGATTTTATTTTTCTGAGACTGTCCCTCACTATGCATTTTTAAATTCTAATTTCTCTGTAACTGTGGTGTTACGGATGCTAAGAACGTGGAATGTTACTGATGATTATATTACTCAGGATGGTACTTGCTTCACAATATTCTGTCTCACTGTTCCTCAGCAAAGTTGGCCCCTGTAGTGCCACTGTACAGCCAGGTAGTGCCATCCTTTCTTCTGAGTGGCATCCCTGCCCCTGAAGTTCAGTTTTTCTTCTCTCTGTAAACTGGGCTTAATGCTGATCAGGCCAGACAGACCTGTTTTTCCCCAGATTTTTATATCATGACACTGGGGCCCGTAGCTTCCAGACTGTGTTTTTGCCTTTTACCAGTATCATCCAGGGTAATGGATATCTAATATTATGCCTCACTTTTGAGCAATCAGTAGATTTCAGGAAGAAGCAAGGATGTAGCCAGGACTCTTCCTCTGTAGTGAGCATGTCATGGTATCTGATGTGTTCAGGTGGATCCCAGAGCGACTTTGCAGAGCTTTTTGTGATAGGGGCTATGTAAAGCTTCTTCCATTATCGACTGGATTTAGCCATCAGGATGGTGTAAAAGGGCAGTAGCTGCATATTGCTAGTATTATTAGTGTACCTATGCTAACACACTAATTCTGTTACATTTTAATTTTAAAAATTATTATAATGACTCTAATGCTGTCTAATGATCCTTCTCCTCTGACATCAGTCATGGATTGCGCCTGCAAAAATTGCTTAAAACTTCCATTTCTATCAAGGTGTTACCTGGGAAAAGAATGCCTGCCACCAGATCTATTATTCAAACAAGAATTAAAGATAATGGGCTAAGTTATAGGTTTAATTGGATTTGCCCCATCTCTTCATATTGGCTGCCAGTTATGTTCCTCCTATTCTCATCCTTTCTCTGTTTGTGTTCAGAGTGGTGTAATCAGTTATGGTCAGTCATACTTCTCCCAAAATAATGCTATTTATACTGTGCAAGGCAGATAGTAGTCCAAAGTAATTATTAGAGTTTCTGTGCTTCGCTAGAAGTAGATTCAAACTCAGGTCTGTTCTCTCTTCAGCCATCCCCAGAACATCTGCACTACCACAGGCATGATGAAATTTGCCAAATTCTCATCTTCTGCATTGTGTGGCCACAAAAAATACAAGTGTAAGGGAGAAGGGGAGGGAGGGTTTACTTTATGAAGAAAGTAGATGCTTGGATCATTCACTCCAAGCATTGTAAGTAATTGGCTTTAGATTTGTTTTGTTCTGGGGAGATTTTAATTAACCTTTTTTTTTTTTTTTGTATGCTGTTTAATAAACATTTGTCCATAAGCAGTAACTTGTGATCCCCATCAGTAAAGCAGGTGGATTAATTTGCATGTCGTTGTTTGTAATTTATTTAAATAGCCCCAGCTTTATTTGGAGTGCTCTGGTAAGACAGTGCTGATGAGTCTTTGCATTGAAGAGAAGAGCATCCAAACATAAATGTAGTGTTACTATTATTGCTGTATTTTAGGTGGTGGTATTTGGTTGTTTTTTTAAAACAGTTTGAAGTGGGAGGATATGGAGGAAAATTCTAACATAAGTAACTGATATATAAGTTCAGAAGAAGAGCCTGGTACCTGTTCTTAAACCAGTGTCTGAAAGCAGATTGCTTGGGGGAATATTTAAGAAAATGGAGCAGTCTCAGAGCTTTGGCAGTCAAGGTGTTATTGCCTCTTCAGGTTGCTTGCATTTGTTACTAGGTATCTTGCAGACCAAAATTTCATTGTCTTCTCCATGGACTCGAATGTCTTTTGCAAAGAGGTGAGAAGTAGTCGCGGCTCTATCAGGGCAGATCAAGGGTTCATGCAGCCCTGTATGTCCTGCCTCCAGTGGAGGCTTTAATTGGATGCCTGGAGGAGACTCAGAACAAAGCAAGCATGTCGTACTTCCCCCAGTACTCTTCAAGCCTCCAGCTATTTTCACTTCAGGGACTTCCTGAGCCAGATGTGGCTCTGTAAATTTGGTAACCCTCAGAGGATGTCTCTTTTGTGAACTTGTCCAGTCTTTGCTTGAGCCCACGTAAACTTTCAGCTTTCAAAACATCAATTTGGCAAGGAGTTCTAAACATCTGCTACCTCTGTGACTAGAGAACCTGTTTCCCTCGTGTTTTGAAGTTTGCTTCTGCTATTGAATGCATCCTAATCGTTGTTGGACAAGATGCTTTTATAGCTTTCCACCATGTTCCTACTTCCTGGTGTCTTTTCCATATTCAGAAGGTTATAGATGATTTTTATGGAAACTGTTCTATACCTATGATGATTCTCGTTGCATTTCCCTGAATCTTTTTGTCTGACCTTTCCTAAGAAGTCCATGAAGTCAGTAGAGAGGGATTTTCTTTTGCTGTGTTGATGTTTCCCAAATCTCATCTTCATTTTTCTCTGTCCTGATTTGTCCAGAACAGTCATCAGTGTTAGGTACTCTTAAATTACTCAAATTTTTGACTTTTCTTTTTAAGCCATACTGCAATTCTCACCTACCAAGGCAGCTCCAATTTAGATGCTGTATATGGTCATTAGGAATTGAGCTTTTTGAATTTGATTAGACCTCTGGAGTGATACTTTATGGTTCCAAGCCACTTCTGACTGTTCATTTGCCCCTTTATTCTATGAAAATTCCCATCAGATTCAGAGACATTTATCAAGTCCCTCACAAAGGACTCCAGCATGGGAACACCCTAAGATTTTTCCACGGTGCACACTAGAGCCAAAGATTTTGTTAAGCTTCTCTGTGATGGCGTTGTGCTCTCTGTATCTCCCCTTATACCTTCATCATCATTTGTCACTTCAGACTCTGGCAGACCTCCTACTTCTGATGTGTTTAAAGAAATGAATCATTACTCATTTGATTCCCTTTTCTAGCTGTTCCAACAGTTCTTTCTGGTCTGTCTTATTACATTTGAAGTGCCAGAGTTTACAGTCTTTTCTGTTTTCCTCATTTGGACCTGGCTCTGGCTTATTGAAGGGGATGCCTTTTTGCCTCTAGAAAGCTGCAGTGAGCCTTGCTGGTGTCCCTTTGCTCTTATCAAATCTTTCTGAATGGGTGGTGAATATTGTTTCTGTGCTTTCCATGTGGTTATTGTTAAATGGCTTTGATGCTGCCAGTCAGATTTTATTTCTCATAGCTGTCTGAGATTCCTTTTAACAAGCTTTCTCATTTTTCTGTAGTTACACTTTTTGAAGTTAAGCACGACGGTAGTAGATTCCTCGGGTTTGATTGTTCCTGTAGGGATGCTCAATTTAACTCCTTTATGGTCACTGATGCACAGTGGTTCTGCAGCTGCAGGATGCAGTAGTAGATGATTCTTGCTGCTCTGGACTGAGCCAAAGGCAGTGGCTCCTCATGCAGGCTCCTTAACCAGCAGTTCCATGGAACAACCTTTCAGAATTATCTGATACTTTGGTCTCAGCTTTGTAGTCTGCTTACTCAGTCTGTCTGGGGGAGTTGAAATCTCCCCCTAATCAATCTTGCAGCGTGCCTTTTGCTGATCTTGCTAGCGTGCTGCTGTCAGCATTGTTGTAGTCCAGCCATGCATGGTGGTTCCAGCACTCAATCTTCTTTATCTGACCAAGCTCCGTACCTCTGCTGCATGGTGAGGTGGAGTTTTATTTTGATTAGTTTTTAAATGCTATATAGCATATAATGTTACTTTGTTGTTATCTGTCTTATCCCTGAATATGTGTCCTAGGATGATGCCTACTAGTCACCCCACACATTCTTCTCCTTTCTCCTATATTTCTTCTATGACTACTATTAGTGCTTTGGTTTGCAGTTGATCCAGTCCACCCCTCTTTGTGTAGAAATCCATGTATTGTTAGAATTTCTTGTTGCCACTCTACCTACTCTGTAGTCACTGTATGTCCATTTTTCATTCTTTGAGTCTTCTCAGCATCTTCATTTGATGTTCCAGAATCTCCATGTCTTCATTTGACATAGCAATACCACGCTTTTTAACCATGTGTTCTTCTAATCCCCACCTCATTTTAAAATTTCATTTTCTTGTGCTTTATGTACCAGTGACGTGGCTCCTATGTTCAGGTGAACTCCAGCTCTTCTGTGCAAGTATCTTTATTCTAGAGATATTCTGGTTGCTCATGCATCTGTTATTTTGCTTTGTTACCATCTGGTTAACTGGGCATTCAAGTTCTCTTTATTTTTCCTTTTTTTTCTAGCAGCCCATACTTTGCTGTCTGGTTATCTGTCCTTTTCTTCCTGGTGTAACTGGAACCCAGATGCACCACAACATAGGTTTCTCCTCAGCATTTCATAGGAACCAGTCCAGGCTCTGTGACCTTTGCAGATGATGGGCAAATCACTATGTGGTCTTCTGTCAGATCCCAGACTCCAGCTGTCTGTTTGCCTGATGATATTCCAACACACCCTTTTTAGTTTGCATTATAAAGGCCTCATTATGCATCATCGGGGAGAGGGTATTTGTCAGAAAGGGTTGCTTTGGTCACAGAAACATTCAACTGCCTGTAAATGATGGGGGAAAAAATGGATGTGAAGGCAGAGAGCAAGTGCAGGAGTGGGGTTACAGTGCTGACCTTAGGAGTAACCAAGAGGTAGGACTTCCAGCTTCTGGCAGAAGTCATAGGAGCAGATCAAGTTGTAATAATAAAAGCAGCCAAAGCAGGTGTTTAAATTTAAGTTATTATTATTATTATTATTATTATTATTATTATTATTATTATTATTATTATTATTATTATTATTATTATTATTATTATTATTGCTGCTGCCTAACCAATACTGTTGAATGAATGTAGTAAATTAACTTTAGGTAGAACAGGTATGTGTTTGCTTGTTGAATAAACAGATTTATTGTTGTATGAGAAACTCAGTGGGAACAGTTCAGAGATCAAAGCGTTTCAGATGTGCTCAGGTATTTGAGACACTTGTTTAGGGCAGGGATATGCAGGACCAGCAGGAGGTCCATTCTAGAACGGAGAAGTCGTGTGCTGCATCTGAAATCATATTAAATTCCAGAGTTTGGGGAAAAGCATGGGTACCTAAAATCAGGGAAATCTGGGCACGATATCAGGAGTCCATGGAAAGTGTGCTCTTTCAAATACCTTGGGAAAATGTCAGTGTCTGTTGATAGAGGGCTTACAGACTAAACCAATGCAGAAAATTTCTCTGACGGTGTAATTGACTTGGTTTTGGTTCTAACAGATTCTCAGTGTGTGCCTGTTCTCAGTACATGATACATGTTCCAGCTGGTGTGTAACACCTTATTTTGTTTTGCTGTTATTTTTTTAAAAAGTATATCTTAGTAGGAGGCAGAAGACTAAGAGAGATTGAACTTGACAAAACCAAAATCCGGCCAAACTCCAAGACTTTTGTGTAAGGCTTAAACACAAACAACAAAAACCTGAGGTCAGTGGGCAGAACATTAGGTAAAAATTAGCTCTTGATTGCTAAAAAAAAAAAAAAAAAAAGACAAAAGGTATTTCTCTTTCAATGTCTTTTTAAGAGTTGTGCTTTTTTTTCCACAATTCAACTTTTGGGTCAGCGCATCAGAATGATTCCTCTTTTGATTTGCCTCAATAGTGTGCCCATGGAGAGCAAATATTTCAAATAACTGCTTCTCTGTTTTAAGGGTGGGCATTACAGGATTGTGATGTTCAGAAGCGTAGCATTTCCCATATAAGCTCTTCCAAAAAGAGTAACTATGCAGAGCACTTGGGCTTACCCCTGCTAAGGCAGGAGGATCTAAGGGCTCCCATTAAGTGCTGAGGGAAGGGGTCAGACCGCTGGGTCAGGTGTGTAGCTGAGATTATCACTTCTGCTGTGGTTGCCATATGGGTGGGACATAGCTTTATTTCATGTCATTCTGCTTCCACTGATGGATTTGCTTTGCTTGGCTCTTCCAACAGATCCCACCTCAGTATGGTCAGCAAGGTGTGAGTGGCTACTGCCAGCAGGGCCAGCAGCCGTACTACAACCAGCAGCCGCAGCCCCAGCACCTGCCGCCCCAGGCACAGTACCTGTCGCAGGCCCAGCAGAGGTACCAGGCTCAGCAGGTAAGCACTGTCCTCCACTACTGACGGGCACCCTGGGGCTGGAAGTGTAAAAGGAACCTGTGTGCAATGCACAAAACCCACCCCTCATCTTTTCGAGGGAACAGTGTTAATTAAAGAACAATTATTAAATAATAAATTGAGCAAAATTAAATAAACGTGGAATCAGACAACATCTTTCTGAACGGTCTTCAGGATATATGCACAAATACATCTGCACAGATGTTCAGATTTTATTTCATACCACCTTTTTAGGGTAAAGTCAGTGTATATGTCCCAGCAGCTCTGCTTTTAAAAACAGGTAACAATTTCTTGATGAGATGTCAGTGGATGCTGGAGCTTTTCCTTGCTTTTGTTTTGTTGTTTCCTCACAAGACAGCCATTGTTGAGAATTCCTGCATCTATTTGGTCACTGCTGTTTTGAGTTTTTTGCGGAGGAGTTCAAGGCATTTTGGAGTTGCTTTGTCAAGGGAGCTTCTTAAAAGATATTTTAAATGGATATTGCAGCTATTAATTAGAATGTTGTCAGTTTGCACATCCAGTTAGGGAAACCGCATAATCCGTTATCCATTGCTGGTTTTGAATTGTGCTCTTTATATTAAGCATTAAAATTAATTTCAAGTGATTCTGTTTATACGCAAGATCTGAAGTGATAATGTATGGGTCTGGTTCCCAGAGCTGGAGAAACACTTGGATTTTAGATACTGAACAAAATGGATGTGCATAGCTGATGCAGCTGAACATGTAGGCTCAGTTCTGTCTGCAGTCTCAGCTCTGTTAATCATGGAGAGGTGATCTGGAAATGGAAAGATGAAACTAAAGCATACTCACCATCCTGGGAAATCTAACAAAAGTGAGTTGCTCAAGACTGGATATTTGTGGAAGCATCAGCACTTGCTGCAAGTCACTGGGGAATTCTGTCAGGCATGGTTGATTAACATTTTGCGATTATGCTGGTGCAATGTAGAAATCTTAGCTTGAAATAAAAATAGTGCGTAAAATAAACTAACAAAAGATGCTGGAAGTGGCAATGATACTGGAGACTCCCCTCCTTTGACTTTAAAATAAAGCTATGATAATTTCACTGTGTAATTACATGTTAATTTTTCTTCATCTACATTTTAAAATTCCATTGAGAATTAACTTTTTTCATTAAAATGCTGGATGGTTTGTGAAATAGAATTCTTAATTGTATCTATGATATTCTTGTAAATGTCACCACATTCTGTCTTTTAGATTATATGTAACTGCAACTTTAAAGATTGCAGTTGTGTCTTTAAATTTAATTTTCTTCCTTTTTTACTTAGCCATTAAATGCTTGATTTCTCTATGACTTGAAAATACTGTTCATAAGCATCTTGGTGAAGTCTCAGCAGATAAAGACCTAGTAATACAGCCTATAAGATAGAAGAAACACAGCTGCTCTAATGTCTACATATCACAGTGTATGAAATTGAAATGGGTTTTTTGCTGCCTTGGACACCTTGTCATGTTTTAAATATACTGTCAGTTGAACGGATTGAATATTTTGGTTTAAAAAATACACAAAACATTCCAACTTTATAGGCCTTAAGAGTAACAAGGTACTGATTTATCTGTTGATAGGTGTTCCAATTACATCATTTGCTATCATAGCTGGGAAAGAGAAGGTTTGTGCAGTGAAGTGAGAGGGATCATAGAAGGATGAAAGTAAAATTAGAGTAAAGCCTTCCATATATTTTGAATTTCTGAGAACTAGGATGAAGAGAAAGGCAGGGGCAGATTCACAGGCAAAAGATACCAGCCTTGATGTAGCCAAATTCCCTTTTTGAGGATTTGAAGTGACACTGAATGACAGTCAAAATCCGAGCTCCAAGGCTGATACAGGCATCTTAGGAAGGCATTTTTTTGCCTCAGTCTGCAAGATGAGATGATGCATTAGGTCCTCACCAATACAGCCTTGCAGTTGGTAGTCCTTTCTGTGAGAATTTTACTTGAATTCTTGATGGTTTGTGAATGACTGTTCTCCTGTAGTGGTCAGCCTCTTAAGTTTTGAACTCTGATCCCAGTTTCTGAATTATATGATAATTTCACTGTGTAATTGGAGTATTTGTGTATAGATGGGACTATTTTGTATAAATAATAAGTAGTCCTAAAACACTTTGGGGCTTGCTTCTTTCCCGATCTCCAGATTGGTTCCATGGCTGCTCTTCCTCCTTTCTCAAGAAGAATCAGCAGGTGAACACTTCTTCTGTCATGTTTCTCTGTAAAACCTCACCACTATGTGCTTTCCTGTTCTTTGAGAATTGCTCATCTAGAAAACAGTTCCTAACACAAGAAATTGAAGTCTGTATTTCTGACACTTCAGCAGAAGTGTTCTTTCTCTACTGGTAATGCATAGTAGAATTACCATCAAGTGGTAACCAGTGTGGAATACAAAAATTAATACTGGGGGGGGGGAAGTTGTGAGCTTATGTCAAATTCTGCTGTTGACAGAAAAAACTGACAAACTGTGTTTACTTAAGCATACATATCTCTGCTTATATGAGACTGATTCCCTTTGAAAAACGAAGAACTATAATTTATTTGATTAAAGTTTTAGCAAGAGAAGTAGGAGTGGGTACTTGTTTTGTTTTAGGAGAGCTACCAGTTTGGGGAATGTGGATGAGAAATTAATCCAAACTCATCTCAGGGGCACAATGGAAGGACAAGAAGCGATAGGGACACACTAAGAAGAGGGATGCTGCAACTCTGTAAAAGAAAGAAAGAAACAAACTCAAAAATTATAAACCCCACAAAATGCCAGAGAGACTGCAATCTCCATCATTGGAGAAATTCAACTAGACAAAGCCCCCAAGCACCCTGTTCTTGCTAGGCTTGCTTTGAGCTGAAGGTTTGACTATATGATCTCTCTCTGAAGGTCTCTTTGAATATATGATTGTGTTGCTGTGACTTAAACTGGCTTTACATTTTCTAAACACAATTTTAAAATAAACTACAGACTCATACATTACCTGTTGCACCAGTTGGTGTATCTTTCTTATTTCTGCTCCTAAAAATATCAGTACATCCTGTTTATATAATCCTGTCAATTAGAAAGCTGAGGTAGTTTCAGTCATACAATCTGTCATCCTTTCTGTCTGTCATCCTTAGTTTTGTTCTTTCTTTTCAGCCTGCAAATTAATTTCCTTTGTGTTCTCTATATTGTTCATTAACCTTTTTTTTGTCTTTCTATATTGATTTTGTGATGTGAGTGTGATTGAATTGGTTTTACTTCAGGAGGGAGAAGAGAAATGCTAGACTGGGGAAAGTGGGCTTCTCTAATTTGCCTTCTTTTCCTGTCTGTATTTTCTTTATTTCCCTTGTAGATTTATGTCAAGCTACTTGTTGTGGAGATTATAAAGCTGAAAATAGTGTTTATTCTGTCTGGATGATGGACTTTTTCTTGCCACCAGTTTTCCTTTTATGTAAAACCTCATAGTGTGATGATCGGGGTATTCTGTTATAGGGAGAAAACTGATGTGAAATTTCTTGCAGATGATGTTTTATATTTGCTCTTTTAGACACATTGTGAGCGAGCTCCTGAGGTCAGGTATAACTCCGTGTTGTGCCTTAGAATTGGTGCTCATCTTCATTTCTCACATATTGTGGAAGTGTGAAGCCATTGCTGTTTTTCTTTGACTCACTTGAATTCAATATGCAATCTTGTCTTATGAAAGTAAACAGATAAAACAATTTCTGGGACTCTTCCAGTGACTTGTGACTTTCATTCCTCTAATAAGCATAGATGGGAAGGAGGAGAATGGGATTTATTTGAATGTTTGAACTGTTAAGTTGTTTAGATCTTTGTTAAATTGATTGCATGGTAGGCAGAAAGAGAGTTTCATAAGAGGTGATTTGATAGTAAAACTGGCACAGTTTACTATAGAACCATATTGTAAGCCAGCATCAGTCATCCCCTCTTCATATCAGGAGCCTGCTGTGTAAAAACCATTAAAGGAAGAGCTTTGTTTTAAGCAAATTTATTGCAGTAGCAGATTCATTGATCATTAGATATTGCCAGTAGAAGTAGATACTGCCTTGGTGGTTTTGGTATTTTTTTTGTTTTTTTGTTTTTTTGTTTTTTTTTTTTTTTTTTCCTTTAACTTCTTTTTACCTTTACTGCTTTTCAAAAGAAAAAAGAGGAAGAAAGATGTGCTACACTACTATAGTGTTGCCCTTGGCAGGGCTTTTCATCTTGAAATGGCATATAAATGAATAAATGCTTCGCTTGTTTTTGCAGTTTTAAATCTTTTGCCATAAGTAGAAGTGATATTTTGTTCAAGAATGTCATGTAATTGCAAACTTAAACTGTCATCATTAAACATTATTTTGTTAAGATAGTGTGATGTATATTTTTGGTTATTATGCTTTCCAACTGGCTTGTAAACAGCCATGTTTATATATTTTCTTTCTTTATGTAGCATGTGTTCATATGTATCGAGATAGAATCGTGCCTCTAAGCTTTATTGTGTTATTTTATGAATTGGGACTGTATCAGTTTTTGACAGATGAAATGGATCTGCAAAATACTTGTGGTCTCACTCTTAGTTAAACAAAAATAGGGATTTTATTAGACACCTACTGCTGTTACCCTGAATGAAGTCATCTTTTGTTTTACACCTTCCTGGGAGCTCTCTTCTTGCAAGTTTCCAGAACAGAATGCTGATCCCTTTTCTCCCATAAGATTAAATGGGAAAAAAGTGTGGCAGGTCCTTGAGGTGGGGCATGCATGTGCCCTTTTCTGGAGCATTGGTCATTCTGGTTAGCTGTGTGCAGGAAGAGTTTGTGTGTGTTTGTACATCATTTGTTGTGGTTACTATGGGTTTTTCTAATTAGTTCAGGCTCACTCTTTAGTCTGCTTTTACTTGAAAGGAGAAAATGTTTTATAAACAAGCAAACAAAAGGCACTCTCTCACTGTCTCACAGGTTTTATTTAAGTGTTCTGGAAGCTGGCCAAAACTTTGTTTGCCCCCCAGAATAATATACCTTACCTGCTGATCTTGGAGAGATTTTTTTCCAACTCAAACTGTAGAGGACAAATAAAGAGCAAGACTGACTGGTGAGATTTTTTTTCCCTGAGACTCGCCCAGGGGACAAATGCAGTTTGGGCCAGTAGGAATTTGTGAATTGTTTTAGTAGTCCCAGGTAGAAAGGCATCTGAAGCAGGAAGGCAGTGTACATGAGAAGGTGGGAAGCATCTCTGGTGACACCTTGGTTAGTCTCTCCAGGCAGAGGGTTGGAGACCACTGATGCTTCCATAAGGGGCTTCTCTATGTTTCCCTGAACTGGGATCAGTGGTTGGGATTAGTCTCAGTTTTAAGCCTGAAATGATGATGAGAAAGTTCTTTTGCAGACATCTGTTTCTAGTGTTGAGTCAGTGTAAGGTAGAACAGATAAAACATTTCCTGATTTGAAACAGTCTTTGAAAATGTGAACAAAATGTGAAACTAATTAATCTGTTTTCATGTCCAATCTGTATGACTGTCATGAAAACAGAACAAATTGTATTGTGGCAAAATGCACCAAATTATTAAAGTGATTTTGGTACAATGAACATGAAGTATTGTTTTTAAATTCAATGTGAACTGCTAAAGTTCTTTAAACAGTATAATAAGCAACATGTTAATTAATGTTGTCAAGCTGTTTTGGGGTGTAACACTGTACAAAAATAGTATTGTAATAATAGGAATAACTGTTGTACATGCAAATATCAAATTCACTAGTAAGTAATACAGACAGTCCTCAGTGAGTCCAAATTGGTATACTTCAATGCAATTACTCTTTATAGTAAAATCTTCACTCTTAAGCTACTAGAAATTGGCAGCAGTCAACTGTACTGTAGTTTAGCGTCAAATCCTTCAGACTTAAATTTAAATTTGTTTTAAGGACTACCATACAGCTGCGCATGTCTTAAAAGTCGTAATAAAAATAATTTGTCCTTCTGTCCTTTTTAAACCTTGGTGTCTGTAATCCGATGAGTGGTTGTACTTAATATTTGTTGGGTTATGAACCACAGGAAATCTGGGAAAGAACAAGCTGGTATGCTAATCTGACATTTGCTGCCAGGCATATAGGAAAGTATTCTTTGTGGAAGTTGGCTATTACAGTTATGTGGAAACTCATAATCAAATTTAATGTTTAGAGATAGTTACCTGCTGTCAGCAGCAGTGGCTGACACCACTGCTTGTTGTGTACCATAAATCCTTCATGGCTTTTGTTGTCTCAGCAACAGAGATGCCTAGTGCTCAGTGTACACTCACTCCATTCTGAAATGCTGGACTTGTTTTTAGCTTAGGAGCATTATATTCTTTCCTGAGTGAAGAGGCACTATGCTGAAGTAATTCCTCCAAAACATTTAATCCCAGGCTCGTGACACACAGAACTCATACATATATATATATGTGTGTGTGTGTGTGTGTGTGTATATATATATATATATATATATATATATATATATATATACACTTTGCCAGCCATTTCAGCCTCCCTTATGGGGGAAGCTGAAATGAGAGATGAGGAACACCAATAGTATTTCTTTGTATGAAGGCATCAGTTCTGGTACACTGAACCTTCTGTTGCCAACATGCTTCAGAGAGGTCAGAGAGATACCAAAAGGCAGAGTGCAATACTGGCTTCTTGCATCTTGACTGGCCTTGGGGTAAGCAGGAAAGGGGAGCAGGCTTTCAGCAAATGGCTTCCAAAATCACACACAACTTCCCCTAGCTAAGCCACCAGTGACCAGCACCTGCTGAGCACTGAAGTGATTAAAGGACTGTTGAAATACTTAGGAACCGTGTTGAACTTGTGCATTAGACTGATTTATCCTCTTTGAGCCTTTCTTAAGCACATGATATTTTCAGGAAGGACAAGAGGGGTTTGAACCCTTGTAGGTTCAATGAGTACTTAACTGATTGAAATCTTTGCCAGTTAGATCTCTGCTTTTATAAAGTCTTATTTCATAATCATGATGCTGCTATGATAGCAAAGAAGTGTTCAGAATAAGGCTGTTTTTCTGGTGGAGCTTACTTAGCTCAGCTCAGAAGTTCAGTGAAACTAACTCCTACACTGTGTCCTCTCCCAGTAATGGGAATGGCTGATTATTGTCCATATGGGGACTGATCTGTTTGCTCATCATTGCTTATATCATTACAGGAAATGTGTCAAACCTCTCTCTTTTTTTTCCTCAGCATTTCTCTCTGTATTTATAAGATTATAGAGTGCTGGCCTGTCAGACTTGGAGAATAATTTTCCAGAGCCAAATAGCTAGAAGGAATAGAGTCAGGCAGAAGAAGAAAATAATAATTGTCTATAAACTCACACCTGAGCACAAACACAAAATTGAGGGCATAGTACAGAGCAGCAGTCAGAGCAGCACAGGCTTGTTTTTGCTGAAGGCTTGTTGACCAGACCCAAAAATCTACATTCAGATTTAGAGAAGACTTTCTTGACCCTGTGATTTTAAAGAGAGTGTTTACGGAGATTGTGATCAATTTATGCAAATAAAAATCTAACTCCAGTCTGTTAGGCCTGAAGCTGTGAAAGTTAGCATATATAACTGCTCCTTACACATACTGTCTTTGTAGTAACTTGGATTTGTTAAGTGGTACTACTGGGAAAGGCAAAGTACTTTATCTTGAAAAGTGGTACTACTGTTCATGTATAAAATGTAGCAAGCTTGTTTATACTTCTGTTTTATAATCTTCCAAAGGACTGTCAGTGAAAGAATTTGTTTGCCTCTGAGTTGTCTCAACAACTGAACAGCACCTTCAGTTTCAAGTTCCCTTATTGTAGTTAAACATTTTCTCAGTATGTATGTTCTTTTGCTGTCTTCATCTCTTAATGGTTTTCTGCTGAAAGCAGGCTTTTCCATCTGAAGGAGGAATTCTGAAGGTCAGCTTTTTTTTCCTGAGAAACCAGCAAGTGCACCTCTTCAGGCATCTGCTGCTGATGGGGGTTTGGTGATGCCTGGCTGGATAGTCAGAGGAGATAGGTCAGTGCGCATTGCAAACCTGTTTGGCAGGAATGTTCATGGCCACCTGTATCCTGCTGGTTTTTAATTTTTATTCCTGTGTTTTTGTATCATTCTGAGCCTGGCAGACGTATTGCAGCTTTTGTGCTTGAAAGATATGCAATACTAAAAGGCCTGAGTCTTGATTTTTTTCATGTTCTAAAATGAAGCTAGCATACGATGTTATAAATTCTGGCAATAAAAGCCTCCCTTCAGATGAACTGCAAAGAGAGAAAACTTAATCTCCTAGGAAAAAGGAAGTTCTGTTTTGCTGCTTTAATTTTAAGTGGTCAGTTACTTACATGCAATCAGTTTGTAGATTTAGTGAGCAGTGTCCTATGTCCGTAACAAAAATCCTCACTAAGTATTCTGGTGCAAAAAGCAGGGGTGCTGAATCATTTGTTCAAACTAAAAACTTCAGTATTTATAAGTAAATAATCTTAAAAGGAAACATTTTTCAGCTCAACTACAAAAGATGTGTAAAATCTATCATGGATTTACTGTGCTATGCTTAGAGAAAGGTCCTTTTAACGAGTTCAGAAACACAGTAAGATACATGTGTCCAAATGTATTTCTTAAAATTCTCAAATCAGTGGTTTGGCTTTGATCCACAAAGTATTGTTGTTATGATGGTGATATTATTTAAAGTTTCTGAGTTCTGATTTCTCCCAGTATTTAAATCACAGAAGGTTAATTAAAGCAGTTCTTTATTTTGCAATTGCTTAGGAATATTAACCTCACAAAGCCTGCATTAAATCAGTGAAGTGACAGAATTGCATTTGCTTTATAAAATAACTCTACAAGAGCAAAGAAAAGCCATCTATAGTTCAGTGCCATTAATTGCTTGGCATTTAGATATTAGCATAGGAGTCAATTATTTAACTTGATAGTAAAACTATTGGAATGCAGGCTGATAAAAACTATTTTGTTATAGGAGATTAGTGATCATAACTATTGTTGCTACCCTTCCTACTCTCCTTACTACTCAAGGAGGGTGTTCTTTTAATGTTATTCAGAGAGCTAAATTAATATCACAGAAATAATTTTATCCATACCTTTGAAATGTAGCAGTAAGTTAAACAGAATAGCGAGTTTATCAGGAGATACCTAATCATGTAATTGCCATTTATTTTATGACCCACTAATCTGATGGCTGTTCATTGACAAAAGTTATGTAGGCAAATATTTTAGAATATAAAGGCACAAATGCTGTTCTAAGAAAAATTCTAAAATGCAAATAGAATACCATCCTGAATTAAGTGATCATGTTGTAAAGTCTAAAAACTACTAATAAATCTAAGTGGTTGGGTTTTTTTTTACTATTTGTTCTGTTTGGTTGGTTGGTTTGTTTTTTTAGTTCTGTATGAGCAGTATATATTCCAAATTTCAGTGGTCTTGTAAATTGCACCTCGTGGCCAGTTGCAATACAACAATATTCTCTTATGGCCTTTAAATTAACACACATTATTTTCCTCAGAGGTAGGGAAAATAAGTTTGTTAATATTCCTGGCATAAAATCTAACATTGCATTTTTTTTGGCTGCATGCATTTTCTTTAATAATTGAAGCTATTCAGTATTCATATATTTAGTTTTGTTTTCTGTATTTTGCATTGGGATTTTTGTTGTTGAGACAATGTATTATGTGAATATTGACCAGCATACATTTCATATGCATTCATTGTCCTTTCCAGTACTGGAAGTAGTAGAATTTCAAATAGATTTTGAAATCTAGTAGTAGGATTTCAAATAGATTTTGGAGCAGGCAGCTGAATTGTTACAGGGTGTTTTAGTTGTTGCAATCAGATATGTACAACAAAGAATGAAATAGCAAATCAAAATAAATAAGATACCACTTAAAAAACAAGTGGTACCTTTACATGTTGACAAAACTATTTGGTGTTTATGTTGTGGAAGATAGGAGAACAACTGTTGGTCTTGATGAGCTGTCCCTCAATAAATCAAGCTCTGGAAGAACACAGCCTCTCTCTATGTATCTTCCTCATGTTTATCCCTGACTGCCAAGAAGCTATCTTCCACATGCATGTTTGGAGGTAGAAAGCTTAATAACCAGTTATAACCAGTCTGGGATTTCGGTCTCTGCCTATAGAATTCATGAAGACTGTTCTCCTTCACCCTCACAAAAAAGAGAGGATCACTGTTGCTTTTTTACCTAGTAATCCTTTATCAACTTTTAATGAACATCATTGTTTTTTCATTGCTGTATTAAAGAGTAGTCAGTGGTCTGGTCTCAGAATTTTAAGTTTTCACCACTTCTTTAATTTGTCCACCACCGTCTTACCCCCTCCTCCTGCCACTCCCAGCAACAGCCCAGCTGGGAATATTTTCTTTTGAGAAATTGTTGTTGTGGTGATGGTGGTGAAGACTTTTTTATCTCAAAAGAATAAAGAAATAGTTTACTGCTGTTGGTTTAAACTGTTATATTGTGCAGTCCATTGAATTGCTTCTACTGGTGGGTGCTTCCTTTAGGAATTTTCACTTCTTTTCCCACTCCTTGGACTATGATATTGTTCTGTGTGGTGGGCTGGATTTAAAGATTTTTGCACAGATACTCTGTGTCTTCACAGACTGCAGAGGGAGGATGGTAATGCAGCTAATTTTGTACTTCCAGTAGCCAGCCCCAAATGTAACACACCGGTGCTTTCACATACTGAAAACCAAAGTTCACCAAAACAGTAGAGACCAGTTGAGAATACCTTCTTTACCAAGTTTATTACTGACTTTTTTGCTTTAGTTCCTTCTCCTATGATTGTAGTGCTTATAAAATAGTAGGTAAATCTCCTTTCAGTTTTTATTTAAGGGCTCTCTGTGGTGGAGTATTAGAGGGTAAGTTAGCAGGTGTTACTGGACTGTGATATAAATTGTCTGTTATATGATATAGCTTTATATATGAGGGACAGGGGCTAGGAAGCAAACCTTTCTATTCTGTTGGTTTTTTTTAATGTAACCTCAGTGATGGTTTGCAGCCCTTCCTCACCGATTTGCAAGTTTTCATGAGCCTTTAGATGAAGTCCTGGCTTCTACCTCAAAGCAAAGACACAGACGTGCCCCTAAGAAAACACTGAAGTAATGTTTCCCAGTCTTGAGTGAGGAAGTCTCATCCTTGGGTACCTAGCTCGATTAGCCTAGAGGTAGCAGCTGCTCTCGGTGCAGCTTTTCTCTTTATTCTGTAAGCTGGCTTCAGGCTTTCAGCTCTGCTGTAAGCTGCGGGCAGTGCTCTGACCTCATTTCTGCCAGCGAGCCGTATGCTTGGGAGAGCTTCCTCAGCGGCAGCAGGCAGTCTGGGGCAGGCTGCTGCCCTCTGGGGCACAGAGCCCCCCAGCTCTCTGCTTCTGCTGCAGCTGAGTTGAAAGAAATGGCAGGTTTTAAATCCTGCCCCTCTCCCACCTTTTGCTGGGTTTAGCTGTTTCTTTGGGGTGCAGAGCTGTTTCTCAGCCCAGCTTCACGTCTCGGCTCTGCTGAAGCGATTCTGGAATTTTAGGAAGAAGTAGGTTGGCAGGGCAGGATGCTGGATGGCACAAAATCTGTAAGTCATCGCATTAACATAGTAGTTTGTCCCAAGTGACTGCAAAGAATAGGACATGCAAAACCAGCCAGGCCTCTTTTTAAAAAAAACTTTTTTGTTCTGTTTAGTTTTAAATATAGCTTTGTCAGTGAAAAAATGGCAGGGAGAGGAAGGAGGGGGTGTAGAAAATGAAAGCGTGGTTGGACTGTCAAGCCTTGTGGGTTTTTTAGGAAAAGTCAAAAAAACTCTGTAAACATGGGAAAATGCATGGAAATAAAATGATCATTTTTTACCCCTCATTTCCAAGTTACATTTCTCAGATTACTTCTTTGGACTCTCTCTCGTCTCTTTATAAATAAACTGGAACTTTAGATCTGTAGAACAAAATCCTACCTTTTTTGCCTGTAAATGAAGAGCTGACAGCTGTTTATCAGGTTGTGTGGTGTGCAGCAGTCACATTTTAATACAAACATCAAACTGGCCTATTTTTCTTGTGGCATGTTACAAGTATGAAAGAGGAAAACGAGAAGAAATGTCTTGTTTCTGATTAAATCCACTATTGATATGCTCTGTGATCCATGGAATGCAATAGTGGTGAAAGAGAAAAGCAAGATAAGGGTTTCTGAGAATGATTTCATCTTGGAGCTCTTCCTGCATCACTTGTTTAATGTGGCTCCTGGAGGCCATATAGCAAGACACATGTGAAAATGGACTAGAGTGTTGAGGAAGAAGGACCCTTCTGGCTTGTTGGTTGGCTCAGGTTACCTAATACGCAACTAGAAGCTGTGTTGTCCAAACAAAAAATCTTCCTGTAAGATGTGGAGAGGTTTTTTTGACCCTGTCTGTGCTTAAAATGTTATCGGTGTATTCTACAGCAAAAAAAGCAAAAAGCTTTTGATAGTTAGATAGTCTGACTTGCTAATAGCTTCTGGACAATTCTGATGAGCTGACCCTCAATAATATATTTGCTTACCTAACTATCTTTTGCATCAGCTGCTGCATAGTGTATTTTTTTTCTTCCCTCTGCAATGCCTTATGACTTAACTTAGATGTCATTTCATGATGACTGGGATCATGAAAGGAGAAAATTATGTTACCATTCTAAATGGTAAATGATCAGCCTTACAAAGGATGTCTAGGATATAGTAAGTTTTAGAAAGAAACTGCAGATATCTTGGAAGGGACAGTATTAATAACATTGAAAAAAGTGATGAGGTGTCTCACAGACAATGACTGGTCAGCACTTGAGGCATGCAAACTGGCAGGTTTTCCAAATGTCTCCATGTACATGGTAGGATTTTTCTCTTACAGATTAGTTATGATTTCTGGATTAATTTCTCTTCTTTGAAAAGGAAGGGGCTATTTTGCTTTGGCAATTTTCTGAAGTTGTTGATTCCCTATAGCACCTGTAAAGATGTCGAAGACCAAAGCTAACTTGGTGAGGCAGAGTATCATCTTTGTTTCTGAGGGCATGTTCCAGCCCTGGCTTGACTGTGGGCAAATGATTATGATGTGAAAGAGCTGCAGTTGCTGCTTGCTGGTCCCACTGCTGTAGCAGTCAGCACAGGAGTGTCAGCGTGTTGTGGGAGATGCCAGCCTCCTGGCTGCCGTTCTTCAGGACCGCTGCTTTCCTGGTCTCCATTCAGCTTTCCGTGGTGGTGGTAGAGGGTTGGCTTGAAGTGATTTACGTATGCTGGTTGTGAACAGGGTTTAGTCAGTTCATCACGTAAACACACTCGCGTGTTTAAGAGGATTACCAGACTGCATTGGTAATCCACCTCCGGTGGTTAGCACGCTCTTCTTTTTCTTGCTGTAATAGGTGCTAGGACCGACAAAACAATTTTTTCCCCAGCAATCACCAGTTCCTCCTGTGCAGCAAGAGACTTGCTTGCTGGTTTGTGCACAGTGCTCTCCAGCTGCAAGATAACAATTTTCTTCAAGGCTTTGTAGGCTTCTGTTTCATTTTTTCCTTCCCTTTTTCTGATTAATAAAATTCAAATATGTATGTATGCATTTGTTATTGACCCAAGAACTTCTGCAAGAGTCCATATACATCCTGCAGGACTTCTGCAAACCATCTGGCCAGGATTCAAGCAAACATCTCTGCTCTTTTGTGCCTAGTGGATCGTTCCCCACAGGGCTGCTTGCATGAGACTCAGTGTTGCCTGTGCCCTTGGGCATTACATTTTTTCTGAGTGCAGCCTTACCTACAATATTCCTCTAACAGGTTGGCTGGCCTTTGTTGTCAGTTTTGTGCTACCAGAGAATATACAACTTGCGAGGTTACATGTTAGGTATTAGGGTTGGGCTGGAAGTTGACTCTTTAGGGATATGTCACCATTCTGGTAAGTATTTTTTTCTTTATTGTATTCTGTTAGTGCAGAAGGTAGAAATAGGGGAGATGTGTTGATACATACTTATCTACACAGAATAAACAGATGCTTGGTTGACTGGTAACAAGGCATATCCTTCTAGCATAGCCCCCTAACAAATCACTTGGCTTCTTTCTGTTCAGTAGTATTTCTTCAGAGATTAGTAAAATGCTCTTGTACTGTAGGGCTGTCCACTTCTCTTTGCTGCTCTACTGGGTTCTGATTTCCATTCTCAAGTGGTCTGAGGCAAAAAAAAAAAAAAAAACCAAAACAAAATAAAAAAGAATTCACATTTGTTTTCAGTTTTGCATGTTGTCACATTGCTATAGAATTTGCTGCTCTTACACTTGAAGTGTTCTTAAGATCAACCCACTGAATCAAGAACATGGGCTAAAATAGTTTTTAATGAGTTTTTTTCAGATTGAATTCTAGCATATTATTTTAAATAAATTATCTTCTTTCTGTTTAACCATCATGGTACTTATCTTCCTGGGTGGTCATGTTATCCCTCTGAAACTCACTGCAGTAGAAGTGAATGAAGCCTGAATGACATTTCTCACCCAACCCTCCTTTAAATGTGGTTTTCCGTCAAACATTAATATTTTCACTATGCTTTCATTTTCCATTAAAAATAATTTAAACTATTTAGTAATTAGATCTAATCTTCTTCGGCAAAACTTAAAACAAATGTGCATTGCATCTACATGGTTTCAATCATTTTCAGCACTATATTCATTCAGATTTGCAGAAAACTCATCCATGTGGACAGGCTTGCTTGTCTTAGGCTACGTTCAGCTAGAGAATGAAAGCATGACACTAATTACTGCTGCACATGGTAAGGTGAAAAAGGGAAAAACTGTCTGGCAGTGGCCTGCTCCAGAGTGGCCCTAGTGTAATTGACTCCTGCAAGTGTGGAGCTATGCTCATGGCTGGCTGCTGCCAAAAGGAAGTTTCCTTCCTCTCTTGCTCACCCAAGCCTTCCCAAGGCCAGCTCAGCTCAGTAAGCCATGATAAAGCTGAAGGGGAATGGGTTACTTACCTGGCAAGTTTTAAATTGTACTATCTAACAGAGTGGTCTAACAAAGACCACTAATACAAACCAAGGGATGTGTGTCCAGCTGCAAGAATTGTGGGAGGCAGGAACAAGGAGCCTTTGACTTTATTGCAGGCCAGTATGTAGGTTCTCTCCATCGCTTTAAACCTCTGTCGTAGTGAAATCCCACACCAGAATTTGAGACTTGGAAAGTCTATAAAATGAATACAGTAACAGAGAACAAGAGGGATGAAAATATCCCCTTTCCTCCCTTACTCCTTAGACTACACAAATCTTGAGCTCCATACACCCCAATTTGCAGAAAAAGCTGAAAGTGTACGTACTTAAAAGCTGAAAGTAGTCCAGGCTCTGTGAATTATAAGCAGTTGGTTATTATTGCTTCCCAAATATAATAATTGCTTATGGATCAATTTCTGAACAGCTTACCCAATATATAGGCTTTAGGCTCTGTCTAGTCCTTTTTTTGTCTACCTATTTTAATCATAAGTGTGTTTTTAAAAGTCTAAAAAAGTGTAAACCTCAGCTATTTTGAGTATATGTTTATGACTTGCTGATTATTTGTCCTTGTGCTTTTCTAAAATCTGATGGGGGAAACCCTGACTTTAGTTATTTTACAACTTTGTTGACAGTTTGTGCTGTAACAGCTATGATATGATTGGGTTTGTGCCAAGTTGGGAAGTTCTGAGTGGAAACTTGTAGCCTTCTGTTTATAAAAGCCTGGGTTTCTGTCTTACACACATGCTCATCTATGGGAGGAAGGATTTTCTGTGATTCATAAAAAGTCATAAGCTTTATTTTGAAAGCCGATGTCAGTGATGGATGAAATACTAGGAGTTGAACAAAAAAAAAAGTCAGGAATCCCAGGAGAAGACTGAGCCCCAGTATCAGTGGGGAATTCCTCAGCCATGACTGTAGCACAACACGTGGTAACATGTTTCTCTTCCCCTTATGTTCCCTCTCTTCAGTCCCCGATAAATCCATTCCTAGATGCTAGGAAGAAAAATGACCTTTCAAAGCTGTGAGAATTGCCAATTCCATGCATTTCCTCCGTGACAGACAATTTACTCTAATACTTCTGTCCTTATTTCTTATTTATCTCTCAAAATCTGTTGTCACTATTCTGTAATATGCTGTATGTTAACAAAATTTCCAAATGCGGAACTGAAGACAGGCAGTAGGGATTTTCTCTCTTCTGTTTTTCAGTGAAAATAATACTAAGCACTACTTTGGTTATGAAGCCAACCTCTTAGTGAAATATGCTATTATTTAATCATTATGTTTAGGATATAAGTGGACTGTTTTTATTGGACAATACATGTGTATAAACAGATAAAATTATACACACAGTCCCATGCATATTTCATCTGGGAGATTCCCAAGCCTGCAGCTTACTGAGAGCAAACTGATCCTTTATTTCTCAAGAGCCGCTTTCCAAGTTTCTAGTGATTCAAGTATCTACATGGCTTTAGAGAGAATGTGAGAAAGAGTTTGAAATCTCAGTCCTATTTGGAGTGCACAGGTGCCTGCATCATTAACAAACACAAATGTCTGTGTGTTTGCAAACCTCACCTACAACTCAGCAAATGGATTTGATTTTTCTACAGACAGAAAGGAAAGCTCTATGAAAACAGTGCATTTAAAAAGACAAAGGGTGTTGTGTCTGGGTTTTTAATGTGCTCTTCAGTGTGTGGAAAGACATTTCATACACAGTCTTCAAATACCCAGGTAAAAGTAAATTCCATTCAACCTGCAGTATTTCTCATGAGAAAGCATGCTGTCTCTTCTCTCTCCTGCTCTGATCTCCCTGGAAATTTCAGTAGGAAGCAAGGTTAAAATCTTTCAAACATGTGGGAAAACCCATGCTTGGTACTTTGTAAGGAAGTAATGGCTCTTGATTTTTCAAAATATAAAAAACATGTTTTGCTTCCCAGCAAAATCCTGTAGTGTCTGTTTGGAAAAAGGAACAATTGTGTTTCTACAATGACGTCTCCTAAACTGAATATCCCATTTATCCTTTTTCATCAGTCTTGGTATAGCCGTGTGGTTTTTGTTGTTGTTTTGACAAGTGGTTTTTATTTGGTGTAATTTTTTAAGAATTAGGAAGAACAGCATTGAATGCTGAATTGGAAATTGAAATATGGGGTTGCTGGGTGTATTGGGAATGCCTGTGTAGTGACAGCCCCAGCGTGCATGAGCATGGTGTGTGTGTGTGTGTGTGTGTGTGTGTGTGTGTGTGTGTGTGTGTGTGTGTTTGTGTGCATGCGCGTTTTTAAATAAAAAGGAAAGCAGAGGTTTGCTCATTTGTTTGCCTATTGTGAAGCTGTCCTGCACCTTTCTACTCCTTTGTACTGGGGTGAAGGCTGCTGAATGGAGGCCTTGTGCCATTTGTTGATTTTAAACCTCACTGTTAATCCACAGGAACCTGCTGGTGTGCGCAGCAGGAGAGCTGTGTGACAAGTGGAAATCTGGGCGGGAGGGAGTGCGGGGGGTCACAGGGGATAATAATCATTCAGCCATCAGCCTTTGTCACCCTTAAGCCTAATTGTTACCCTCTGCTGGTAACCACATTGAAGTGCTGGCCTTTTAAGTGTTTCTTGATTTTACTTGGCACAGGCTTAGGGATAGGGTCATTTATTGCTGGGTTTATATCGTATCAGGTTTGCTGGGGTTTGTTTAATTAGCCCCATTGAATTTTCTGCATCCCTTAAAATAATCTGTGAGAGTCCAAATGGGTGGAAGGGACTGAATGGAAATGGTACAGTTGTTAACAAATTTCTCTCTGTCAGAAGCTGGGCTAAAACCAGAGACAGAAAGCTTTCCTGCTCTGCCAGCCAGCTGCCTTCTGAAGTCTGTGCGTGAGCCGCAGCTGTGGCTGTGGGCACTGGGCTGCCCGAGCAGCCCTGCACAGGCAGCAGCAAGGTGATGGTGGGGTGGGGCAGAGGGCAGCTTGCCCTGTCCTTCTGTGCCTTGCAGCTCCTGCCTGCTTCGGGTATGCCACAAAATCTAAGGCCTTAGGGTGGCTGAAGCAAATTGAACTGGTAGTAAACTAGGGAAGGGGAGAGGAGAGTTAAATCATTTAAAAACAAAGAAAAAGGTGAGATATCTTTTCTAGCATGAACAGGTTCTTCAACTTTCCCTGCCAGTTATACATGCTGAAGTCAGTATTGAGCTTTCTGTTGTTTTCCCTAAAGAAGCTGGTGTAGAAGCTGCTCTAGAAGCTAAAATGAAGCCTGAATTTAAGGCTTTGCAATGGGCAAGTATCTCTGTGTGTGATATGAGCTTGTGCTGGGGAGTGGGAGAATGGGATGCAGGGCAGGATGTTTCATTGCTCCCCCAGCCATGTATGGTGGGTGTTGTGTTGGGCCATTAACTACAACTGGTTGGGCCTGTGCAGGGAGGAAAATCCCCAGGTTACTGGTACAAGCTTTGGAGCTATGCTTGATCAAATACATGTGCCCTCTAACCTTCAAACAGAACGTGCCTCCAGCAGATGCAGTAACTGTGCTGTGTGCTGTGACCTGATGGCCAGGGTTTGAAATTTGCGCCAGTAGTACCAATGGTAAATCCAGGCTCGTTATAGGAGTCTGATTACACAGCGTGATTGCAATCCTATTTTCAAGTCCAGTCTTCCACCTGGCTCAGTACTTTATCAAAACGCTTGAGAATATGTCTTAGAGTAGGATGAATGTTCTTGCTTGTTACTAACTCTTTTACAGTAAAATGGGGTTGTTTAAGTGGTTTGGTTTGCTGTGTTTTCCCGTGCTCCAGTGGTATGATTCCCTACTGGTGGTTGGCATGCATCTCAGCTCCCTGGTTTTCTTTACAAACAGCACGTCATAGCGGTACCTGTGTGGACTTGATACTTGTATCAGAAAGGTTTAACTAGTAAAAACTCCAGATCAAAAAAAAAAACAACCCATCACCACTCAGCTCTTTTATTTTCATCCTTCTGTGATGCAGATTTAATTATAATTACTGAGTCAGGTTAATAATTCTTTTACAACTGTTGTTGCAGGACATGTCTCAGGAAGGCTATGGAACCAGATCTCAACCCCCTATGGCCCCAGGAAAGCCTAACCATGAAGACTTGAATCTAATCCAGCAAGAAAGACCATCGAGCTTACCAGTAAGAAAATAATGTTTGTTTCAGTATTTTAAAATTGAAAGCACTTTACATACCGGTTTATTGCATCTGGGATGAGTAGTAGTGAAAGAAGAAACACTAAATAAGGTTGATGAAAAATTGTTTTTAGAAATGTGGGAACAGATAGCTTGTGTGTGAATGACTTGGCTTTGGCTTGTTCTGGTTCAGAACAGCACTATTTATGCACATGCATGTTCTGTGCTTCTGCACATGTGTATTTGCATAGAGGAAATGGATTGATTTTTTAACTTTAGGAATTCCATTCTTGCACAAACCAATCTAGTGAGGAGGAGGCTTTTTTTTTGTGTCTTCTTTCTAATGTTTTCAGTAGATTCTGGTTTAGAATACTGTTACCAAGAGCTGTCTGTTCCAAACCCTGATAATCAGTATTGTTTGACATGTTATTCTGGTAATATCTATTACTACACAAGTGTAGAAGCAGGAATGGCAGCAATACTTAGGCTAGGTTGATTTTTGATTAGGAGATTATTTTGGACCAACATTTATCAGCTTTTCTGAGCTCTCCACGTTCTGCTGTGGGGGAAGCAGCACAAACGAATATATGTTGTGAAGACATTGCAGCTGCTTGCATTTTTGAAGGTCTTGTAATGGACAAAGTACTTAACCTTGTCTCTATGTGCTCTTTGTGGTTTGGGGATTTTCTTGTTTGTTGGTATAAACCAGCATGAATTTAAACCAACTAGAATATGTTCAGCCTAAATGATAAAAACTTTATATAAACTCTGTGACCTCTGGCTTGGAATGATGTATCAGAAACATGTAAGATATTTCCCACGGTTCACTGGGTATTTATTCATTTGCAGTTGGCAGAGAGATTTCTCTGAAAAGTTTACTGTATTAAGATATCACATTTATTTGTGAAATCTGGTAGTATGATGCATATATTACCTCTGGCACATGGCACAATTGTAAATCCCTAAAAATAGGTCAGTAAACATCTTCATAGCATTTTAAAGTTATGTCTTTGGCACCTAGGAGAGTATATGTGCTACAAATTCTTTACATGACATTTGAAACATGCAAGTCTCAGGAAAAGCTATGGAAACTGGTATGAGAAAAGATATCCATTTGCTTTGAACCTGGTATTAATTGACAGTTTTCAGGAGCCCTTTTTAAAACAGACTGGTTTGTCTGAACAGTTCTCAAAAATGGATGCTGGCAGTTACCTTAAAAATAGTAGCTCCTGTGGACATTGAACTGTTTTGGCAATAACTACCTAGTTTAAAAAGCAGGGATACTAAAAAGGACTTTTTATCTCCCAGTTTTTCATGAACAGTGTTTATGAGGATAGAGAGAAGTAAAGTTATTTATCAGTAATGTTCTGCTAATTTGCCTGTGTTTTTTCTTAAACAATTGTCCTACTTTTAATCCATGCTCTGTCCTATCTCCACTATCATGATGTTTAAGCAGAGTATTGGGTATTATCTGTGTCCCAGAGTGTTTGGTATATTTAGTAGCTCATAATTATTCTAGGTATGAGTAAGCTGGTTGTATTAAGAGTGAATGTTAACCATTTTGGCCACAGAACTTAAACTCTAAGTTGGTCTCGAATGCTGTTACTGAGGCTCCTAATTACCGAAAAGCTTTGATGTATAACCTGAGAACACTTCATACACTCCAAAACCACTGCTGTTTTCATGTGAAGGGGAATGGAGGATACTGTAATTTTGTATTTTGGTCTTGGTGTGGGGTTTTTGTTTGTTTTGTTTTTCAAATTTAAAAATTACTTCAATTCTTTGTATGCAGCACCAAGGGTGTTTTTTTTTTTTTTTTTTATGATCCATACATTAAAAGCTTTAATATAACTCTATTTGGAGTAATGGTTTGAACATGGTGGTTTTTCCCTGAAGCAGGAGAGTTCTTTATTCTGTTTTAGACTGCTTTTGAAAACCCTTGATCACTCTTCCTTGTTCAGTATTCCTATTTTGGTATACTCAATATGGCTTCTTAAGCTTGTTTTTGGGTAATGTGGTTCTTTAGGGTAGTACTCAGTAAGCTGTCTGTACAGTGAAGCTTGAAATTATAGCAGTGGTGTTAGGCTTTTAATAAAATTTAGTTATGTCTTGTTTCATGGTATTCTGGTATTTATACAATTTGCCCGTTATCTTTTTATTTCTTAAGGGCATTGTGTAAAATCACAGCAGCTATACAGCAAGCTTATACAAGTGTCAAAAAACAACAAAAGAGATGTAATACTAAATGGTGAATGGTTTTCTCTGATGTGGCTTTAAAAAAAGAATTTCCCTTTGATGGATTCGAAGAGGAGCTGGCCACTTTCTGCAGCACTGAATGCTGGCTTGTGTCACCCTTTGGGGGAGTTTTTTCAGCAGGTTTGTGTCACAGTAAGCACAGCTAAACAGCTCAATAGTTGTTCCGTTTCCTTCACACATTGTATATAAAAGTCCTGGCATGAATGTTCCCATAAAGTTCAAAGCAGACAAATTTGTAATGTGGGTTGGTAACAAATGGCTACAAACAAAATATGGCTTTATTAGCTACTTCTAATGGCCTGTCAGATTCTATACAATGCTTGCTTTCCTTCTCCTAACTGCTCTGATATCTGGAGGGTTTGACCTGTGGGTCTCTGACCATGTGGAGTCACTGAGAGCCCAAATGAAAAGTTGCACAGAATAGTGCTCCAAGCACTTTTGTTGGGGTCACAATTAGAAGGAAATCTCAAGCCTTTGAGAAAACATGGGAGTTGGGTACTTTGTGAAGGAAAGGAAGTCATAAACAGAAACTGTTCCCTATTAAAGTGAAGGAATAAAGGGGGAGAGACCTGAATGAAATTGTCTGGAGAACAACTACTACAGAACATATTTATGAAGACTTAAGGGATAATAGCAAAATACACATTTTTTTCTATTGTGAGAAAGCTGGAGCAGACTTGCAGGAAAAAGCTTCCAAAGGATGTATCTACAGATTTGTTGTTGCAGTAAAGGAGCTTGTGTCAGCAGTAAGCTGTGTGTGTATGAAGACTAATCCTTTATTTTGTCTTTATTAAGTGCATTTATAAATGTTCACATTGGATTGTGTTGCTAGAATAAAGAGCAGAAAACATTATTTAATATATTTCTTTTAAATTGGCATGAGTATTAAAATCATTTCAGGTGGCTGCCACTGCTTTTACTATTACTTTGTTTTAATAAGGCCCTTTTTTGCCCAGTGTCAGGTGTGCTTCTTTGAGCTATGAGGCTGAATGGCCCAAGGTTGCCAAGCTTTTAAAAGACAGGTTTCTGCTAAGGCTTTTTTTGTTGCAACCTACAGGTAAAAGCTCTGTGGTATCTTGAGCTGTTGTAAGCCAGGGCAGCTGCAGTCCTGCTGCATGCCCCACTGTTGTCTGTGCCTTCCCGTCTCCTCCACTGTTGCTCCTGGGACTGGCTGGTGGATTTGACTAGGGGAACTGAACCAGATGAAAAATAATCTCCCTCTATTTCTGGGTTAGTGTTTGACTGAATCACTGAGTAACTGTAAGGGCATCAGTGGCACCTCGGACAAGGAGATGGAAATCAGTAAGTGTGATGGGAAAGCGGACAGATGGGGGGGCCACGGCAGCTTTGATTTTAGCCATATCCTAAATGACTGTCTGATCTTTCTGGAAGGGTTTAAGATGCTGTCATCCTGTCAGCTGAGACATGGTGGCACAGCAGATTCTAGTGTTCACAGTCAGGCCCTGTAGCAGTCACAGAGCCACAGACAGACAGAAGACAGTTCAGTTCTTTTTGTAAGGCGAGTTTTCTGCCAGTTCCCATGCCTAAGCTGCTTAATGCAAGCCCATGAGTGCAAGCGTGGAGGCATGAGCATGCATGGGTGGAGGCTGTGGACAGGGTGGGGTTGTGGTGGTCCTCACCTGCATCCATGTAAACTGTAGGGAAATTGTAGCTTTAGTGTTATAACTTAGGTTTATCTTGTGCTTTCTGGAGTTCATGCAGTGTTGGAAGGGGAAGATTGTGTCTGGAATTGAGAGAATCACTGCTCTGCTAGATCGTTCAGAATTCAGAGTTCATGGATTCATTCTGTGACATCAGTTATTCACTGGGTGTTTTCATTGAGGCAAAGCAATTCCTATGCAAAACAAAATAGTAGCCAGCAGTGGAGGTAGAATGCCACTTGAATCTCATGCAGTGCTGTGACCTGACAGAGTTGATTGTGATTCTGCACATCTATAGTTGTATGAGCTTTAGAGCTCAAAATAATATATACTGTTGCTTGGACAGATAAACTTTTTTAAGATGTCAGTTGTCTTGTTTCATTATGCTTGGTACTGTGCAAAACAGCACATCAACAATCCCTTCCTGATTTTATTAACTGCTTCACAATTCTGTTCTACCTCATTTTAATGAGCCTCTGAAAGATGTTTAGAGTGCTGTACAGTTTTTCTTGGGGTTGACACACCTTTTTTGTTGGAGAAGGCGGTACTAAATTAGATTTTAGAGGACCTCTGTTGGTGATTTAGTAGTGAACTAAATCCAAAACTAGATGCACTTGACTCATGGAACAGCATAATTTCAGAGGGATCTCGGTAGGTGTAGGCTATGAGGAAAATTCATGGGAGGGTTTGGGAATCCAGATTCTCTGTTACACTTCTAGAATATGAAGTAGCTTGGAAAGTCATCTCCAGCAACAGCACACCCTGAACAAATGCCTTTAATGGGTGAAGTCTTAATAGACCAGGAAAGCACTTCCCAGCATTACTTGAGCAACTGTGATTGGGAGCAGGAGGTAACTCTGCTTTTCTCAGAGATTAAACTACTAGGACGAGGGACTCTGGTGACATTTATATACAGCTTAGTCCAGTAAGCCCTAATCATGATCAGGGTTGTGGGTACTACCATCATGTAAATATTAATTACCACTGTAGCCTTTCTTGTAAGGACAAACCAGTATTAAAGGAGAAGATAGTGCAGTGTCTCTCTTTTTTGTAATCTTAGTTGAATTCTTTGCAGGTAAGCAAATACAAAGTTTGATCTAAATTTAAGAACTATTTTAAAAATACAGAGTACTGGTTGTGATTTGAGAATGAAGAGGAAAAAATTCCTATAAATTGATTTTTTTTAATTCTTGGGAGGGAAATGCTGTTGCCAGCTGATAGATGTGTGTAGTACATGACAGCAAATCTGTCCTGAAGTTGTTCATGTCTCTGCCTGAAAATATCTGTTTGGGAGTACGGTAAACCGTGAAAAAGAAAGAAATACGAGTATGTAATACTTGTGAATTAAATTCTCCGCTGTTTTTACATCAAGAAGGATAAAACTGATGTGCCACTTTCCCACTTTTTATTTCTCTTTTCTGCAACATTGTAAAATAACTGAATGATCTTGTTTTCCTTTGTTTGGGTCAAGAAATTTTAGCTGAAAATTGTTACTCTGTGAAAGAAGATTATTGACTCAACAAGCCTTCAATTTTCAGTGAATAACACTCCCACCCTCTAGCTTCAGGAACATGTGGTGCATGCATTCTATTTTAAAGTACAGACTGTAATTTAAAACTGAGGCAGTTTGATGCCCCACTGAACTTTGTTTAAGCCTGGAATAAAAGGAAAAAAGCTTCAAGTTGCAAAGAAGTGACTAAGCTATCTCAAAGGTTTTTCTTAGCCATTACATGCAGAGTTGGAAGAAGCTGCTATTTTTTCCAAGTTATTTTAATTTTGGATCAAGTGCAGTTGCTAGGTTGTTTTTTTTGTTTTTTTGTTTTTTCCCTTAACATTCTTTGTAAACCTGTAGCTAGAACCAGTTTCACTCAACACACATGTGTAGAGAGATCAAGTATATGTATTTCTGTGTGTTTGAAAACATGCTCTGTAACTGCTGTATCCAGATTCTGTATGTGGCATCCCATTTGTGTCAGTCAGAACAGTGGTGCGAGCCGCTGCAGCATCACTGACATTGGCGATGTTATCAGGGGAGGGAACTTTGTGTGCCCATGTCCTAGCTCACATTTTACATCTGACTTCAGTTAAACCAGGACTTCATGTAGCGTGGTCAAAGTGATTGTCCTAGAGTCAATTTGTACATTAACTTTCAGACCCATTTTAGGGAAAACATGCAATTAAACTAGTGCAGAGCAGCCCTGGGTGTGTCTTGTCCATGTAGGGTTAAACTGAAACACTGAAACCAAAATTACAGGTGCTGGAATTAGGTATTCTCAATATTTATGGTGTAAAGAGAAGGACCTGTTGTTATTAATTTGTGTTTAGTGCTTTACAGAATTATTTGATTTTGTCTGACAGATTGATCATATTTATTTAAAAGAATGGTTTCAGGTTGTTATTGAAGTATAAAAAATAATTTCACTAAGTATTGTAAAAAAGATACTTGACTATTCATCACCTTTTCCAGATTCAAAATACTTTACATTTACAATGTTTACAACATCCCTGTAATAACAAAATGGCTAATTTATGATCCAAGAAAATTTACAAATGGAAAAAGAAATACTAGTCTGACCTCTACATGAAATTTATGTGGGAACCTGCTAAGGGATTATAGATCCCAGTAGTGGTTAAGGTTGCAAAAACTTGTAGTTAAATAGGCCAATGTTGTTCTAAGTGGAATAGTAAAGTATTAGTAGCTTTTTTTCCTGCAATGTTTTTTGAAGCCACGAGAATTTGCATCATATACCTCTAAATACTAATGTGATATTGGTATTGATTCAGAAATTAAGAAACTAGATTTAATTTGGGTGGTTGAAGCATTTTAATTTTTATTTTCTTACCCTCTGGCTTATGTTGATCCCTTCCACAGAGGCTGCTGCCCTTCTAGCTAGGGTGACTGAACTGCACTTGTGGTAGCCCCTGAACCACCAAATCTTGTAGCTTGCAATGAGAGCTGAAAGCTTCCAAGGTTACTTTAATATGCAGGGCTGTAAACTGTAGTAGCACGGGTGCCTCTGTATGCATGGCTCAGGAGTACCTGCTGCAGGGGCTGTAACTGCATTGGTTGTCTTTTTAATCTGCCTAAATTTCCAAGTCAGTGCCTTTAGGTTCTGCATTAGAGAATCTGTCTCTAAAGTGGTAGGGATTTTTTTTATTTGGGGATCAGTTTTTACTGTTTGAACATTTTACAAAATGTGTGTACATACATGTATAGTGTATAAAAGCACAGATATCTTATCTGCTTGGTTGTTTGTAAATTTTGAGTTGATAGCATACTATAAATTCCAAAGCTTAATGTATTCACTGGTGCATGTCTTTGTTCATGCCTGTGTGAACATGGGGATTATAACGCAGAAAGTAAGACAAAGGAGTATTACTCACTTGAATACCATTTCAGGAAGTACCTGAGACACTGTAAATGTTTTTTCTTTATTTTTACCACAAGTCTTCCTGTAAGATGGGATTTTTTTTTTTCAAGTAACTCCTTTGCTTGTCCAACCGTTGTGAAGTATGACCTCAGCTTCATAACCTTGGCTAAACACAGTAATTCACTCTGACTAGCAACATCTGAAGCCTAGCAGTAGATTCTTTTTCTTTTTCTTCCTCCTTCCACTCCTGTTTGCTGGGAACATGTTGGTTTCTGGTGCTATTGTTGCAGCTTTCATGTTTAGAAAAAAAAAAGTTAGCAGTCTTTGATGTGACGCTGACTCCTGAGTGGTCCTGGTCAGCTGCTGTTTCTGTGGGAGCAGATGTTTGTGCAGTCACGGTCAATAGTGTTAAGATTAGGCCAGGTTTCACAGTGCTTTGTCTGATTGTTTATGGTGTGTCCATAATTGCTGGGGATTCTAGGTGCCATCACAGTGCAAATGGGAAGTGTTTGTAACGTACTGTTTGTTTCCTAATACTGTGCTCAAATAATGATAAATCCAGTCCTGTCCTGTGAGGCCATTCACATGTTTTAGTAGTGTTCTTTTGTTGTTGGTTGCTTGTTGGGTTTTTTTGAGGTTTGAGATAGGTTTTTAAATGTTCCTTAAATGTGTTTTCTTTAAACCTAATGTATTGTGCTACTTAAACCTCCCCAACCTTCCTTTCTTTGCTGAGCCATACATCTCAGATTCACTATGAATCTTCTCTTAAAGACAGTGATGTGTTGTGACTTTTTACAGAATCTGTGCTGTATTATGCTGTATGTGAGAAGTGCTTTTGAAGTGTGTACATAAGTTTCCATTATCAATTTACCTTTAAAAATACGTATACAGACACACACACACACCAAAAAAAAAAGCAGAAGGGGGCATCTACATTAGTCTTTGGAAGGCATTTGCATTTTAACCTGCTGCTTAGACCATGCAGGTTATTCTTTGCCATTTCCTATTCAATTCCAAACCCAAGACTTTGTAAAGATGGTCCTGTTTGAATTGGCAGTGTAATTTTGGAGATGAAGCATTATAAAATGTTGAAATTAAGATAGAAAAGATGATAATGCCAGGAAAGAGCTACTTTCAGTTCCCAGTCTTTAGGCTTTTGATCTCTTTCCTTCCATGCATACGATTGCAGATGACCCTTTTAATCATCTTAACCTTATTGTGAGATTTACTGTGTTAAATATGACTTAGGACCTGAATTTTGAGGCACATTTGAATAATTGCATTAGGATAGGAAAATATGCCATCCTGGAGCATTTGTTTTATATTATAGTTAAATTGCATGAATTTGTATAAGTGTGTGGTGTTGGGTTTGGTGGTTTTGTTCTGGTTTTTTCCCTTAAGGTGGAGATTCACTTAATGGTTTATCTTCCACCTTCCGATTGAAGTTATCATTTTGGGAAGTAATACAAAGGTAAGCGTACATGAGCATTTGTATTTCTGTTTGCATGTAGTAATACATTATGCATCAGTAAGCTTCAGTAAGGTTTGCTGAATGTACACTAGTGGACTTAGTGTAGAGGACAAAGCCTGTTTCATGCCATAGAATAAGGTGTAGATTCACATGTATATTTATAGTATCATAGTTGATGAAATTTCCCAATGCATTTTGCACAAAAGGTAATGAAAGAGATCTAAAATGCTGCTATTTTTGTTTCTTAAACTGCAAGTTACTCAGTAGCCAGTTGTTGCTTTTGAAAAGTATTGTAATAAAGGAAGTGGAAGTGATCTGAGATTTTCAAACTCAGTTGTTACAATCACACTAAGATGAAATAGGTAGATAAAGTGGTGTATGGATTAAGTACAGCCATTGACCCTAGTGAACAAATTCATTATGGCATGGGATAAAACTTAATGCAAACTGTTATCTTTTAGGTTTAGATTTGAAACTGAAAGCCTTAGCAGTTTTTCATATGATACTCCATGGGAGAGTGGAGAATGGAAGAAAAACTCCAGATTATTTCTTTCCTTTATTTTAACTTACAGGTCATGTCAAGATCTTAATACTATGGCTTAATGAAAGCTTCATAGAAACCTATTTTTTTCCATCTTGTTTGTTGTATCATAATTGTCATGCCTTCATGAAAGTGGGAAAAAACCTAAAAATTCAGTGCAATTTTCAGCACAGCTTGTTGAAACAAGGCTGTAAAATCTTAAAATCAATGGGTTTTATTGCTGTTGTTTGGGGGGCCTGGCCGAATTAATTTTTCTTTTAGTAACAAATCACAGCTTCATTTGGATTCTCTCATAATCTATTTTCTGTCAGCCTTCTTTACTTTCCTTTTTTTTTTTTGCTTGTACCTTTAAAGAAGATTTACAAAGACTGCATATACCCATCAATGTTTTTAAATGACTGCTGATTCTTGCGGGGCTTTTTAGACATTTTGCCCCACTGGAAATCACAGTAACAGCATTTTTGTTCCTATTCTGAGGTATGATGAAATACAGGGATTTTTCTGTCTCTGGAAGCTTTGGGCTGCTTCTGGCCAGAGGGTCATTCCAGCACTGAGACTACAGCTCAGTGTGAGAGGGGCCATTTGGCCTATCTACAGAGTTGTCTTTCTCCTCTGCAAAGAACCAGAGGTTACATATCAAATCCTATGAAATGATGAGAAATGCACCCATGCATGTACTTGCATATATTTACACTTCAGCTCTTTAATTTTTGCTGGTTAGAACCAGTGATTTCTAGTGCTTGCTTTTTAATGCTATATTCACAGTAATATAGGTCAGACTGAAGTGTATCCTGTAAATTCTTTACCTTATTTTTGCTAGAAAAACAAACTTTCCCTCCTGTGTGAATTTTGATCACTTGACCTCCATTTCCATGGAGATGTGGTCAGAGGGCAGTAGTCAGCTAGCCATGCCAACTAAAGACTATCTTCACTTACAGCACAAAGTGAAACTCCAGAGTTTAGAAGTAATTAAAGGACTTAGTCTGACACATTTTTTCTCCACCACCCACATCCATTAACGATGAAACTTGGAAACAAAATATGTGATCAGCTATGGTGCAAAGGGTTTTTTAAAAAATGTTTATTTAAAAGAAGATAGAAACAAAAAAAAATCTTAAACTTCCCCCTTTATGATTTCTTTTTAAAATTATTACTTTTCCCTTCAATCTCGAACATTCTGTATACCCATCTGTGTATATTTGAATTTTTCACATTCTCTCAATTTCTGTGTGCTTATTTTGAATAGATGGGCTCAGGTTTGTCAAAAGCTGAATTTTGTATTCCACAGAAGTCAGAGATTCATGATTAAACAAGTGCAGATCAGGCAGCTTATGCTTCTCCAAGTTCAGTCTGGGGTTATTGGTCTGGGATCACGTGCAGGATCCAGCTTGAGCTTGTGAGCAATACCTATCTCCAAGCCTTACAGAGTGCCAAAAGCCAACAGCAAGTGCTGGCCCCCGCTGTGCCTCGGACTGGGAGAATGTGGATCAGGGACAGGGTGTGGTGGCTGGTGCTGTGCTCACCCAGTCAGATCAGGGGCTGACATGTCATCCTAGGCTGATTTGTGTGCTTGGCTTGTGTGCTGTATTTGCTGGCTAACCAGGGCACTCTGTGCTGCTGTGCTTGGGGTTCAGTGTTTCTGGACACCTCTGGGCTCTCTCAGGTGAGAAGATGCCTTTCTAGTAAGGGTACAAAACCTCACAGTACTTCTGTACTGAGAGGGAAGCAAAGTGTCCCTATTTCTGTAGAACAGGGTTAGATTTCCTTCAGACTAGGCAGTAACCAAGTTATGCTTGTAATATTTTGATTATACACACCTCTCTGTATGTGTTAACATAAAAAAATATACTTCCAAATTTTGGGTTGTTTAAAGATTTGGCTTTTTTCCATCTCTCCTGTCTCCTCTCCAAGGGGTTTGCAAGGTAACCCAACTTTAGAAAACCGAAAGGGAGGACGTTGCTTTTATCCTGGTTTGGGTGAATTGAATTGCTGTGATGCAGTGGGGAACATGGCACCTCGGAGGAGAGCTGCATTCCCTCCTGGAGACTCGGTACAGCAGCTTTTACAACGTGCATCCCATGCATCCGTGGCTTCCCTGGCAGCATGCTGAAGTATTGCTAGGCTACAAGGCCAGCTTTATGGATTGATTTCCAAGTGGACATTTTTGTCACGTTTAATAAGAGCACATTGATGAGACAGCAGTGTGTAAGCTGAGTTAATGTCTGTCATTTTTGCGCTGCTATTACTTTTTATTGCCATTATCCACACAGTGGTGAAACTTAAGTGAGCTTTTTCCTTCCCGCTGAGGGTTTTCTCCCCAGAAATGATGATTTCACAAGTATCCCCGCTCTTTTCACGTAGGATGAAAGAGTGAAAACGACTTTTATTCTTGCGGTGGTTGGAATGACACCGCGAACCCGAGAGCGTGTCGGTGTAGCAAGCTCGGGTCGTGTGTCCTTCGGCCAGGCCGGGCCGGGCCGGGCGGGCGGCGTTCAGGCCGCCTCGGCAGCGTGCAGGGCATTTGTGTAATGGCTGGTGAGGTGGCAGGGAGCTCTCCCCGCTCCCCCTGGCTGCTGCGCGTCTGAAATTACAGCTTTGTCTTTGAAGCCGGGCGCTCTGTTAGCGTCGCCATGGCGACGGGCGGGTAATGGCCTCCGCCGAGCCCAGCCTGGTGCTCAGCGCCGAGCGCGGCCCTGCCAAGGCCCCGCTCGCCGGAGCGTTCACTGAGCTGTTCCCTCTTAGAAAATGTTTAAAAACTGCGCTTTTACATGGCCGTACCAGATTAATAGTCATGGTTTATTTCGTTTTAACTGCGGGGATAAAAGCATTATTCCATTAAATGGGTAGCTTTTTTCCCCCCTCCTTTGGTTTATGCATTATTAACACAAGCTTTCCTGTTTTGCTTGTAACATTTTATAGGCCCTTTCAAACATGTAGACAGATTTGCTCTGCTGCTCTTTTATTTTTCGGGACTTAACCCTTTCTCTCCTCGATCTTGTCTTCAAAAACTTGGAGCCAAGCCTCCAGCAGATTTGGTTGCTCCCATTTAATGTGTTCAAAACCAGAAAAAAGCTTTCTTTTTATTATTATTTTAAATTTTTTTCCCCAACAATTCTGCTTTTCTGAAACACTCTCAAAAGCAATGCAGATTGGTCTGTTCTTGTAATTCAATTGAAGCAGATGCTGAAGTCAGCACACAGGAGCCTTGATATGATTGTGGAGCGTTTGGGTTGAGGAAATATTTTGGGGTTGCCTTTTAATTTGTGTGCCCATCTTCTCTTCTGCCCATAGTGTTTTCACCCCATACTCTTTACACGTAGCATCTTGTTGTCAGCCTTCAAAAGAGATGCACCTCATGGTGGAAAGAGTGGGGAACAAAAAGTGCAGAACAGTCCCAGGGACACAGTATTTGCATCTACCACCTTTCTTGTTAATACGGAGCTGGTGAAAAACATCTAGACATGTAGAAGTATTGCTGTAAACACAAGCTGCAGGCTTTGTTTCACTTTTTCAGTGCTCTAAAATATAGCTTTCATTTTAGTCTCTAGTAGGAGGCATATATCCAAGTGCAGTCAAATGCTGTGGATACAGGGATTCAGTCATCCCTTCCGACACAAATGGTCTCTCTGTTATAAACTTGGAGGGTAACAAACAAACCTGGAATTCATATTTTCTCCCAACCTATGCCTCCCTTTTTTTTTTTTAAGCTGTAATTTGTTATTCTGGGGTGCTTACTGGCACCTTGCTTTGTCCATCTGTATCTATCACAGATCCTTCTGTCCTAACAACTTCCAAGGACATCTCAGGAGAAGACAAATATTCTTCATTCTTTATCCTTTTTTACTGATGCCATGTGGCATTGGTGATGTGAATGGTACCTCCTGTGGGATGGACTTGCAGCTTCTGGACAGTGGGTTTTGAAACTCTGAGATTTATTTCCCCTACAGAGCTGACTACAGACTGTGCTCAGGTATCCGAGCAGGGAGGTTGTGTGTGCAGGGCTCCTGCTCTCCCCACCACATCCATCTTCAGCATCCATGTGACTCCTGTAGACAACTTTGGTGCATCTAAAGCTCGAGGGATGTATATTTGCTGCCTCAGGGAGTTCCAGGGTGGATGGCAGATGGACAGGCATCCCAGCTCCCTGGCCACCTGAGATCTGCATGAGGCCCTTATCTACTCCTGGCCAGCAGCAGCTGCAGGCTGTGTTGCAGGTCAGCCTGGAGTTGGTGTTTTGTAGTGTTGATAAATGTGGCAATAACATACATTTTTAAAAGTTTTTTCTTTTACGTGTTTTTTTAATTCTGTTTAAATATTAAAAAAAAAGGGGGGGGGCAATGATGGGTAAATTGGCTCCAAGTGTGGATGTAGTATTGTACAACTGCATATATTAAATAGGCTGGACTAGAGGCTTACTCTCATCTCCAGGCTTTATGGGTGTGAATTTCATCCTTTGAGTTGCATTCCCCTTAAATCTGCAAATTCTGGGAAAATTAGACAAAACAGTTTACATTCCATGAATAAGAAATTACTAATTGCTTCTAAAACAGGCGTATCTTTATCTACACAGGGCTTTTCAAAGTTGCTGCTTAATCTTTTTTCTTTTTTAATCACTAAATAAACATGTCTCAGCAGTCACTGGATGTGAAACCAAAACCTGGATGTGGACAAAAAGCAAACACACCACACTAATTTTCATTAGCATATCCTATCTCCTAGAACATTTATTTTTTCATCTCCTTGTAAATTGATTTTTCACGTGCTTGTGACTGATATTTGAACTGTGTGTTTGTAGTAGCTGACTTATGTAAAAGCCAGGTCCTGGATCTCCCAACATGAATATATTATGGAGGTGACCTCGTGGGTTCATAGTTAAGGTTGCACTGAGTTTTCACTTAAAACGAGGTTTAAATCCCTTAATTAAACATTAAAACTCACATGAATTCTCAAACATGGACTGTTTCAATAAAGAGGATAAACTTTAATTATTTAGGTACTCAATGTTCTTCTTAGTGCTGTATTTGCAGAATTCAGAACAACTTAAAATTATTCCTTCTGTGGGTTTTTCCAGAGTTCCTGGTATTTTCAGTTTCTCAATTCTTTTAAAAATCTTTTGTGTAGGCCTTTTGTTGCTGTAATTGTAATAGCTCTGTTGCCCTCATCAAACTATGACAATTTTCATAAAATAATTTAACTAAAACTAGTTCAGCTTTAACTGTAATAATGCATGATACAAAAGAACATATAGAAGATCAGAAAGCTCTGTATGTTTTACTGCTTTTTTGCCATGGGAATCAAAGAGTGTATTGGCTTCTTGTAGGTGAAATCAGTCTTTGGTTTGAAATGAGAAGAAAAGACTGGAGAGTCTGTTTAAAAAAACAATCAACCACATGGAAGAAAAAATCCAAACTTGAACACCGTTAGCATCTCTTCCATATGGGTGACTTTTTCCTAGTCAGTCAATGAACAACAGCTACAATAGTCCCAAATGAATTTAAATTTCACTCTACTTTTCCACTTCTCCTTATTCTTAGAGGACTCAGTTCAGAATTTTCTGAAGTGGGTTTCTTCACTGATTTCAGTGAGCTTAGATTGGGTTGAGTAATTCTTGATGTCTGTTCTACCCAGTTGCCACCCTGTTGGCTCTCTTTCAGTGTCTGTTTCGAGCCCCTTGGACACAGTCTGCAAACCTTTTGTACACAGCAGCCTATGCTCTCCCTGTAGTGACCAGAAAATATGGCTCTCCTTGATAACATTTGTAGCCTTCTGCTGAGCTATAACAACATCCTTCAGCAAAGGTAGAAGCCTTGCTGAAAACAATATATTTTCAAACCATACATAAGTGAAGAAAGATTCATTTAGAAACCAGTGGTTCATAGGTCAGTAGTATCTTTATTCAGAATTCCAAGCCTTCAGCCATTCCTCTGACTAGCTGGAAATAGAGACAAACTGGAGAAAAAAAAACCCCAACAAATTCTCATTAGCTGATGGCCCACAGAATGTTTTTTGTTTAAGTCTTTTTTAGGTCAGGATTTCTGTTTTTCCATCGTTTTCATCTGACTGCTGCTATGGTCTCATATGCCTATTAGTTAAGGTCTCCTGTCCATTTAAAGCACAACAGCTGGTACTTCTGAAATTATTCTTGAAAAACATTCTTGTTCTTGTTAACACCAGCAGCTAGGGCCTACAAACATATTTACTGCTTTTATGATAACGCATTGTTTCAGAATATGCTAGTTCTAGAATTTTTGCAAAGCACAAGCACTATAGCCTGAGATTGTACACCAGTTCCATAAAAATTCAAAAGTACTTGTTAATTTGAAGAGTTGCTTATGTCTTTAGACACTGGATGAAGAAAAAAATTCACAGGAAGTTCTCAAGCTGTTTCAGAGTAGGGATTGATATGATGGAAGTGAAAGAGTTTGTTGCACTTGCACACCACTAGATTCATGTAGAAAAGCACGTGAACTGAAGCTACTGGGCCTGAAATGTTCTTTTGTTGGTGATGTTCTTACATTTCACTGAGTCTACTCTGTGTATACTTGATCAGTCTGAAATAAAATGTAGCGGAGAGGAATACATGAGAGCAGCTTGTGGGGAAGTAACATGGGAGTCTAATTTGTGTGGGTTGGAATCTTTGGCAATAAGACCATATCAGTGGTATTCCTATATTTTTGGGGGATTACTAGCCTGTGCAAATTCTCTTCATTCTTTTTGGTGGGGGAAGGGGAATGTTAAAAACCCTAGGTCCAAGCACAGTATATATACACGGAGACAGCAAGGGGTTAAAGAGATGTAATTATGCATTCTTCAGTAAGTGTTCTGCAGTCAGCAGTACAGCGAGCTTGCAGGAAGCAGGGAAAAAAAAGATGACAGAGGGAGAATATGGAGAGAAGGTCAGATCCAAGGATTCTGATTCTCTTAGGGTGTTCTTGTGTTTGCTTTTCCTTTGTGACTTACTATACTCTGTCTTGGTAGAAACAGAAGAAAGTATTATGGCCTGTTGGTTCCTCCTCCTGATAGTGTAAACTTAATCCTTATGCTTTATGGTAGTGGTAGAGGTGAATATATGGATTTAGTTTTTGAAAGAGTTCTGAGTCAATCCCAGTGCTTGCCATCGTCCTTGTTTCCCAGCTCTTAGTTATTGCCCAATTTATTGCAGCCTGTGAACACAGAGCATTTCAACAAATGTCATTTGTCAGAAGTGGTTCACCCGTTCCCTTTGAGAGGATTTGAATTTCCAGCAAATCCATCTACTACAAGTAGTTTGGTCTGCACCTTTTCAGGTGGTTTGCATGGATGGATGGAAATTCTTGCACAGTCAGGATTTCAGGCTGACCTGCCTGGTGAAGGTAAGCTTTCATCACTCCTGACTTCAGTTTTGGGGAATCAAGGGGAAAATGTACCGTGCCATACGCGATGATCCCATTCCTCACAGGTGAAACAGGAGTTTGTGGAGTGTTTTGGGACAGTTACAGTAATAAGGGCTGGATATCTGGGTTGTGCATTACCCCCTGACTTCCACCCTGTGAGTTACCTGAGGTCTGAGTTGCTAAGTTGCTTAGTGTACCAGATCCTTCTTTTTTAATTAAACTTCTGTAATTTGCAGTTGGATTTCAAAATAGCAGCAAAGCATTTCTGGGAGATGTGTGTGTGTTTGGCAATACTGTAGTCTGAAAGAGGTGCTTGGGGATTTTCCCCCCATTTTTTGTTTCACATGATGAAGTTGTTGGTGTGTTTTGTTGTTTGGGTTTGTTTGTGGGTTTTTTTTTTTTTTTTTTTTTCCCTTTGGGTACTTTCTTGGTTCAATTTTAAGGAAAAAACTGAAGACGGATAAATGAATGGGATTTATCCTTTCATCCTTGAAAACAAAACAAAACACAATTAACACGAACTCCTCCAACCCCCTGAATACCTCTTCTTTTGGAATAAAGATCCTTAGCCTTGCCATTGACCTTATGGGGACAGGTTCCCTTGTTTCCCCCAAAGAAGGAAGATGTGTGAGTCGGTCAGTTTACATTCTGGTGTGGCATGCCTTGCAATAAGAACCTTTATCTTAAGTTAGTTATTTGCACAAGTTGACTGAAAATGCAGCATTAGGGAATGGTCTGCCTCTAAGGACAACAGAAATCTTTCCTCTCACCTTTGTAAAACACCATTTTAAAGCTATTGATTAGCTCCTCCTAGAAAAATATAAGGTAACTCCCATCGTGCTTCTCCTCTCCTGCTCTTAACTTCTATTTTTCTCTGTGTCTTTATAATTTTAACACTGCAAAGTTCTAAAAGGATTGCTTGAAGGAGGAGGGGTAGTCTAATAAGTCTATTTCCTAAAGCTTTTGGCCTTTCAAGGTTTGTCTTACGGTAGGTTGAGCTGTGCAGATGACTTGGATTGAGACGACAGGGGAGTAGCGTGCAATACTTTCTGCTTCCGATAGCTCTTTGTTGATCTAAGAGAGAGCACTTAGAGAGTGGTAGGTCATTTATGTGATTATGAAGAGCACTTGGTTCTCTCTTATTCAAGATGGAAAATAATAGTTTTTGAATAAAAGGTCGCTGTCAAAATGACATTGAATGTGACTTTTCTTCCCTCTTCACTCCCTCCCCCACTAGAAGAAAAGCTACTCAGAATAGGGCTGGATTTTTCCAACTCCATGTGACTTTTTTCTTTTCTTCTGTTCTTTGTTCATTTTATTTCTCACCATTTCCTCTCTGTGTAATGTTTATACTTCTTGATGATATTTATGGTAACTAGAAATTTAAAAATAAATGTAATGCATGTAAGACTATGTGTTTTTTTCAAGTCTTGTTTTTCCACTTCACAGAATTAAGCTGTGAATGTGTGATGTGGTATCTGCTTGGGTGACAGATGTCCATTCCTGAATGATGCTGTGTTCCCTTTATGCTTTATTTATGGAGTGATTTGCTTCTAAAATAATCTCTTAATCTTTCTCAAACTACATTTCTGCATGTGCTCTTTTTACATATGCCATCATTTAGGGTAATGGACTAAAAACTGAAATTACTCCTAAAAGCTTTGTTTCTAAAGCTAATAACAGTGATATAATACTGTCATTTTTGGTTTGATATGTCCTTTCAGAACTAGGTTAAGTGTCTTCTTCAGTTTTGCTCTGGTGGTTTTTTGGTGTGTTTGTTTCCTGTAGCACTGCTATAATGAAATTGATTTTTAATTTCATTCACTTATCAAATAAAAAGACAACACTAATATGTCCTTTTTTAATATTAGGTTTGCTTTTATACCTCAGAAGAAGAGCTGTATCCCAAATTAGAATGTGATTGCTCAGAGTAAAGAACATAATAATATATTTTATGAAAATAATTAATAGTTATTACTCTAGGGTTAATTTACTTAAACCAGTGTTGAACATCAGTAAACACTCTAGTTCATCACAAATTTCCTTTTGGTAAATTTTACGAAGCATGGTTTCAGCTTTAGGGAGGGCTGATCAGTGGAATATGTATAAATCCTTACAGCAGGGAAGACTTTTTGAGATTCTCTTATTTGCAGTCTAAAATTAAGTTTGTATAAAGTATGTTAAAAATTTTCAGGTGTTTGCCTATTTACACATTGAAAATAACTCAGCTGGTATTTCACAGTTCTGCTTTTTAGAAAAGCAAAACTGGTTTGGAGCCAGTTTGGAGAAAGATATCACTGAAATGTTTTGTTTATATTCTTGCTGAAGTGTTTGGGGGGGGGGGAAGTATTTTTTATTTTATTTTATTTCATTTTTTTTTTCTTAAATGTGAGTGTTAACAATGAACAGTGATTTGAATTACACTAAGATACTTCAAAGTTAAGTAGGAGGTGTTGAGAATTTATATGGTTTATTAGTCAACCATTCAAAAAAATACAGAAAATTGTGTGCAGGCCTGAAATAGCATAGTGATGCCATTGATCTTCAATTTCCAGACTGTGGAAAGTTCTGAAATTTGAACTTGGTTTCTCATAGAAAGTAATCTTGCTTACTTTTAGTCCTAGATTCAGAATTTTTTGGACGGTAGTATTTAATTATTTTTAATTATAAATGAAAGCATTGGATCCATTGGAAGTACAGATGATGAGTATTGAGAAGTCAGCACTGACAAAAGCTGTAGTTCTGGCTCTAAGCTCTACTCTTCCTGAGGGCGCTTGCCGTGCTGCTGCCCCTGAAGTCCACTGTTTTTCTGGAGACCTCTTTGATTTCTCTTAGGGACCTTATTTTAGAGAAACTTGGCCTTACTCCTTCAGTGGCTGCTCAAGCTGTCCCATGCTGGAGTGGGGCTGGATGAGCATTTTGGTTTATATCAGGCAAAGGTTTTTGAAGCAACGCTGGGTTGAGCCCTTGACCGTTTGATTCACGTTACCCAGCAGGCAAAGAGGGAGCTGGATTCCTTTTGGATGAAACAAAATGTGCCCTAGGCCTAGGAGCCTTCCTAATGCAGTCCAGCTGCTCGTGGGTACTCGGTCCGTGGGCCAGCCCGATGGAGAGCCCCCAACAGGGGTAGGTACAGCCTGGTGTCAGTGCTCAGCACGGAGCAGGCGGGTCCTGCAGAGCCACTCCGCTGGCTTGGGCAGGGATTGCCTTCCCTTAAGTGCAAGGTGCTTCTGGGCCGCATCTGGATGTTTTACATAAGGTCTGGATCCAAAGCCTTTGAAGTCTTTGAATGACTTCCATTGACTTTAATAAGGCTTTGTGGCAGGCCCTAATGATTTGGTTGTGATGTGAAAAGGGATGTTCAGAGATTTTTCTGTAAAGAGAAAATGTTACCTTTTAAAGAACTGAGTTCAAATAGTGTGATCAGTTCTCAAGTGGAAGTGAGCTTCTTGCTATCTCTCGGAATCCTTTTGTCCCTGTCAAAAAAACCATCAGAAATTTATTACTTGTTGCTCAAGTAAGGTCCAAGGTTGGAATTAGCAGAGGAATTTTGGGTCGTGGATTGCACTTCACTGACAAGGAGTGGAGAGATTTGCACAGTGCAGTTGTCTGCTCCTCTCAAAATCATGTGGTAAGCCCCTTGTTCTTACCAACAGCCACTTTCTTCACAGTTTTGAAGTAAAAATCCAGAAGACAGGAAGGAAAAACTCATGTTCATTTGTATTAATAGTGTTCTGAAAACAGGTCTAAAAACAGTGCCAATGAAAAAATCTCAAGTTTGTTTTTAAAAGTGAGGACAGAAAAGAAGGCATCTCACTGTCCTACTAACTGGAATAACAAAACGACCCATTTTTTACATTTCCCTGTATCTCACATGTTCCCTTGAAATTTTCTCTCTCATCCAGACTTTTCACAAACCTTTTTTTTTTGGTGTGTAATTACTTTTTTTTTTAATCATGTAAGGTGTTTTTTGATCAGTACCCAGAAAAGCTTTCTTTTTCCTGCTTCCTCTGAATACTTTCTTGTGAGATAGGAAATCAACTTACTGCTTTAACAAATTAACATGGACAGGTTGGATCTGTTAAATTTCTGCTTCTTATTTTACTGTATTATTTTGTTTACTCAGTTTTTCATCTTTCTTAAATTGCAAAAATCTGTGCTCTTTTTTTTTTTTTTTTTTCCTAAAACAGGTGTATGGTATAATAATGATGTTTAAGCAATGTGGGAACAAAATGTAACTGCATTTCATCATTGGGTGCTAGGATCTAGTAGAATATGCATTTGTAATTACATGAAATCACATGTGTCTTCCCGTAATGGCTTGTCTTAATATTTTTATTTGTACATGTGCATGGAAGAGTTCCTCTGAATTTGCAGTGGGACTGATGTAGCACAGTACTCCTTGTTTTACATCTGTGTAATTACTTTGAAATCATTGATCTTACACTGATAGAAAATTGCAGTAGTGGTGAATTAGGGTTGCACTCTTGATGGTTCTTTTTATTCCAGTTGAAATACTCTACTGATCCAGGTGAGGATGAAATGTTGAACTAAGCTGTGAGACATTTCACTGATTGGGTTCATGCTGCTTATCTGTCAGCACATCCGTTCCTAGGAGCTCTATTTAATGCAGTTATTTCTGTGTGCCTTGGAAATGCAGAGGAGTGGGGAGAAAAGTTAAAATCCAAAGTCCTTGGTTTTCTAGTATTTACTTGCCAGCAGTAGCTGAACAGTGTGGTCCTGAGAGTCTTGCACTGTATTTTTGTTGAAGACATTATTCTGTCCTTCATCTTTGAGGGCATTAGCTTTAATAAAAGAAAAAAAAGGAAAGAACATCTTTAGACTCTTTTCATTTTTCCCATCTGCTTTGAAGCAATAGATGAGTGTGTTGAAAGGATAGGCTGGTGTTACCAGGCTGCTGGTTTGTGTTATCAGGATGTGGGGGTGCCGGTGGCACTCAGAATAAATAAAATGCATAGACAGGACACACCTGCGCTTGTGTATCCATCAACCACTCAAAATCACTGTGTTCCTCTCATCTCTGATCCAGACCTTGGAAGGGATGGAAGCAGACCAGCTGATAGTCCTCAAATAAGCCAGCCCCCTGTACCATCCTTTTGTTTCATTTTCCAAACCTCCTCTATCGGAGGGAAGCAGTCGGAGCCTGCATGCTGTCATGCAGATCTGGAGGGCGTTTTTTGATGCCGGGGCCTGTTGTTGCCATGGTCTCAGTTGCCTGGCTTATTCGCTCATCCCGGGACCTCTGGCTTCCATGGCTGGAAGTTGTCAGGGTGCTGCAGCCTGACACCGGGAGTCTGTGTGGCTGGAAGGATGCTGTGTCACCACCCAACTGTCTTGTTTCCCCCTTCCTTTCAAGATGAGGAAAGCAGGTGTTAAGTCTCATTTCGAGAATTTATTGTTATCTGTTGCTGACGCTTTAGAGAGCCCTCTGCTTACTCTCCTAATAGCCAAATGCAAGCTAATAGTCTGTACAGGCCATTGAAGCCTAAAATCCTTCTAATTCCTTCCTCTAATGAATAATCCCCAATCTCTGTGTGTGCCTTGACTGCGGAAGGGCTAATTATGAAACTCATTGTAAGGAAAATTTCGGACTCATGATTTCTGTGCCTGGGATTTGTAAATAAATAATGCGCCTGCATGTATACCATGTATAAAGTATAGCTTTCATATGTAAAGTTAAATATCCCTGAAGAAATATAGTTAAAATAAATGGGATTGTAAAACATTTCTTTTGCTCAGTGGATTAATCCCTCATAGTTTAGGGAATAGGTTGCATATTCTGTATGAAAGGTTGTTCATTTTAACCCTTAGGAGAGACATCATATGTTGTGCTGGTGAGTGAATTTGTTAATAGCTTTGAAGAAAGAAGCTTCTTCCTGCTGCAGAGTGGGAGGTGGGATTCTGCACTGGGTCCTGGGGGCCCCTGTGCTGAGGCCTGGAGAGCCTCCTTCTTCCCCCACAGGTAATGCAGAGAAAGTGTTACCTACTGTTCCTTGCCTGGAAATGTTTTGGAGTGGTAAATCTGGTTCTCTGGGTTTAAAGCACACTTGTAAGAAACAAGTCTAGTGATCTTTTTATTTCAAGTTTAAAAAAAAAAAAAGAAAGAAAACATCTAAGCAACTGAAGTAGTGGGGTAGAGATGTTGCATATATTATAATGAGCACCAGAGGACACAGGATGTGTTCATTCCCAAGCTGCATGATTATTTCGTGTTGTGAAGGGTTAGCTTTTCAATTGCAAAGCTTAATCACTTTTCAAATGAATATTTCATAACAGTTATTTTTTCATCAAATATACAATGGCATGCTTATTTTGTGCCTCATGTGGTAGACATTAGTTTTCAGCAGCTTTAAATTCCTTTTATTTCTCCTCATCTCCTATTCTTGTTTTCAGCCATGGAAGGGCAAGAAAATACTTGGAAATGTTCCTGATGAGTGGCTAATCTTGTGGCTGAGAGCTAGGAAGAACCCAGAACTTTTATTAAAATCGGTCCCAAATTCTTGAAACATTCTAATTTATTTTGTGCTGAGTGCAGTTTTTGTGACTGATTTAAAATATTTTAAACTTAATTCAAAATGAAAACACAACTGTTACAGACCTCTGCCACTACAAGAAAACTCAGTTTAGTGATACAGCACAGCTGTAGTGCTCTCTTACTACTTTTTGTTACTGGATTTTGAAAGTTATCATAAGAAAGCTGAAGAGGTTGATTATGCTTTAGTTACAGCTTCTATTGCTGGAAGAGTTGAGCAAGGGAGGTCTATATAGCTACATTTCACTTCTACAGCAACTTCTGTAGGTGTTTGAAAATTGCTGTGCCGTAGGGCAAAGGTTGGAGAGCAACAAGGTGGTGCCATTGCCCTGTTATGCAGCTTTCAGACCTTGAGTTGGGGGAGTTTCTGTAGCATGCTAAGTTAGCTCATGACTGCTTTCTGGATCTTTTGGAGCACTCTGACAGATGGATGAAAATCAAACAAACTTGGAGGTTTGGAGTAAAATCAACAGGCCAAACTGTCTTGAAAATACGAGATGTGCAAAGCTGACCTTAAGGCACCTCGCCACTTTTTTTCTGTTCTTTTATTCAAGAATTTCAATAATACTCACCTGTCCAGTCTGCTCAAAATTAGTTTTTTTTTCTTTGAAGTATGCAATAAAAGAAATATTTGTAAAATATCAAGTGTTGTTTTGACTAGACAGACTACTTACTTTACTTGTCTAGCTATTTTGTTCTCATACTTTACACAGAATATAGTATTTGCTCTTTCTTTTCCTTCAAAACAATAATCTCTAAAACTCATTTAGTCACATATATAAGATAGTCTGGAAATGAGAGCAGTACAGTGCATTTTGCCTGCACCTGTATGTATTGAACCAGTGCTTTGAATGTAAAAGCTGCACACAATTAGTGCTTTTCCTTGAAGGAGTATTTTACGGGATGTTCAAGCCATATACTCCTCTGTATTGGACAGTAATGTTCAAAATTGAAGGACTCTGGGATCTTTCACACATAAATATGTGATAAGGGCTTAGAACTTCCTGACTCTTTCAACTCTTATTAGTTGCAAAGTCCATAATATACCCTTAGTGTATCCTGTCACACAGAGAATTCGGGTGTCTTAAGAATTTCGTGGTTTCTATTGCATAAAACAATCTGCAGAAATAGTTGCCTTGCTGTTTGAAATCATATGGTGTTGGGTTGCTGCTGTAGTACTCTCATAATACAAACAAATCAGAGTCAATCTATATGACCTAAGAGGGAGTGTGCTGACCTCACAAACATCAGCAAATTTCTTCTCACAACAGTCCTGGGAGGTAGGAAGTTGTATTATTCTCCCTTCTGAGTATCTATGGCACAGAAAGATGAATTGATATGCCCAAGGTCATTGAGGAAGTGAGATATTCTGCCTCCTGGTCAAATGCCTTAATCACAGGACCATAACCCCTTAATATTTGTGATTTTGTTTGCTTAACTAGGTGGTCCTCATGCTGTGTCTTAAAAGCCTTATTTTGCCTTTAGTCAATCCATATCTCATATGCCCTTTGTCCTGAACAGAAACTTAGTGAAAAGGATTTTTAGGGACTTCAGGTTTAAGTACCATCTGTTCTTTCATATACATATATATTAATTCTAAGATTATAGATATTTGCACTTTGTTTGGTCCTGTAAATCTGACTGTTGAAACTGCAACATAAGCAAAATACATTCCATTATTTTATTTAATTAATATAGTTTCCCCCCAATGTTTTTGTGGCAGAGAATTCATCACAATAAAGGATTAAACTGCCAAAAGAATATTAGCTGTTAGTGGTGTGTTGATTCATTATATGCCTTCCTGTGTTTGGAGCCATTGTGCTCCACAGTGAGCAGGAGATGGGGCTGTCCAAGGGGAGCACCGCAGTGACCATAAGCGGTTGATTAAAAGGGAAGTGTATGCAGTGAGGAACTGCTCATAAATTATGTCCTTCCAGCTGGAGTTTATCTGTGTAGAAGGAGCTGCCAGCATCCTTATGTGTTCGTTTGGCATCTGAAAACACACGTGTAGTCAAAAAGCATTAGGGAGTGGTCTGTAGTAAGTGTCTGCACACAGTTGCCTTGTACATACCACAGGTACATGGACTACTTGTGGGGGACTTCATCTGGTGGTGAGCCCTGTGAGAGAAGAGCATGTGGAACAGCTGCTGGGACCAGCCCAGGCACTGGCCTGCCTCTGAGGTCTGGCTGCTCACAGGAGTGAACGTACGGGGAGCTTCCCTCCTTCCTGCCTAGACAGTGAATGATTTGGCTGCGGGGAAATCTGCATTCAGTCTTTGCAGCTCGTGGTCAAAGTGGGTTTTCAATCACTAGCCCGAGGCACACACTTAATATATAGAGTGCCTTGATGTGGTGCCCTGCTTTGCCACTGACACGTTTGAACCTCAAAGACAGCTCCTAGCTCTATAGATGATAGAGAACAATAATGTAGAATGATTTTTTTTTTCCTTCATTCAGTATTTATATTCGGTTTCTCTTTACACTAAAAAGAAAGTACTGAAAAGTTACATGAAGTGAATTCAAGTCAAAGGTGTTTAACGTATGTGAAGGAAATGAAGCTTAGATTTCAAGCAGTGATCAATGAAGTATAGTATTGTATGATCATTACCGAGCAATAAAGCAGGAAAGGAATTATCACAAGGATGTATATGCCATTCATCATACCCTTTTAGTACCCCTTTTTCTTGCTTGCTTTCTTTTCATTGTCTCCTATGTTTTATGTTCTTTGATCCTGTATATGGGAATAAAGTTCCCTCCTTCTGTCTGACATTTTCACCTACTGTTATACAATGCCAGCTTAGAAGAGTACTTCGGGGAAAGAAAGTCTATATACTCTGTGCTTTAAAACTTTAAATGGGATAAAAATACCTTCTGCTTCAGGTTTTGTAAATTTTGTGAGAAATCCTGCTATATTGCATCTATTCTGAGCACTGTCAGAAAACCAGTGGCGTTGCTGAAAAACAAACATTGAAAACGGGAATAAAACGTCAGCTCTAGATTTGATGCAACTGAAAATTCTGTAATATCAAAACAAAACCTGTACATTATTTCTGCAGAAGAACAGTGGTGGGGGAGGCATCAGGGTTTCTTCTATTCTAGGGTTTTTTTGTGGCCTAAGAAGTGACCAAGGCTGCCAAATGTTTATCCCTGTATATTTTACAAAAGTAATTAACTAGCCATGAGTTGTTCTGCATGTAAAGAGGCTTGAGAGTCTGAGATGAAAGATGCAGCGCTATAAACATTCTCTCATGGCTTCTCAGGACAGCCTTCCCCAAGTTCTGGCCCACTTTGCTCAAATCTGATGGTGCCATTTTCCAGTGAATCTGGATGGACATCAGTCCCTGAAGTGATGCATCACAGCAGATCTTCTGCCGAGGCAGTGAGGTTAAGAATAATGAATTCAGAGCTTGAAGCATAATGTTAAGCAATGCAAACTGAGACGTAAATTATTAAAGTTTTTGTTTGACGATGAGCCTGTTCTCAGAAGGAAGGGTGACTCAGCTGTATCCTTGAATTGATGTATCAGGCTTCTGTGACATCCTAAGATTTGATGACAGGTCCATTAAGGAGAACAAAATAGTAATTTATAATTTCTGGAATAAATTAGCATGTACTATTATACCCTAGAAGCTTTTTCTTTGTGGGTTCTTTTTTTGTTCTTTTTTTTTTTTTTTTTTTTTTTTGTGGTGGTAAATAGCATTTAAAAGATATTTACAGCTTCATTCAAAAGAACAGAACTTTGAGGAATCTGCCTTGAAATGTTCTTAATTAAGATGCAAAGAAATTTATCTCAGTGCACTGTGTAGATATTAATCAGCGTAGGTGGAAAATGGGAACATACATGATTAGTGATAGTATTTTACCTTCAAACCTTGAAAATGGCTTAAAATGAAACACTCTTAAATCCCTTGTCACCCCAAACAATATAACACACCATTTTGACTCTCTAATTACCAAGCCTAATTTGTTAATTTCAAAGGGGAGCACAGCAGCCTATGAAGGCTCGCAGGACTCTTTTGAAAAGAGCAATGCAGTATAATTAAAATGATCAAGTGGATCTAATTCCGGTTGGGGGGGGGAAGATGTCTTCCCTTGTAAGGTTGCTTCAAATTGAATTGGAGTTGGCATATATAGCCTTTAATGAGGTAACATCCCCAGATAAAACATCTGACTTGCTGTTTATTTTAGCCTACATTTATTTGCAGGCTTTTATAGTAAGAGAGCTCTGTCTAATGGTCCTATGAACCTGAGTGCTGCTTCCAGCGTAGCAACTGGCCTGCTGCATGGCTGTGGGAGAGCATTACACTCTCAATGCTGAAATTGGTTTATGTATGTTTCTGATGCATCCATCACTGTGACAATTATGCTTGAGAAAAAGCAAAATGCAGAAGTGATGTTCCTTGTATCTCTTTCCATGGGCAGTGGTGGTGAAAGTATTAAAGAGGCCATTTCCTTCCACTGTCTGCCTCTGTGGGGTAGCTGTGTCACAGCCAGAATTGAACTTCAGCTGGTTTTGGACAGAATTTTCCTGGTAAATTCTTTCCAAATATATTTTTCTGGGTTTATACAGATTGTATTTCCCACTGGATACCTATCTGCTAAAATGTTCTGTTCTTTCAGGGGCTGATTGATAGTGTCTGTCTTGTGGGACTGGGTTTTGGGGATGGGTTGGTTGTTTGGTTGTTTGCAGTGGGGCTATTCATTGGTTTGGTTTAGTGCCCCCTCCACCCCTCACCCCAGAGCATCAGTGTGCATTGTTCTGGGCTTTAAACTGTATGAATATAGTTCTGTCTGTTCCATGTTAAAATGATAAATACCTAATCTGGTTAACTTCCTGATCAAAACACTTCATATTGACTACAGTAGGAGGTTTCTTGTTTTGTTTTGACTCTTCTGGGTGTTTTATCTTATAATGCCCTGTAATAATAAAGCCATATGAATCCTCAGCTTATTATTCATATTCCTCTGTGTGACACAAAGGAGGAATTATGGAGCCTTGCATTTTTAAAATAAAAGGTTCTGTGAAGAAGATGAATCTTCTTCTGCAAAGTGCTTTGGTAGTGAATCCCATGGCAGGAGGACAGCATGGAAAGGGAGGGAGGGAGGGAGTAGCTACCCAAGGGATGAAGTTTGAGGGGGTAATGCTGTTCTCCATTTGTTTCTGGGCAGATCTTTACCCTTTCACCCCACCTATTTGTTTTGACCTGTGTATTGGTGAAGTGGGTAGGCTGCAGTTAATAGATACCTGAGCTCAGAGGATACAGAGCAGGTGCCTGACCTCGGTGGTGGTTTTGTATGGAAAGGCAGTGCTGATTCTGTGACCAGTTGGTATCACCTGGGAGAGCAGAGGTTAATGTTTTAAAGGGGGAGGAAAAGCTGTTTGTATGCAAGTGACATTGAAAGGAGATATGAATATTTTAATACCCATGGTCAAGGCCAGTGGGTTGTACTACACGCACATGTTCCATTTTGGCTGGACCCCTTCTGAGCACCATTTGTCTGGACTGTGGAAATACAGCAGAGGTCTACATCAACAAATACATTATAATCTTACTCTCCTCCTTTTCTTATGTGCATAGTAAAACTTTTATAACAGAAGGGGCCAGAAAGAATTCAGTAATGATACATGGCTTCTTGTTGTTGTCTTAGCAAGCCAGTGTAGTCTGTGATGCCTGATGTGACTGTAAACTAACACTGTATTTTCTGTTTGGATTGAAAAATGCACATCAGCAGAATTACCAGCATCTATAAAGAAGTTTTTTTCTAAAATGTTTTTGTTTCTGTTGATCTTGAACAGCGTTAGTAGCATTTGCAACAGAAAACAAATCAAGAGTAAACATAAAAAGGAACTCTCCTGCTTATGCGGTGGGGTTTTTTCCTTGGCTTGCTTTTATTACATCATGCTCAAAAAAGACACAGTTAAAGAAAGAGTTTTTCTGTTTACAGCCTTCTGAACTAATTACTTTCCCACTACTCAGAAAAAAACTGGAATAGGTAGCTGCAGTAAAACAAAAATAAGTGTGCGCATGTATGTGTAGAATATTAGTAAACATTTCTAATATGCCAGTCCTGCATCAACTCACCATTTATTAGCAGCCTTTGATGTCCAGTATTCTCCAAATTATTAATGTAAAATGATTGAAAAGAAAAGAAGCACAGTAGAACAGAGATAGAAAGTACAAATTATGAAACAAAAGTATAAAGCAGATCTGTATAATTCAGTAGACAGAATATTCAGTGGATATATAATTAGTCTGTGGATCAATAATTCAGTGCAATGTAATTATTTTGTGCATTCTGTATTTTTAAATTTCTTGTGTGCGATTTGATGTAGGTAATAACAATAATGTTCACAACTCTGCTTCATAATGGTGTAAAGCCTGTACAACAAAGCCTGTTGATAGGGAAAATGCCATGTAAAACAAGTGGATTTCACTAACATTTGAAATCTTTTTTGTTTCTTTAACATGTCTAGCAACTACTGAGCCAAGTATGTAGAAGCCTTTACCCTCCTAGGTCAGATTCCAGCAAAGCCGTCTCGCTTTTATAGAATAATGCCATACGGCAAACTGACTCAGCTTTAAGCACCGCATATGGTCCCGAGGGGAGAAATTACCCATCCAAATGACGGGTGGATGGCAGGCAGGCAAGTTAGAATGTAGCTGCAGCGTGCTCATATTCTGTTTCACTAGGGCTGCAAACATTCAAAATAGCTGCTTGGTGTATTTGAATTTGATCCTCATAACAGTAAGGAGCATGAGGGGATTGGAAATAAAATAAGAACAATAGCTATTTCTCTTTACGCTGCTTCTGTAAAGTACTTCTGATACATTGCAAGGAATTAATGTCTTTTGGCATGGTTTATTTCATTTTCCAGAGTGGATCTGGTAAGTGAATGGGAATCAAATACAATTATAATAGCCCATTTCTCCTTCCTAAATAAAGTTTGGTATGCTCATATTAACTCGTATGTCAGTAGTTGCTTAGTTCACATGAGTAAAAGTCAGTTTATAATAGCTGGGAATTTGACTAATTTTCTCATACTGGAGCTTTTCTTGGGAACCGACAGCAGTAAAGAATCCTAGTTGTGTTTCAGTCAACATTAAATGAGTAGAACAGCAGAAAGTGAGTTACACATTCTGTGCTCTGAAAGAAACAAGAAGTAAATATCAAGCCCTAAATGATGTGTTACAAAACAGAGAAAACATTTTGGGGACAAACCCAGCCATTTTGTTAATTTGACAAGTCTATAACATATACTGTAATTACCATGAAATTTTAGTAAACTCAGCCATGTTGTTTGATAAATTCATTGGCTGAAGTGCATTAGTAGTAGCTGTCCTGCAGCCTTGCACTGCTCAAACACTGTCACTTATCCTACCTGTTTGGTTTGTGTATTTTTTAATAACTTCTGCTATTCTGTTTTACCTTCTTACTGTACAATTGTAAGTTTGGGTGAGCTGGCACAGCAATTACTGGCCATTGTCTAAAGAAAATTACGCTTCAGTGAGTGGCAGAATCAGTATCATCACTGAAGGACTGCAGTTGGAGCTGGGGCTGAGATTTCATGTGAAGAAAGCGATGAAGTTCTTTCAGGAGGGCTGCTCGGATCTGAGAGGTTCAGGATTTCAATATGCCCTCCTCCAGCCAATCTCAGTGGCTTTTCTGTTCCTGGCTGGTTATCTGCCTGATCCTGGCAGTAAACCTTTACCTGTGAGATAAATTGTGACATGTTTCTTCCTGTTACAGGCATGACCAGGTCTTTCAAGTGATCCTTGCTTTGAGAAGCAGTTTATTGAAGAATTTATATGCTGCTTTGTTTTGCTTGTGTACATTTTAATTTCCAGGACATTAATTTCAGGGCATTGATTTTTATAACCAGACGTACTGGCAAGTGGAACCTTTGGGTTCAGTTGCATGTGTAGTAATGTTGACTCCTCCCAAAATCTTGGAATGTGTAAAAGCTGTAGAGTACACTCTACACTCTTAAACTTTGCAGCATTTGTCTGGATGTAAGAGTAGTGTTGAAATGTTAAAGAATTTACATCACCTGTTGAGGGGCAGAATGTAGCATGCTATTTATATTGCCTTGGTTTTTGAACTAGAAACCCATTTTTTGCACTCCTTGTGTGGTACTTGTCAAATCCTAAAATTAACTGAGTTTGAAAATACTTCCATTTCTAAAGATTCTTACCAAACCAATGAATTTGTAGGCATTGTAAGGGATAACACCTGTTTCAGTGCAAGCTTAAAAAATTTTCATTTTCATAGTCTTGAGTAAATAACTGCACCATCTTGGAAACTTTGTGAAGAAATGCAGCTAATAGAAAAAATATTGTGGGTTTTGACCAGCCTTCTTTTTCCCAAGTTTAATATGCTGTGTTTGCAATGAAATGAGCATATTTCTGAAATAACACCATCATATGCAAAATAGATTTTAAAAAATTAATTTATTCAGAGATATGTTATTTATTTTAATAAGCAGAATCTTCTACACACTGAAGTATCAAACCTAGGCTGCAGTAATCATTCAACACCTTTTTCCCATCCCCAAGTTGCACACTGTGTGGTTCTTTCAAGTGTTTGTGGTAAATATTACTGTGACTGCAAGGTATGTAGGTTCTTTCCACATCTCTTGTTGCACTGAACTCCTGTATTATCTGTACCCATTCTTCTTTTGGGGGGCAGGGGGTGGAAGAATCAATTCTCTGATTTCAGCACAGCACCAGCTTGAAGTTGTGTGTTTTCTTCTTACTAAAGTAAAGCTAAAAGCTGATAAGAGAAGTCTTTAAAATCCTGTTTTAGACTGAGTACTAGATTATATGCTTGAAAGGAACTGAATAGGTATCTTTTACTGATGACAACCAGGACAGATGGAATTCACTTTCTAGGTTAACCTAATTTTTCAGGTTGCTTTCAAAAAAGCACTGCACTTGGAATCATTCAAAGATATTACTGACCAGATCCATGGAAAGGAAATTATTTGTATAAAAGGCATAACAAAAAATGACTAAAAAATGTTACTGGGTTTTTATATACTTCTTCCATTAATTTGATTTCATTATTTGCTGAAACCCTGCCTCATTGGGACTTAAGAACATCTCTAGATTGAGTGTTTTATTTAAATTTTAGACAGATGGTGGAGGGAAAAGAGCATGGTTTTCTACGTGAATTGCAGAAAGAGATGGAGGAATTTGTGCATTCTGATCTAATATCTGCATTGAAAACCTTTACGTTTTAATTTCCAGGCATTTGAAAGTTTCATTAGCTTACTTAATATCCAGTACTGATGATTTCTTGTATTCATAGAGTACTTGAAGCTTGTACACACTGGTTATTATGAACACTTGGGTGACTTGTAACTCCTTCCTTTTTCTCACCTTAGAGCAGGCTGGTAATTGTCAGAGCTTTTCATTTGCATGTTCCTATTTCCAGTGAGGACACACCTAATAAAGATTTTTTTTGTGTGCTTGATTTACATACTCCCACATTTTGTCATGTCTGCATATGGTTAGCATTGCACGAAATTCATTGTCTTTTTTTTTAAGGGACGTTGCCATTTCTTTCTGGAAAGAGCTGGGGACTGTTTGGACTCTTGAGTTGTACTACATGTCTTTTCATGCATTCCTAGTGGGAGCTGGAAGGAAGCTATTAGTACTTCTGTACTGTAGATACTTAATCCCTTTGACATCTTCTAAGGCTGGTAATATTGTTCCAAAAATCCAGAAAAACTGGTGTTTTCCAGGAAAGCTTGAAATTACAAAGCTCTTTCCTGAAGCATCTGGCATAAGTAACAAAACTGCACTCTGGTACATTTTCAGGGAAGATCCATTCTGGAAAAAAGCTTCTGATTGTCATCTGCAACCCTGCATAGTTGGTGGGTCTGCCTGATTTCTACCCCCTTCTTGCTGTGTGGTCCATACCTTCAAGGTGTTCATGCAAATGCTGGGCAGTTGGGCTGTCAGAGCCCCATCAGATGATTTCTAGCACATGTTACCTAGAGGGTGGGATCTTGAGCAGATTGCTTTGATGGTCAAGAGAATTTGGAGCCTGATTGCCTGGGCCTGCTGGTGGATTTCACATGGAAGTTCTTTTGTGTCTGTTTGTAGAGAGCTCATCTATCACCCACGTTAGTAATTCCATTCTGGACAGGCCTTAGAACTGTGCACTGAAGCACAGGCGTGTTCTTCTGCTCTCCTCCTTGTGAGTTTTCCAAGCAGGTGGTTCCAGTGAAGGCTTGGTACCTTTGTCCCAGTGTTTCCATGGAGGAAGGGAAAAGAGCGACTGACTGACTTGAAAAACTGACTACTTTGCATGGCAATGACACGTACATTTCTTGAGAGAGGAATATGCTTTTATGCAGAGTGCTCTTCTTGCCATTAGACTGAGAGGAATCATGCCTTGAAAGATACATTTCTGGTGCATATGGCCCACAGATTTCAGTTTGGGCACATGAAGAGCTGATTTGTCTTTTAAGGGTATCAGGAACCTCTGTCTTGGCATTTGCAAGCTTGATGCTGCTCAGAGGATCTTCCTCACCTTGAAGCAGGGATTGTGTGAACATCCTTTCTTGCTCAGCAGGGTAGTCAGTAGTGTGCCTATGCAGCTAAACCAAGAAAGGGCCCAAGAACATCTTTCCTGAACTGGGCTGCATCTCCATATTGAACGAATTTGAACCCTCCTGTTCCAGGAAAAGAATAAATAACATGAAATTAGGTACTTGCTTCTTTTAAAACCTACCTGTTGAAATGATAGCATGTTTAAATGGAAAGGTGAACTCCTAAAACTTCACACCCCAATGATCAGCAAGAAAGGGAATGGGGAATGCTTACACAGTTGTAAGCAAGATCTGTATTTCCGCTGGCAGTTTAAAATAATTTGGCTGTTGAACTTGTTTATGAAAATAGAAAGGTGAAGAGGCCACGATTGCTAGTAAAGTCCTTTTCTCTCTATTGACCTTTCAAAAAAAAAGTTAAAGTAGGCACTGTTTTGTTTCAATTAAAAGGCAGTCCTCCCATGCTGTGCCTTAATCCTTGTAAAGACCTGTGACACAGTTCTTGTCCTATGTGTATGGGGGCCCATAAGAAAAACTTACCTAGGACACTGAAGTAAGAGGGGAACAACACAAACTAGGCAAAAAAAAAAAAAAAAAAAAAAAAAAAAAAAAAAAAAAAAAAAAAAAAAAAAAAAAAAAAAAAAAAAAAACAAAAAAAAACCAAGCACCCCAAACCCTCCTTTTTCATCATCTTTTCAGGGTTAGAAAAAATCAGAATTTATTTAAATAGATAGTTCTTTGTCAGTAGCACACAGGCTGCTGGGCCTCCCCTACTATTGTCAGTATAAAATACCTATCAGCTGTATATGCTTTATGTCCTGTAGCCGGAAAAACAGAAGGATTTGTTTTAAAAATAAATAAATGAGAGTATACTCTAGTATACTCTTTTTTAGTGCTGACATTTCTCTCTCTGAATATTTTATGTGGGCACTGTACAGTGGCCAACACTTGACTTTGCTTTCCTGTAGAGGATACATTTTACCTGTTCTCATAAATTTTTTTTTCCAATATATGAGAAAGAACTGTATTGTTGATGGGTGCTCCAGCAGTTGGCTTTGCAGTAAAACTACAAAGGGTTGTAAGAGCTGAGTATAATCCATGTAGCTGCTTTGGTGTTCTCAGCCTATGTATTTTTAGACTGTGGCTCTCTGTAAATTCCATTCAAGCAGTTATTACTAGGAGGGAGGGCACGACAAAAACCTCCTTACCAATTTTTTTTTTCCCAGACTTTCATTTCCACCCATACAAGGACATTTTTTTATGGTCAGCAAAACACTGTGAATTTGTGCTAATGCATGTGGTGACTTCTGTGTTTCAGCATTTTAAGCTGTGGGGGATTTTTAGAGCAAAGAGGTGGGCAGGAGCTTTGTCTCCTTTTCAAACAGGGAAGTTCAGCATAGGGTTTCACTAGTTACAGACTTACCATTGGAAGAGGTAGGTAGGACTTAGGAGATCAATGCTATCATTCTCCAGAATACTTAGAAAAATGGCAAAAAGGAGGAAATCTGAAATTTCTGAATAGTTGTGACAATTTAGATAAGGGAATTTAAACTTTAGAAATGTAAAGAAACATGCGTGTTTGCTAGAGACAATATATTTCTAGAAGAAACAGAAATAAATCTGTGATGTGCAATTGCAAGGCAGTCTTTTCTCATTTAATTGATATTTAAACATTGGCTAACATGGATCTTTGCCATTGAACTGACATTAACGACCTTGGTTAACTTGGTTTTGAGCTTTTTATTTTATTACACTGGTTTGTTTGTTTTATGTTAATTTCACTTTAGTGCTTATGTCCTTGTAAAATAGATTTTTTCTTTTAAAAAACAAACATCAAACATCCAGAATATCTGTTTTGTTTTAATATTTAAACATTTACACACATCTTGGGCATAATTATATATGCATTTTATAGCATGAAAAAGCAAACCATATTGATTGTAAATCCTAAACATCTGCACTGCAAACCAAAACCATACATTTTTTGTGCACCTTGCTTTTTTCTAAGTTTTTCTTCTCATCATACTTTGAATATTTCATTTTTATTAAGTAATTGCTGGCATTGCTTTTGGTTTACTCCACACCTATTTTTAAAATTTTTATTTCATTCCTTTAAACGATTTCTCTTTTCTCCCCATCTGTTCTTTGCATTGGTAACTTGTTTGGAATAAACAAACCTTAAGACAGGCTTTTGGACCATAAATCTGTTGCTCATACAGCCAGGTAGGAGCAGAGAGCGGCACTTGGCACCTGAGGGGCTCTGCTGGAGCAGCAACACCTGCATCAGCCGTGTCCTGCCCACTGCCACCTGCAGGCATGTACCCCACCGTCCCTGAAGGGACCAGCTTGTGGTGGGTTTCCAATGTGTCCTTACTGCCCAGTTACAGACATTGCTACTAGTACCCTGCACTGGTGCTGTAGCCCTCAGCAGAGGAGGGTAAATGACTCCTGGTGCGCAGCAGCTTGCTCGTGTGTCTGTGCTTTGCTTTCCAGGGCTGGGCACTTGAATTCAGTTAGGTGGCTTCTCATTGTTTTTGGAACTGGCAGAGGGACATGCTTTCTGCCCTGAATGCCATGTACCACCTGGATTACCTTAATGCCCATCAGCTGTTAATGATAGTGGCAGCTGTAGTTTAGATGCATTAAAATACCGTTGACAAAAGGAGCGTGTCCCCCCCAGTCAGTATTCTAGTTTTTCAGTAAAGCAATCCATATGTTTAGTTCTCCTGGTTTTAGCAAGCTTTGAGATTGTCACAGTATTTTAATCAGCTGGGAAATTGTTTGCTGCAAGGGAAATGGCTGCACTTAAAGCTTCTTCACATCAGCAGCAACATTCTGCTGCCTCAGGACACCTGGATATGATGCTGATGGGAAGAAATATTTCAAAATTTGCCAAGCATAACAACTAGATACAGCCTCATTTCTTTTCTCTCTGTCCATTCATTGTCTTTTATCTATCAGTAGTCTCAACTCTGGCTGAATTTCTGCTTATGTATTTGCATTTTCATTCAGTCTTTTACCAGCTCTTCTTCACCCAAGGTTTAGAGGTGGTTGGGGTTTAGGGATTATTTCGTGATCATATGTATGGATTCATGTATACGTCTGTGGTTTCAAGGCACAGTGAACTTAAAGTGAGAGAGAGAACATGCTGCCACTGCTCATTTGTTGTACAGTCTTGGTTGTGATGGAACATCTGATGAAGTTGCCACACAACAGAGCAGCTTTAGAGCTGCCTGAAGAAATTTTATTCTCTGTCATCTCTTTTCCATTGTTCCTTGTGATCTTCCACTAGCTTTGTCTAATAAAATGACACAAGAAGCCTGTTTTGATCCATTTAGACACTCAAGCATGAGGACGTCTTGTTTGGACATGTTGAAGTAGCTGCTGTAGCAGAAGAGTAATGGAAACCAAGGACCACTGTAGGCAGCTAGATCTTAAAGGTCTTTTCATGGATTGATTGAGCTTGGTCTTTAAGCTGGTTGCCTTACCTGCACCTGCTCTGCTCTGTTTGGATAGCTGCTCCAGTATTTGCCCAAACTCATCTCTCCTGTGTTTTTGTTTTTATTTCTATACATTTGTCTTTGAAGTAGATTATCTGCAGCCTTCACAGTGAAGTGTGTTGTCTGTCAACATTAATTAGGCTTCTTCAACAAGTGGGAATTAGAGTGCATCTGGACTTTGAGCATTTCAGGTGGTGCAACTGTGTTGGTCAGCCCTAGATGTTTGATGTTTCAGTGGGTGAGAGCTACTGGATTTTTTTGTTGTTCCTCTGTTCTCGTTTCCTTATTGAAGGTTTGTGCTCCTCCTCTGTTGAATTTGTTGGCCATATTTGTTAGTGCTGCCATCAGAATTAAATAGGTCAGCGTCCTACAAACATTACACGGCATGAAATGTGGAGGTACAGATGCCTCCTGTGTTTAATGACCCCATCCCCTCCCAAATTACTAAAGAAACCCACCAACCCTACCCTTCCATTTTAAGTTACTTCCTTGGCAGTATTCATAAGTTCCTTCAATATTCTTCTATGCTGTAGAATTTAAAAAGCAGATGACTGAAATCTACAGATGACACATTTCTTCAGAAATCACTTAGTCATGGGTCTTCAGCTGCATAACAGAAACTACATTTGTAAATGACACACAGAATTTCTAAACATGTTTATGAAACATGGGGTTATGGCTCAACTGATGAAGTCCCACAAGTGTGGGACTTTCTAATCACTGTTTACCTTCTCTAACTGGTTTTTATCAGTTTGGGGAGGGGGGTTAAGTAATTAAGTTTTTAAAACAAATTCCCTTACCGATAACAAAGAACAAGAGTATCTTGACAGCACCTGTATCCTTGTGTTGCCTGATACAAAAGTGACCATGTTTCAGCAATAAAACAATGCAAAGTTGAGGGAGAATTCCATCATTCAGCTTTTGTTGGTTGGTTGTTTTTGTGATTAACACTTTTTTTTTTGTTGAAAACGGTTTTTGAAAGACTGTTTCTTCTTATAAATACACTGTTTTCAAGTACTGTTTACTTATGCTTTAGATGCCTGTTTTTTTATTGAGATGTTGCTTTTGATTTTGAGCATAATACAAAAAATTTTGCTCTTTCTGGTCTAAGACTTGGAGACAGTTTGCTCTTTACTTGTTTATCTTGACTTTATGCCTACTGGAAATCATTAACAACAAATAGGTTTTATTTTCAGGAGATATTTGGTAAGTTTTTTGTATACATTTTGATGTGATTTGCTGAAGCAATGTCAATTTATCTTTAGGAGTAGGTACTGGCAGCTTTCGCTTATGGTATTGGACACTGGCTAAATAGATTTGTAGTCTTGTTTTTCGTATATTGAATACAGTTATTTAATTTAATTTTTGGAAAATGCATCATAAAAAAGTTGTCTTTAAGATGTACTTATATTAGAGTACCAAAATCACTGTGTTTAAATGTAAATAAAATAGCCAGTTTTGATCTGGATGTATGATTTATAAATTTTTGTGGTCATCTTGACTCAATGAAAGTTCTAACAACTTTCATTGCAGTACTTGTTACTATCTTTCTTTTTTCTTAATGCTATTTTTCACTTTTGTGCACTAAATATGTTTTCAAATTAAGGAAGTTGTGAAATTAGTTTGAAGCTGCATTAACTGGTTTGGGACTATATTTTTGAGATTACTAGCATAAATCAAGAATGCTGATATAAATGTTTCTTGGTTGTTACAAAGTTGATTTTGAGTTCTAATAGGAAATTACCTGAAAGAACATAAATTAAGGTTTATACTCTCCACAGTGCTCTAGTGTAACTTGTGCAAATAAAATTCTAGATAGTTTGCTCAGAGATAGACAGCTTTTTTGAGTTGCAAAATTTTCTCTTACAGTAAAACAGCTTCAGACTTAGAGGTTTATGTGACACCCCTGTCAAAAAGCAAGAGATAAGGGAAAATTGAGACTTTTACACACAAAGCTGGCAAACTCTAGCATTTCTTTCTAAATATTGTTCACATTTGTGCTCACAGAAAATCAAGTGAATTGTCTAGGACCCAGGAATTCACTCCTAGTACCCAAGTCTGTAGACTTGTGTGATGTAATATGAGAGAAACTGTGTATTGATATGTAATGTTTGTACAAACTCCCTTGCAATGAATGCAGAGGCTGCCATTGACTCAACTGGGCTTTTATCTGCTGTGTAACGATTGTTAAGAGAGGCTCTTTCTTAGAAGCAATAGGGTTTCCTTTTTTTTTTTTTTATACTGCTGTTCATAAGTGTAGCACTTCATACTTCAGTGTGGTGTGGTCAACAGTAAAAGTGTCTTTTTTCTGGCAGTAATTAGGTGGGTGTTTTCCCTTTTTCAACAGTTTTCTGGGTTTGCGATTTTAAAAGCTTTTTGATTGCTACAATAAAAACTGTCAGTGTTTTTGATCTTGCTGCAACCCTTTACGTCAGATAATATTTGAATATTTCTGGAGCAGGCGCAAGCATTTGACTTAAAAGTCAAATGGACATTACCTGACTTGTCTGAATCCATTTTCTGCTGGACTGAGTTGGGTTGTGCCTTTTTTTTATATCTAGGACTTCTATGTGGGTACATAGTTCTCCTCTATAGTTACAGTCTCATCTGTCTTTTGTGTATCTCTTACTACAGTCGTGATGCACGCAGTTTTAATGTCAGCAGGTAATTCAGTTGTGATGGAAAGTGAATCATCTGTCAGAAATCCTACTAACTGCAAATCCAGACCAAAATGAACCATTTTACCACGGGTAGCTTCACTGCAGTGAACCAGCTCATGCTGCCAGAGCAACTCACTTGTTGTTGCCTAACCCGAGCAGCGTCCCAAACGGGGCAGGTGTATTTTTGAATGTGGTTTTGCCCCTTGTGCCTGTTCTGCGTCCGCTTTCGTGTCAGCGAGCGCGGGGTGAGCAGAAGGCCGGCGCGAGGGCCACGCGGGCTGCAGCAGGAGGCTCCTCCAGTGGGCTCCCATCTGTCGGGGCTGCGTGCTGATAAAGCTTGCGGCAGCTGGCTTGGCTCGCCGCTAATCCATTCATCCTGGCTGTGGATCAGAAGGTGGCCTGTCCCCTCCCGGAGTCCTGTGGACCTTGGAGAGTTGCCGTAGCCTCTGAGCAGTCCCACTGGAGCTGGCAGCGAGTATAATGACAGAGCACACGCAACTTGAGCGAGGGGCATGTGTGGCGGCTGTAGGGTATTGTGCCGGGGACAAAGCCGCTCGCTCTCCTCCCAACTGACCTGTTGTGACTTCGTCAGCAGCAGTGTGTTCACAGCTGAAGTGCGAGCTATGGGTGGAAGATCATTATTAATGTGTTACATGGGGAGGAACTGTGAAGTCCTGGAATATTTTTCTGTGTGTCGTGCAACTCGTTGCGCACAGACTGCCGAGCAGAGTTAGCCGCTTGGAGCTCCAGATGGCACCGACAACTGTGAGAGACCACGACTGTATGTGATCTTTCCTACTGCTTTTTGGTGTAGGCGTATTATTGCTGTTACAAATAATTTATGAGTATAGTGGTTATTTAAAACCATGTAGTAGGTTGCACTTTCCTCCCCTATCAAGGGTACATAGCTTGTTAACTCACAAAAGTAGTGAGATAATTCCTGCCCTAAAAATTTACAGCCTTTTGTGCACAAAATCTGTCGTTGAGCCTGGAAGGTCTGAGAGGAGGATTGCTGAAAACGGGAGATGCAGCAGAAGATAAGAAGAGAGAGAACAGGAATAGAAAGATGACGGGGAAGCGTACGCACGGCAGAGCAGCTAAGAGCTGACACGCTGTAAAATTGTTCAGCAAGTAAGGCCTTGTAGGTGAGGGATGGAATCTTCAGTCATCTCTTAGGAATGGCAGCTTGTTCTTATATTAAAGGGGACCTAAATATTTTAGGAAATAAAGGATGGCCATCTGGACAACAAAAAGGAAAGATTAATAACGGGCTTGTCCCCTGTCATGGTTCCCCAGTAGAGCCAGCGCATCCTCAGCTACCACATCTCTTGCAACAGCATCAGTGGTTGTGTAGCATTTCTGTTTATTTGATGACTTCACTAAAAAAGAAAAAAAAAAGTAACTCTCAGAAGTCACACAGTAATTAAACAGCTCAGAAGAAATTGGTTCTATCCCACAAAAGAGGTGCCTGAGAATTTAACTGAATCCTGATCCCGTGATTGGCATCAGTTGCAACAAATGCCTCTGAGGCAGTCCAAAAGCAAACTGGACGCATGATACTGCTTCATTTGATTCCCCAACCAATGGCCTTCCTTCCATGCATATGACATGTCAGAAGAGGCAGTACACAGCATGATGTGGAGGATGCAGCATAAAGAGAACAAAACAAAAACTGCTCAAGAGCTCTGTCACAAGCTTTTTACACCAAAGTTTTTTTGCAACCAAAGTTGAAGAGGCTACAAAAAAACCCCGGTTTTCACGAATGTCTTCATTTGACCTGAGGGGTGGCTCATCTTCACAGATGACTTGCTTTAAAAGGATATTTAAATAAATACAAATACAGTAATAAATGTATGGATACATGGATTTTGCTCTCCTTTTTTATGATGAGACCCCCCTCATCAGAGGTACATTTTACGTGAATCATTGTGCTGAAACCCTCACAAAGGAAGACTCAGTTGTAGAGTAAGCAGAAATACAGCACTCTGTGCAAAAAAATTGGGAGCAGAAGCTTGGATAGAAGAATCATATTCACGGCTTGGTGGATTGGGCTCCATGGTTTTGTAGCTCTGCAATGAGCCCAGCTCTGGTTTGCTTCAAACATGAAAATCTATCTCAAGTAGCTAAACTGCAGTCCAGACTTACATGAAGAGTTAAGCTCTCAATACCTTAAATACACTGTGGAAATATGGATAGATGAAACGGAACGTTGGACAAAATTGGATTTGGCATAGTAAATTTATATAGACTTTTTAGGCTTGTGCTATTTCTGTGGGACACTGTTCTGTTTTGACTCTAATTTTAGTTCAGAGAACTTGTTTGATTTCCTTTTTCACATCCATATGTGCTCATATGGTGAATTTATAGTCTTTTTACTAGGTTTTCATTATGTTAACTCTAATTATTATAGCACTGTGGAAGCAGTGCCATAGTTCATACTGAGATATAAGTTCTTATGTTTATTCAGTAGAAGTGGGGGTTTTTGTTAAACATTTCAATATCAGGACTTAGGAGTTTAAAACAGTAATATTTTAGAGCTATGTAAATGGATGCAAGAGGAAGGCATGGTGAAATCTGTTGATATGAGAATTTTTTTCTGGATTAATCAAATAATTCAAAATGTCCTGAAATTTCCTACCTCTGAAATAGAATTTATATTAATATACACTGCAGATGTTGAAATACTCTATTTAACTAATAAAGAAGTTTAAAAACCACTGAAAATAGCTTCCTAAAAGAATGCATTATTCTGTTCCCTTTTAGTGACTTGATGCCTCCTTGATGAGAAGAGTACATCTTCTCATTTGTGTGCAAGAGGTTTTTCCTCTTGGGGATTTGTCCATGTGCCTTATTTGTCATTATCTTCTGTCCTTATGTTGAGACTGGAGTAGGAGCAGCAGCTCTGACAGTGGCTTTCACTTGGCTATCAACACCAAGGATTAAATTTCAAGTGCCCTGTGAAATGCTGTGTTCTGAGGAGAGCCTGTTATGATGGAGGATTTATACAAATACAGCTTGACAGTGATGTTTCTCTAAAAATACTGGCTGCCACCTCCTTACCTCAGTCGTCTTCCTGGCTCAGTGGTATTCCTTTCCCCAAGGAATCAGTCTTGGGTGTGAAATGTTGTGTCCAAGACTCACAGATCTCTCTTGGAGAGATGACAGAAGACAAGAAGAAGGTCTCCCAAGAGCACACAGAAGAAGTTACTGCAGGTGAGCTTATCACTGAGAGAGGATGGATCATGGGAAACCACAGGAGGAGAAGAGTTGAGGAAGAAGGCTGATGGGGTAGATGGGGGAGGATGGGAATAGTTTGAGCTATTCCCATTCTCAAATGGGAAGAGCTTTCTGGGGAGAAGAGTTTGAGCTGAGATCTAGCAGCAGAAGTTTGTTTGGAAAAAGTGGAGAGTGAAAATGAAGATGTGAACATGCGAAGGCACAAGTGAAATATATTCACTGATCTTGCTGATGAAGGAGATAAAAGATGAGGTATTAGTTGATGAAGTTGTCATGCAGTTTTGTTTCCCATCTGGTGGAGGAATAAATTGTGTGCTTGTTGTTGAGGACCTAGGTACAATAGCTTTTTAATGTTGGATAATTCTTTGTTGCCATCCCTGGCCTTGCAGATGTTTCTGTGAAGCCTCTCCCCATTGTGCTAACACCAGCATATGCATCCTGGAGCTTTTATGGAATTTTCTGTGACGTGCCATAAGCTGGCCATGTGGTCTGGCAGTGGTCACATCTGAGCACTGCCTGCCCCAGGTTTCTCAACAAATATAGCGTGACAAAAACTGATTTCAGTAAGAAAATGGCCGTATGTTTGCAGTTAGCATCAAGGCAGAAGGCAGTGTTTGTCATATACTTATAGGCATTTTGATGTTCCCGTGTTTGTATGGGTCATTCTTATGGTCAGACTCTGGGATGTGCTACAGATGAGCATTCATGTTTAGTGTGCCCCTGAGCCGCAACAGCAATCTTTTTTTGTGGCCTTACAGTTGCTCCTTCCTCAGCAGTGTATGAAAAAGAAATCTCTATCATCAGCTTTCTTTTACAATGAAGAAGTAGGTGCAGGGAAATAAAACATAATTGTATCATTTCATGGGCAGGCTTTGACCGAGCTTAAAGGCTTAAAGGACTAGACAAACCTACCTATTGCTGTGTTTGTTTTTTAATTAAAAGCTTGTGAATGGAAGATGTATCCTATCCTGCTGCATAATTAACAAAATGTGTTTAGCCTGAAATATAATAGCGTAAAGGGATGAACAGAAGCAGAAATGTCAAGTCTTGCAAGAAAGTCACCCAGGACTTGTGGTGTTTATTGATATTTAAAAGGAAACTGATACAGTAGAAATAGATTCAGTTTTTAGCCTAAGGATGAAACACAGATCTTTTCACCATTCACAACTTTTTAAGAGGATCCATTTGTGACAGCAGCATGCCTTTGAGGAAGGACAGACAGTTGTATGTATCACTTCAATATTCCTTGAAATAAAAACATTTGTAGACATATAGGGAACCATATTCTTTACTGGAACTAATACTTGTAATTCAGGGTTTATATTTCTGCATTTGCTTAAAGTGTCTTCTAGCTTTTGTTTCCTTATGCCTTTTTTTCTTCTTATCCTTCTACCACCCGTCCCACCCCTAACAAAGAGGGAAAAACTAAGAGAAAGAAACCAAGGAAACTCAGTTCATTTGCTATTGCTTGTATATGTACTCTGAAATAAACATGAGAAGGTCAGCAACACACAGAGGCACACTTCTTGGTGATGGAATAGCTCTGCAGCTGAGACTGATGAGGAACCTTTATGCTGTAATCCCAGATCAGCACAAGATCTGTTACTTGGTTCTGTGCACAGCACACTGAGTGCTCTTTCTCCAAACAGGGCCCTTCTTGCTTTCAGTTCCCTGACTGGAATGTCATGTCTTTACTTAGGAACTTTTTCTGACTTCCAGCATAAGCACAACAATTATTGGGAGATTTTACCCATTTCTGCTTATGCCAGATAGACCTTTCTTTTATTTAACTGCCTTTTCCATCATGCTTATTTTCTGATCCTTTTCATTTACAGTTTATTTTACTGACACTTTTTTTATAGATGTGCTTCACCCATAACTAATAATAGATGTAAAATATAGCAGTCCTAATTTCTCTGCAGATTAGGTGTAGCTATCTGTACAGAAATAGTTTTGGACACCATTCATAATGCAACTTTCAGTATTTCAGAACTGGTCAAGTTCTGACATTCTTTCTGCTGTCCTTGGTTATTATGTTATCTATAGCATCTGATTCCCAAACTGTTAAAATTTATTGTACCTTGGGAAGTGATGTGGATTAAACATGAATAAATACATTTTTATATATAACCTTCTCTCTTCCCCTGCAGTAATTCTGTAGAGTAAGTGCACACTGATTTTATCACTGGAGACCAAGTTTTTCAAGGAGCACATGCAATGTCAGGCTCAGGGTCCAACACACTGTTATCAGAAGGCATTCTCTATGTGTTGTCTCCCCAAAACTTTATTTTACCCCTGTTTGAGAATTTCATTAGAGTTACTTCACATGAGTAAAAAACATCTTGCTTGCTTGTTGCCCTACAGATAATTTTCATACACTACAAAGTGTGTGAGATACATAAACCAGGTATTTCATGAAGAGAAGTAGCAGATTTAAATGTGTTCTGCATTTAGAAAAACTAAATGCAAGTTCAAGTCCAGGATAGTGACCCTGGCTGCTCTGACTCTTGGTTTTTGAGGTGAAAGACTGGTGATGCCTTTTGATCTTGAGGTTTCTGGTTTTATACAGCTGTGAGAACATCCCACAGATGCTTTCTTTGTGTTGGGAATGGTAAAATGGTTTCCAATTCCAAATTGTCTCCTTTTCTACTACAAGTGAGCACCTTAACAAAGCTGTTCCCTCCTCAAGGGAATTCTCTATCTTCTTCACTTAGTCTGAACAGCTGTTCGATCAAAGAATCTCAGAGCCTTTCTGTTGGAGCATTTTATGCTTTAAGAGCTGGAGGTGTAACAATAAATGCCAAGAAGCAACAGGTTAGCTTCATCCAGGCTTTAAAGAACATTTTAGAGAACATGGATTCAGTAGCTCAAAGGTTGTGCAGCAGCGTAGGTTTTAGACCATGTGTTGTTTGTCTTATCCTGATTGCATTTTCAATCAATATGGTTCTGTGCAGCCCTTCTTAACCATGCAGCTCCATAAACAGATGTAAAACCTAAAATCCTGCATTTAGACTATTCCCTGATTTGTGAGCAGTAGTTGCTTCTTTTAATATGCAGCAATATCTCAGTTTATGGACACATCCCAGCAAGGAAGTCTGTTCTTCAGAGCTGGACAGCCCCAACATTGGAAGCCCGTCCTCTGTTTTTCGTGACAGACTTTGAACAAGGCATCACATTTTGGCTGTGAGCACACAGGACTGAGGGAGCAGATGACAAGATGATGTGCAAGAGACAGGCATGTCTAGCTTATTTTAAAAGTTATGTTGTTATATCACATGCTGATGTAAAAACTCACCTCCACACTCTTTGGTCTGACCTTCAATTCACAAGAATTTTTTCTTATTTAACTCACTGTGAAGGTGATATTCCTTTTGCAATCACCTTTTCTGGAAGTTGAAAGAAATCCAGGCCCTTATTGCTGATGTTTCCCAAGCAGGCTGGACAGGATGCTCCTGTAGCACATTCAGAGTTTCTCTGCAAAGTGGCTTTTATATTCCTCTTAAACCCAGCTGTCAGCAGGTATGGTTTTAACCTGCTTACAGTGCCAAGGGCCCTCTTTGCATCTTCAATGTCAGCAGTTTGTTCCTGGACCCCCTACCAGGTCTGTGAGTGTGAATGGGGCTTGTTCCTGGACCTCTCTTGCATTTTCCCTTTGTGAATGAAAACAGACCTTACATACTGGTAACTGATACTCTTGACAATAGCAGCACACACGAACATTCACGGTGTGCATTCCTCTTCCCCTCACTACACTCTCTCCCCTGAAAATCCTTTTGGAACTCCTGTCTTTGGGATACTGCGGTGGGGTTAAAAACTGGCACAGTATGGAAACGCTCTGGCTTACACCCAGGGGGAGAAAGCACGTGGGAGGCCCATAGCCATGTGCTGGGCAGGGCTGGTACAGGGCATCAGCTCCCGAGTGCAGGGTGTATCCATACCTGCCCTGGGAGTCTGCCTGTGAGCTGGGGGTACCAAGGAAATGGAAAGGCAAACACAGCTTTTCTTTTCCTCTTGAAATCTTTCTTCTTTGTCTCTCACTATCTTAAGTGAAGTTTCTCCGCATTCAGATTTTAAATTCAGGCAAACCCCTCATTGGTTGTTAAAATGTTCAGTTCATTGTAAAACAAGGCTCTCCTGCTCAGACACACCGTCCCATTTACTCCAACATGCCCAGCCATGTTTTTAAGCTTCACTCATGTTCTTCTAAATGAAAATGTCACACTTCCTTTTCTAGCAAACTTGTGAAACTGGTCAAACTAGACTGACACAGCAGCATAATCTTACACTCACTACTTCTTTAGCTTTGTAGACAAAATGCAACCCTGACAATGCCTGTGTATGGCTCAGGGTAGATTAAAGCATGTGCTTTCTTGTAGAATAAATGATGTGGAAGCATAACTTGCCTTGATGTGTCCCCTGTCTCTTTCTTTCTCTCTTTTCTTCCCTCTCTTCTTTCTTCTGCTGCCCCTCATCTCTTTCAAAAATAGTGGAGACAAGTTCAAAGAGACTGAGACTCTCTTCCACCATGGGGAGTGAATAAGGAGTGATAGCTGGAGGAATGAAGAGAGAAAAACATAGCTCAAGTATTTCTGTTGAAATGGCAGCTTTCTCTTTTTTTCTCTTCCTTGGGTTTTTGAGCCTGTGAAGGATGGCTGGAGATAGCCCATTTCATGAGAAAGCAAATTCCACTGTGGGTCACTGGAAGCCCAGTTTGCTTTGGAGTAGTTTGACATCTTCTTTGGGATTTGTTGCATTCTTACTAATGGTATTTATATTTGCACAGTTTTTCTTTCTGACTGTTAAACCCAGGAAGGTGAAGGTCAGAGGAGCGATTGTAATCTGCAGCCCCCCTCATTTCCCATATATATAATACACCAGAGCAATTCCTAGATTTCAGAAAAGAATACAAACCCATTCTCAAGAAATATATGCCTAATTTTTTTATTCATTGTCTTTTACTGTCTCCAGGATACTTATTTTACTGTCTCAAAGATACTTATATGTTCCCCTTTGTCCTCTCCCATTCAGCAATACATACATTACATACACATTTGTGTAACACAACATTACATTAGAAAGAAGTATTAGTAACACAATGATAAAATGAGCTAAAATGGCCCTTTTAATTAGAAATGTCCTCTGTAAACTTAAGTATTTGGGGATGTAAAAAAATGCTTACTTAGCTCACATATAGTATAGAGATTAATGTTTATAATGTTCCAAAAAATGGTCGAAGGGAAGTAGTAAAAAGCAATGTGCAGTGCTGAGGGCAGACTCCAGAATAAGTTTTAAAGTAAAACAGTTACTTTTCACATGTGGTGGTCAAAATGGTGATCCAGTGGCACAACTGACTTCTAATTGCCTGATTCACAAACCAAAGAATGATCAGCTAGGATTATGAACCTTACTGTGTATATATTCCTTTTGTAGATTAAAAAAAGAAAGAAAAATCAGAGTGAAAACTGGGTTTTTGCCCAATGTCAGCCTATTTAAAAAACAAAGTAAGTGAAAAAGGATAAGTAGATAGAAAGGGTATTGAATGACAAAAATCATACATTTATATATTTAAAGTATATGCAAAAAACACACCCCCTCCTTTCCCCTCTATTTTCACTGCAGGGTAATAGTAAATAAAAAAAGATCTCAAGCTTTCAATCCTGTGTTTTACTTTATTAAAATTTATAAAAGTCAAATAGTGTTTCTTGCTGTTTGTTTCATGTTCCCAGGGCTGGCTTGTTTATCCCCAGGAAGAGGTGGGAGTGTCTCTTGGGATGCTAGCCTCATAGTCTGAGTCTGGGAACAAATTCATCTAACACAGCACTCCTAAATTAAAAGAAGAGTTACTGGTTGGTGGTTATGGAAATCTGTTTAGGTAAAGATATACAAGAGAATCTAAATTTGATTTGGAAATTATTATGGGCAGGCGTGATAGCACTAATATTCAGGGTGTCTGACATTCCTACTGTAAAAATCTGCTTTACGTTTTGCTTACAGATAGTTTTTTAAAACGTTGAAAATAGCACAAAACCAGCTTTTTTTTTTTTTTTAATGGGTTTAAATAATATTTTTAGACACCAAAAAAAACCCCACCATAGCACAACCTCTTCTCTTCAAACAGACCTTGCAGACCTTGCTTTTTTTTAGCAGAAAGTTAAAAACTAACTGACTGCTGCCACACTTGCCATTGCCATAACTGTGCCCCTGTTACCACCCGTGGCAGAGGAGAGCTGGTGACACCACCCGCTCAGCCCTGGAGTGCAGCTAAGGAGGCTCAAAGAGCCTTTCAGCAGCAGCCCGGGCTGTGCCTGGCAAGGGAGACAGCAGGCAGCTCTGAAAGCAGCACAGGCACAAGACTGAGCTGGGGATGTGGCACAGGAGGGCCCTCAGCAACAGCAGGAAGAGAGCAAAGCCCATTATGGAGCTGAGAAGAGAGGAAGACTGGCTGAGGGAAAGGACAAAGAAGGAGGGAGAACCCAGGGTCTGTTGAGGAGCCGTGGGGAGGCTGGAGCTGCACTGTGGTGGGGCAGGAGTGAGCGAGACATCAGCACTGGAGGGGATGCTGGCTTCAGGGGAAGGCAGCCAAGACTGGACAGAAAGAAAGAGGACAGGGGACATTGTCTGAGCTCAGGGGGAGCACAGGACCTGGGTTCCCAGGGATGGATGGGCAAGGAAAGCAGAGGCTGGGAGCTGTCGAGACAGAAATTGTCCTGAGGAGAGGAGAGTGGAGCCTCTTGATCTGCCTTGAGATTAAGGTCAAGAGATCACATGGGAAAGGTAGCAGGACTAGGTAGGACATGAACAAATGGGAGGTGTCAGGAAAAGAAGACCACATCTGAGTTGACATCAGCAACCTCAATATTCACATCTTAACTTTTGATCCTATTTTTGTGACCTACTATAATGTTTTAACAGACAGGGCTCTGTGCGTAGGGGTGTTAAAAATATCTGACCTTGGAAGAAGGTAGAATATCCTTACTGTGTGAGCATTTGCAAAAACAGCCTGTATTTCACAAGTACATACTTCAACATCCATGACCTCCAGCGCTCATATTCTAAAAATCATGACACATCTTGAGGTTTGTGTATGTTTTCTTTTGAGAGAGAAGGCTTCATTAAAATGACTGCAGTCTGAACACATGTACATGAAATTCTCCCTCCTGAGAACTGCACATCATTTTATATTGCAAAACTTCAGTTTTGGTCGGCTGTTTCTGTGAAGGTGCTTGTAAACTGACATAGAGGCTTAAGTTACAACAAACAAGGTTACCAAAAGACTTTCTGAAGGTGGCAAAGATGGGTCTTCAACATGAGTTTTAGGCTTATTGGTACTGTTTTTAAAGCTAGATATGAGTCCCACTTGATACCAGCTTTCAGTATGGCTTTGGCACATAATGAAATCTTTTGTAAAAGAGGTAGAGTTTAATAAAAGCTTTTTTTCCCATTCCTTCCAAATGTTAATATAGCTCCTTTCAATTCTTAATAAAAATTTTAAATAATCTTAAATATTCCACTGATAGGTTATTACTCACAGTGAGAGCTGAATTAATCTGTGCTGCAGAAAATTCACTGAAGTAAATACTTCTGTCAGGAATAAATGTGGGCTTAAGGGTTAACTACTGTCTCTGTTAACACCTGTTATACAGAGCAAAAGGCAGAAAACTTCCTCAGTTTTGACTACTTTTTACAGCCTTTTATACTTCGAGGAAGAAAGTCTTTGCCTTTTTACAGATTTTTAAAAATTATTATTTTAACCTTTAAAGTACCTGACTTTAAAGGGGCTATCCAAATGTCTCTCTGTGGAGACTTAAACAGCCTTTGTGGATGTACTTTGAGGGATACTAATAACAATGGTTTCTGGCAGTTGCAAAATGGGATCTGACCAATTTCAGAAAACACTGGCACTAAACCCACCGAGCTTGCATTTGAAATGGTTTCAGTCTGAACTGAGTTAAAGTGATGTTTTCAGAAAAAGTTTTGCACCTAGCTGGAAATGACAGACAGCTGCTAGACGAGATAATGATCTGTCTTCATGTTTGATGCCTTCTTTTATCAGTCTGAGGCTTTTCACTGAGTCAGATCTATTGATTAGCATTAGTTTACTTCTCAGGAAGCCTGCTTTGCATGGAAATGTCATGGGCTGGGGATGCTAACTGCATGCCAAGCAAGAGCTTGAACTCTGTCTAATACTGCCGAAGTAAATTACATGTTTGCTGAATGTTTAGCAAGGATAATAGCTTTGCAGCCCCCCAAAACGTTAAATGGGGTCGGTTTTGTCTCCTGTGAACAAATACTGGGAGAGAAAATAATGGGATCCTAATGGAAGATACCCTGTTTTTGCTTTGCTTTATGGAGTATAAGTTTATGGAGTTACAGTTGAGTGAAACTTCAGAAAGTTTGGGGAAGAGCCATTGCTTCATAGTGACTGGTGCATCTGTATTCAAAAGAATAATAATGGAAGAGTGGGAGGAGAAATAAGATCTACATCATTACTGTTAATGAAATTGCCTTACCTCTTCAAAAAAAAAAATTTAAAAAAGAGCACACAGAAGCAACTTGGGGAGACAGGAATTTAATTCAATGCAGTGTTTTAATCAAAAATACTGTGGGCTTGTTTTGTTTTTCCTATTTTGCTCACAGGGTTCCAGGTGCAACATTCTATATGGTCACTTTGAAAGCAGAAGCTTAAAAATAATACTGCTCAGTAATTATGCCAGCTGCATTGGTGGAAGTTTGCAGTGAGCTAATAACCTTGTGGAGGAAGAAGACAGTCTAGATATATTGAACAGGATTTTTAACAGTCCATTATTTGAGAGTAATTTTAACATTTTTTCAATGTAATGAAAATCTACCATTTTTCCAAAAGTTCCTGGAAATTTTATTGTAAATATTGATATTCAGGGATTTAATATCATGTTTCATTTTTTCATTTACTATAATGCCTGTGTATTTTCCAGACAAGTCCTACACCCCTTTATTCCTTTTCTGTTTTTATTCTAGCTCCTTTTTCCAGAGAAGTTTTTATACTTCACCAGGCCATGATAAACATTAACAGATTGGGTCAGTGCCTAATATTTACATTCTGCACTACTTGTAAATAAGGAACTAACATTTTTCTAATATTTTTAGGTGGTTTTTTTTTTGTTTTGTTGTTTTTTTTTTTCTACTATAAACATATCTTCTCTAGTCATTGTAAGAGATACACTGAAATACACTGTAGGTGATATTGATTCTTTAAAATTTCTAGTACCATCCATTCTGCCCTGGACTCTTCCAATACCCAAGATTACAACAGAAAAAAATTCAGAACACAAGTTCAGAAAAAACCAGACAATTTATGGTAAAGCAGCTCTTTAAAATAATATGGTGTGTGTGCAAGCTTTCTCTTACGTGTTTGTTCAATGGTTTAAGCCATTTCCAAGAACAATGCCACATGCTGCACAAATGTGCAGTAACTGCTTTACAAAGAAATGTTTGCTTCTGTTTAATACCTAATTTTAAATGATACACGACATAGTGTTCCTTAGCTGAGAGTTAACACCTTCTGAGAAAGCTGGCCACTAATTTCAAAGAAAAGATGTGATTAAAATAGGAGAAAAATGGGGAGGGGGGGGCATCTCATGATGATTCTTGAAGGGAGATGCTTCCCATTTTGTATATCTGTAGAAAAAACTGAACTGCAAATGCTGAAATTTCCTAACAGTTTTAAAGTAGACTAATGTGTGGCATGCCTTGGCAAGCTGTATCTTGCCAATTTTTCTTCATCCTCTCAAGCATATGCCTTGCTTGCATAACCAGTTTTTTAGCCACATGGATTCAGTGTTCCACGCTGCACGGAGGCTGTGCAAATTTATTGCTAATACTAAAAGAACATTCATGTTAAGTTGTTTTGAATAGCAAATTCAATCTAAAAAAAAATCCTGGATATTTAAAAAATAAAGAAATGATCTGGTGAGCAGCATGGATATGCCACAGCGTGTGTGTCACCCATCTCTGCATTCATCAGCTCTGCACTCTCACAAAGAGATCTTCCCATTGTGATGAAACTCCCTCCACATCTTGAGCTACCCCTAAATGGTCTTTAGCTTGGCCAGATTACTGAAGGCCATATGGCCCTATAACATTTTGTTAATGCTCTTCCAAATCTCAGTAAAAGCCTTTCTTTCCAGCAATGCTAGTATCTTGCTTGAATAAAATTAAATTTTAGTTCCTTGAAAGAAAATGTTATCAGCCTTCCTAGCAGCTGTGAGAATTGTGCTATGCTGATTAGATGTGACACATAGAAGAAAAACTGCTCTAGCAAGTGGTATTTGTGATTCAGTAGGTGACACTGTTCTCTCTAAACCCATGCAGAATCAATGCCCCTGCAGTGTATCCAGGGACAATATACCTTTTGCTGGCCCTGTCATTCAGATGAGATGTAAAACGAAAGTCCCGGACGCTTGCAGTCATGACAGGTTCCACAGTAAACTAGAACGGAAGACAGGAGATTACCCAGGAACCAAGTTTGATTTACTGATAAACCAATGTACTGGGAAAGGCAGGATGACAGGTGGGCATGGTTCTCTGTCCCCTGTGTGTGTCGTACTCGGCTCCTCTGTGCTGCGAGACTCCGGGAGAGTCCCGCAGCCATTCGCCTGGCAGCGGCCACCATCCCGCTGCCTCCAAGCACCATGTGGATAAACGGGCTCCACAGTGCGTCCGAGAAGGGAACTGGGATTTTTTCATTGATGATAGAGGATGAACAGCATCTCTGGGGCTTGGACAGCAGCTGCCATTTTTATGGAACACAGGATGAAGGCTTTCTGCTCTTAAGCACTGAGAGTTCTAAGTGCCACAACTAATTTTTTCCTTTGAAGAACATTTCACTGGAAAATTAGTAACTCAATTTCTTCATCTGTAGAAAACCTGCATAAGAATTTAACGTGAGCCTAGGTTTTCTTCCTTCTATATAGTTGTGAAGTATTAATTAATAAAATGGTATCTACAGAAATAGGAACTCTTCTGAAAATCCTTCCTCACATACTAACTTTGAATTTGACAACAGGCTGCACAAACTTAAAAATTTCCAATTATATGGAGTGCCACAAAACTGGTTTGGATTGTGGTATTTTTGTTTGGTTGGTTTAGTTTTTGATTTGTTTTGTTTTTTTAACTGGAAAATGTGAAATATGAGTTTTAACATATTCAGAAATTGTGTACTGTAGCATAGTTGGTAGTATTTGCAGAATGGCAAGAGAGAGCTGAATTATGTATTTTGTAGGAATCTATTAATCTTCCTTGGGAATACCATATGCAAACAGGAATACTTTTAAAATTAGGCAAAATGTACATACTGTGCAGTCAAGAGGGGGAAGGCAAGTATGAGTACTTCAAAAAGTGTATAATACCTTCAAAATGTGTATAATAGCAAAAAGATTCTTACAGAAGATTACAGTCTCACATATTACAACATTTTACTATCACAGAGATTAAAGCTTATTTTGTTACATTTAATAGAGAACATATGTCACTTACCGTAAAACTATAAGTCTATAAAAGTCTCTTTACAAATGCAGTTTAGTCATGTCTCAAAGAGCTCATCAGGTTATATTTGAATTTCCAAGGATATTATTCCTTTTTCTCCCATGATTTGATCCCACTGGACTTTTTCTACCAGTGGATGATGAGTGGACTCTTTATCCTAAACCCACCATTGTTGGGGGTTTTTTTGAGCTTGGCTTAAGTCCAGCAAACAATAGAAAAGGCACTTGCTGAGCTGGAATTTTTTTTTTCTTTTAAATGTATTGTTGCAGAAATGTAACTGTAGTTACAAATGAAAAATTGAACATTAAAACAGAGTGAGCCATGGTGAGTGAAATGATCTCCCCCTGAGCCCTGATTCCACAGTCATGGAGTTTTTTCAGAGGTATTTCTTATGCAACTTCTGAAAGATGTTATAATAAATTTTTCACATTTTGTCAAATCTGACTGTAAGGGAGGCATGGAAAGAGAGAACAAATGAAGGGGGAGGAGGAAGAAAAGGTAAATTACACTTTCATACGAACCAGACCAGACAATTAAATGGCTCTATACATGCTCAAATTAAAATTATTTTGTTTAATAAAATCTAAAAGGAGAAAATAATCAAAGCCTGTCCTATTGCTGCTTTCACCTATGCCCACGTGCACCTGAGTTCATTACCATGGTCAATATATTGGTGGCTTCATAGTAAGTCACTGAACAAAAGCATGCTTGCTCATCCCAGATCAATTTGATGTCCTAAATTGCTGTCTAATTCTGAACAACATGCATGCAGTACCCACCCTCTTGTCCATGAGAATTACCATGTATTTCAGATGCAGCCAAGCTTCCCATCAGTTTAGTTAAAGCAGCTTGTGCAAATTTATCTAAACCAAGCGTGTGTAGAAGCGTGTGCATGTGTGAAAATGAAAAATCTTTTCTCTGAGCAGCTAATCCTCAGTGGTGGGGGACTAAGCACGGTTTCTCTTGGTTTTTTTCTATGAAAAATAATCAGTGGTGTTTCCCTACAGGCTATTTTCCAAATGCTGGGGAAGAAAGGAAACATCATATTCGTTTCCCTACTGTCTCTTCTCTTCCAGTATTTTGTTATTGCTGCTGCTGCTGGTGTTAACAAGTACAAATAACAACGTTACATTATTGGGCTGCCTTGGCTTTTTAGGAAATCTGCAAATTATGAGTTATCTTTGTTCTTGAGCATCAAAAAATAAACATCAATGAAAACAACCCCACCAAAAAAAAGAAAAATGCATCCCCCAAACAAGCAAACAAAATTCAGCTCGTTTATCTGTTAATTGCTCTGGTTTTTTTCAGGGCCTGAGGAAGCCCCGAAGGCTAACATGCCACTTAGGAGCTAACTTTGTACTTGCAATATGTGTTTTACAAGCCTTTCTCCCTATTCTCTTTTCATTTTCTTGTCTATTTGCTGACACAACACAGCTGTAGAATTCACTTCTTTAGGGACTGTTGTATAGGAGATACCAAGGTGAGAGATTTTTTCGTTAGATTTCTCTTTTTAAAGTTACTGAAGTAATGAAGCTTTCCAAAAAGCAGTCTTAATAAAGGACAGAGAGGTTTGGGTTTTCTTTAAATTTTGAACATGGAGGCTCTAGAAGCCAAGGCATAGCAAGATTCTGATTTACACTGGCTTCTTCATGTAGGATAGAATGGACTGCTGCGTTGAACTGAGAGCTCTCCTGAGCCCTCAGCCCAGCAAACCAGGGCCTTGCCAGAATTGGTACCGTAGAAGTCAGTCTGTAGCAGCTGCAGATGTGAGTCAAGGCAAATATCAGGAGCATTTAGCCCTAAAACATTTATTTTATTACTGCTGTACAGCAAAAATGTAGAATAGGACAGGTTTGCATGCCTAGATATTGTCAGATAGTTAAACTATCAGCAAGACATTGTTCTTAAGGACTTTAGGAAGAGTACTTTTTAAAAATTCAGAAGAAAGTTCAAGTTTTCATTTATTAATTGCATATATTTACAGCTCAGATACTGTGATTATGCTGTTAATTCCAAAGACAAAGACAGAGCCATCATTTATTTAGTCTGTCATTTTGCACCAAAAATTAAGTATTTTTGTCCTCTTCTGTTTTTGAGAAAGCATATAATTTTTAGTACATCCCTGTTTGTGAGAATATATTTTCTGACAAATGCTGAAAAGTGAGTATGGATTAGTTACAGTCTTCCCTTAACCTTTTCTTTCTGTTTTCATCCTCTCATTAATGGACTGTCCCATGTACTGGTCACTTGTGTGCACCAGCTGGGGAGTGTATGTGAAATGAAAATGGAGATGTTGATGTGATGACTTTAGAGCAAAGTGAATCATTAGCAAAACTATTCCTACTCATTTTATTCTTCTAGGTGCTTGTGTGAAAGCAGAGGAGGAAAAAATGAAATTTTTTTTCAGACTTTTAATCAGTGGAACACTTTTAACTGTACAGGTTCCATTAGGGGGAGAAGTAGGTGTGTGTGCATGCATGGGCCTACGCACACAGGACTAGAGAAGGAAAACCAGAAAATTCAGAATCATCACATCTATCACGAAGTTGTATTCCACTGCTTTAGTACGTACGTAAGTAGAAACACAATGCCAGGTATGAAGAGATCCAACAACATTAATGTGTTGCATCCCACTTCAAAAATAGGATTTATTTAAAACATAACACCTTTTGTGAATAATTGCAAAGATTAGTTTTCCTGTCCTTACATCTTAAAGCTGACTGGATTAGATGATGTGGGGTCTTTCAGATGAGTTGGAAATACACTTTTTCCTGTATTATGCAAACAGAAGCTGTTTTAACCTAGACTTACATTAAGGCAGTAACATACAAACTCTACAGAAAACACATTGTTTACTTGCTGGTGTTTGTAAAATGCAGCAAATCTTGTGCAGCCTTCTGATTTTTCACACTGCAGAGGTGCAGCATGGAGGTGCACTGTGTGCTGGGACATGCACATTTGCAGGCTACAGCTCGTTACTATAGACGATGCTATCTCCTTGGTAGAACTCCATGGATCTCATTTTGCTTGCTTGTGGTTTTGAGATTTTTGCCTGGATGTTTCTTCAGTAAGGTAATGTGGACTTGCACAGTTGGTACTGAGATAGGCAACACAAGTTTTCTGAAAAGTGAATGTTTGTGAATCATGTTAACTGAGTTCTGTTGAGAAGAACTCTGTTTGTATGTGTGTGTACATAAACACATACACACAGAGCTATTTTACCAGTAACCCAATATTTGTTACCATTTCTATTCTGACTGAGTTCAGAATTTGCACTGACACATGGGTGCAGCAAGGCTAGGGAACCAAATCCAGCCAGGCCAAATGGAGTTAATTCCTGTAATTGAGACTCAGAGCCTTATATTTGTAAGGTTAGTGTCAGCTGCCTTTTCTGAAGACAAGTGAATTATGCGCCCTGGAGAACAGAGATGATTTTTCCTCAGGAAGGTAGTATTGTGAGATCCAAAGCCAAATGTAATACAAATCTGCCTCACCTTTGTAGTCATCATCTTTCCTGGCCTAAAACACCCTGCAAATTGTGAAGTTTGCTGAACTGTAGTTTCTGTTAAAGAAACACATTAAGAAATTATGGTTAAGTGCATATATACATATAGACATACACAGATGCCGAAGCTGTGGAGGTAGAGAATACATCTGCTGATAGCACTGAGCTGTTGAAGTTGGATATGAATTAACATTATTTCTGGAGTAAGTTGTGTATTTTTAAATCTGTTTTGAAGGGCTTGTCCTCATTATTAACCCAAGAAGTCTGGCAGTAAAGCCCAACAGTTATTTTTCCCCTTCAAAATAGGATTAGCTTAAAGTAATTTTCTTTATAGTCAGAAAGCCTCCTTAAAGACAAGCAACACAAGAAAGAGCCAGAGGAAGTTTTCTTTTCTTCCTATTTAACTTGATTCATCAGATTTAAAAGTTATGCTGTTACTCTTGATGAAAGTATAACTGGGATGGGGGGAATAAAGTTAAAATAAAAATAATATTTGTTAATTGTTTGTAACAACCTCTCCTATACAGTGTCTCTCACTTTATAGGACTGAGAGGCATATTTTTTTCCCTTTAGGATTAGGTTAATGAATTCAGTTAATCAGAAGATTGTTTTTTCTCTGAAAAATGTATTCTCTAAAGGAATGAAACACTGGCAGTCATTCCAAAATTTTGCTGATGCTTTAAGAGGTGTTTACCTTAGCTTAAAAATAATGCCGAATTTAAATTTTGGGAAATAACATGATTTAAACTGTCAAAGTAAATTGTATTTTGCACATAGTCAATTAGTGCATGTTTAATCAAGGTATTCCAACAAATGCTTTTCATCTGGTAAGGCACGTTAAATTAGACATTGTAACCAGTTCTAGTAAGGAGCTGGTTAAGGGAAAAGTTAAGATAGTTTCTTTATCTCAAATACCAAAGTGATTTAACCTTTCAAACTGTACTCTCCAAGACTGAAAGGTTGACTTTTCTGTAAGGGGCCTTCTGGATATATAAAAAGTTGTTTTCTTACCCCTCTCCCAGATTTTTGGCATGTGTTTTGGTCTCTATTCTCTTGTAAGAGCAGCACTGTTGTGTTGGGGCGCCAGTTTCGGTGTTGGCAATTGTTGCTAACAAGTGGCAGGTGCAGGAACTCTGCTGCACCTAAAATCCTCTGATTCCCAGCTAACATCTGTAAAGAAGCAGGTCCCCTGCTCATAAAAGGTATAATTTTATTTTTATTTCTGTGTGTGTGTGTACAATATTGAGCGCTTTAAGAGTCCCACTCATGCTCTTCCATTCTGGGATCACATGTGCATGTGCAGAAGTCCTATCTTGGGGTGCCATTTCAGAAACACCTGTGAAGTCCAGTCCTACTTCAGTCTCTTTCAAAGCCAGGGAGCATGCTCAAAGTAAACCAAAAGAGTCATGTTAAACTGGAGATATTTTTGCTGAAAGATTTTACAGATGCCAAAAAAGTATGTGGGCTCAAAATAAAGATCTGATAAATTAGTAGAAGAAAACTCCATCAAATGCTGTTTAATACAAAGATGTGTGACCTTTGGTTCAGCAAGTCTTGAATTACAAATCACTGAAGATTGGGAATATATCTTTAGTGAATGTATATGGCTAAATAAACCACATTTTTCAGCTTGGTGGGTGGCTGAAATTCTGAGTGAACCCATATGCAAGCACAGAAAGCCAGAAAATTTTATTTCCTCAGCAGTATCTGCAGAGGAACAAAACAAACATGACCTTGTTTCAGGTTGCTCTGCCCAGTATTCTGGATTACTTGCTTGAGCTGAAAAGAAGTGGGCCTCTGTTAAATTTTCTCACGTTGCACTTGCTCTCCCTCTCTGCCTGGAACTCCCAAGTAGAGATTTTCTCAGTGCTAATTCACGCCACCCTGATCCATGCAATCTCTTCTGTGGCTGAGGAAGAGGTCCTTCAGTGAATCAGCCTTCTGGATTACTCGCCTGTTACAGCCAGTATCCACCTACCCTCTCTGTAAGTGTTACAGAGTTGTCTTCATGGCTCTATAATCTTGTCCAAAGTGAGAGATCCAGGGCCTTTTGGTGGACTGTTAATTTTTAACTTTTCAGGACAAGGTGACTTCCAGGACACACTAAGGTTTTCCCTGAGGCCATGCCAGAACTCCAGTCATTTGAGTCTCCACAGTTCATGTGCTCCTGTTCACCTTTATGAGCTTTAGACTTCCTTCTACATTTTACATGTTTTTCTTCATCTATTTCATCATCATCATCATCATCATCATCATCATCATGATCAAAGAAAACAAACTGGAGTATTCCCATGGCTTTCTGGATCTAATTAGAAAGTCTTTGTGCCTGATATTCTCAAGACAGAGTGTGTCAGTGTCAGTTGCTTTGAAGGTCAGTTAGGAAAGTGGAAGGCCTGGGATGACCCAGGCATGCTCTACCATAGGTGGGGCAATGCCAGCATGTTTTCTCTCTCAAGCATTTTTCAACATGTTATCTAGACGGGTTTTTCCCAGATTTACCAAACTCTTGAAGCCAGGCTTCAACAGGGTGATTTTGGGCGAGCATAGCTTCTATCTCCCATGGATTTTGGAATCCCCCTCTAGGAAAATGGTACTTTTTGTGAAGTACAATTGGAAGCTCACATGGGAGGGATTTAAAGAGATGAAAAGGTTATTTACTCACAGCTATTCTGCCTCTAAACTGTGTTATTCTCCTGTATTTTCATAAACCCTCTCCTTGGTGTCCCTTAGGAAAAAAAAATCTCAGGTTAGGAACTGTTGGAAGGGCACATGCCATTGATTTCATAGCTGTATGCAGGGCATGGGGAAGGGGTCATATTTGTCTCCGTCCTCCACAGATACTGTTGAGAAAATAAAATTCACAGGCTTTCTGTGCTTGCATATGGTTTCACTCACAATGAGAATGTATAAATAGACAATATTTGTACAAGAACAGTTACCTGAAACTGTAAAACACAGTTAAAAACAATTATTGATTAATCTTATGCTTGAACATTTTCAAATAAAGTTGTGTTTATGAAGGGTTGTGGGGAACCTAATGAAGGTTGTTTCAATCTGATGGAATAAATTAGCTTTGTTACAGGTTTCTTGTTTCAGAAATTGGTCCCATTGTGCTGTGGAGCATGTAGCACTCCGTTTGTTAATCTCTTGATGCACGGTAGATGAGAACTTCAGTAGGCTGTTGAATCACTAGGCTGGAACTTCTTTGGCTTTCCTCATGGATTTAGGTGCTTGGCTTTTGTATAGTATTAAAACAATCCTAGGTTTTCAGTCCCTGAAGAAGACAACTTCCTTCAATGACCACGAATTCTCACTTTTGCCCACGTCTACTATAATAGATTTCTTTTCAGAGAAACCTTGTTAGGGAGTCCGTGTAGTCTGGATAAGGATTTTCCTTGCATGCCATGCATTGGTGTGATCAGTATGTAAATGCTTTCTGGCTTGGGGTGTTTCCCACTCCCCACGTGAACAGTGATAATGATGCCAGTTTGAACTGGGGAGGGAAATATCAAGGAGCATTAGCAATTCATCTCAATGTTAATCTTTTAAAGTGCCCAAGGTTGCATCTGCCTTACCAATCTGTTGCTTGTATGCTGATCATTCATTACTAAAGAGTCTTTAGATACTTAAACTATATCATAAATAACCTTTTTCTGTATCATGCTTCATCTTTACCCATAACTTTCTCAGATACAGTTTTTCAGTGTTCTGTACAGTGCAATGAGTATCTTTGCTCTTTTTCCTTCAAGAATTGTTGTCCAGTCTGTTAGTTACTAGTTGCTCTGCCAGAAGCAGCACCATGCCTTTTAAACAGTATTCTTCTGATATGTTTTGCATTTGGAGGACTGCATTAACTGACTTAGTCTCCTGTTTCAATCTTGCTTTATTAAGTTGATGATATTGGGACTGACACTCTGCTAATGACAATTTCATTTAGTGGTAAAAGGAAGGGAATGGAAGACAGCACTCATCTAATCATGCAGGCATTCGTCTGGGTTGGCTCCTTTCACATGTTCTTATTTTCATACTTTTTAGAGGCTTGGACCAGTATGTCAAATATTTATGCATATATACCTTATTTTCCCTTTCAAGTCTTCCACAGCATGGAAAGAGATGTGAATAATTCCTATGAGGCAGTACAGGCTGCCTTAGAACTTTAAAAGCATTTTTCAGAGCTTTGTGATTGTGTGTGTTGAATGTTGCTATTGGATCTTGGAAGATTTGGAAATAGAGATTTAGTTACCAGCAAGGGAATTTTCTTGCTTTTTCTAGAGTTTTTGAAACCTTATTTTAAGGAATTGGGGTCGTTTTCTTGTTTAACGGGCACTGAAATGGATGGCATTTGTTTTTTTAGGCTTTGTATCTCTGAATGGTCTTGTTGGCACTTCTAGAATATAATATATACAAAGCATTTGTGTTTTCATTTGAAAAGGTTGGAAGCCAATATAATCTACATATTAGATGTTTGATTTTTCCAAATATAAACAGACCATTTGCTTTCTGTATATGAGTTATAGATGCATCATTTTCCAGTTGCTGTTACTGTCCACAAAGTAGTACAAGACTGAAAAAATACCTTCTTCAACCATATTTAAAGCTACATTTGCTGCTTACAGGTCATTCCATCTGAGCTTGTACTTGTCCACATTAAAGTATTGATAAATTGCAGACAGTGGGCCTTCATTTGTGGTCCCCCTCAATCAGAGAAGCTCACTAGATTTTTCTTCGGCCATGTGTTTTAGTTTCTCAAACACCCCTCTCCCAGCCCCCATTCCCCTGGCCCTCAACACTGACCATTAGTTGAGACAGGCTCAGAAAGCCTGCAGAGCAACAGCTCGACATTGCTGCAGGGCCTACCAAAGCTGTTAAGGGGAAAGCAAGTACAGTGGCTGAGATTCTGCACTGCGCCTTTAAAGCACTTGTCATCAAAGAACAGCATTCCTAGCAAGTTAACTACCATGAAGTAATACGATGAGGATGAGATAATTTGGGGGTTTCAAACAATTTCCTATGCCATAGGTTCCTCCAAGGATCTCAGCTACAAATTTAGCCCTATGCCGGCCATCCCAAACGCACTGCTTAACTCACCCTTGCTCGCCGCCTTCCCCGGCCGCAGTAGGGCTGCGACGTGAATTCCCTCCTGCAATCTCTATGCCTAGGGGGCCTGCTGACAAGGAGAGCTAGGACTCTGAAAGCCACTGCAGCTGATTTTTCCCTGCATAAAGGATTTAGATCGAGCTGAAGATACTCCCTCACCATTACAGCAGGTCACCTTTTTTGGCGAGCACGGCAGAAGGAGCCATTGTTGGCGCTGCCCCGCGCGGGGGTGAGGCAGAGGCAGCAGCCGCAGGGAAGCCTGGCTGCCGGCTCTCCGGGCGTTTGCACTTGGGAAATTTACTTCAGGGTTTTCATGGGAGGGCAGAGGGAGAGAGAGGATGAGGATGGATCGGGGACTGGGTTTCTGGTTTTTTGATAATTTGAGAAAACGAAACAACAATAACAAAACCCTTCAGCCTCGACATTCCAGTGCTTGTAGGGGGGCATTTTTTAGCTCTTGTAAAATGGTGGGGGAGGGACGTTAGAATAATGAGCGAAGCACCTACACTACAGGTTCAAAACCTACAAGATGTATAAAACTAATCCAAAGTTGTTTCCTAAAAGTTTCATGTTCTGTAAAGCTTTTTTCCTTCTTTTGAGCCCAGACACTGGATTTTTGAGTGCTTCCGCTTGGTAAAACTGACTCCAATTCTGGCAGAAGGCAAGAAACATGATTATTTTTGGCATTTCTCAAGAATCTCTATTCCCTCTGTTTCTAATATTCCTCTTTAGAGCCACCCCTGTGCCTTGCTCAAACTTGCAGAAAAGTTCACTTGAAATTGTGGGAAAAACAGTCTTTGTACAGTTACAAATAGCAGTTAAATTAGATGCAGTGAGGAATATTTGCACATGCGGTCTTTATCCAGTTTGCCTTTTCCCCTCTTTAAAGTAGAAGTGATTTCCCCCCCCCCACCTTTAATTTCTTTGCAGAGAATGTGCATTAAATGTGATTAATATGGCCAAATGTTTGGGGTCAGTCCTGACAATTTGTAAATGTGTGCTTTATTTTCTGCTGGGATATGACTTATTTTTTCTTCCAAAGCAATAACTGAAGCCAATCAAAGTATCAGATTCAGATAGAGCTTTGAATGTTTCTAATTCAATTGTCACATAGTTTCTGTAGCACTAAATACCATTGCCCAACGAATGTATTTTTCTTTTCTAGTGTCTCCATATTTAATGCTAAGTAATTATGTCAGAATTCAGTTGTAATCACTCCAGGTTTTTTTCTGTTTCAGAGATACAACCAGAATTTTCAAACCTAGGTCAAATTTAGATATGTAATGGCCTAATTTTCAGAGATGTGAAATTAATTGAAAATGTGAGTGCTTATCATTTCTGAAAATTAGGCCAATTATTTCAGTGACTAAATATGAACATAGGTACCTAATAGCAGGCAATCAAGTTTGAAAAATTTGTAACATTAGCTTTTATATCTCAGAATCAATTCCTTGCTTGTCTACGGTGATCTCAAACGCTAAACATCAGTGAAATTAATTTGTTATGGTGTGTGCACAGGAAGATGTTTGGACATTTTACAAATAAACAGCTACAAGGGATTAAAGTTTCATCTGACATTTCTAATATCAGAACAAAGAGCACAAATGTTTGTCTTCCACCTTTGCCTATTACAGTCAATTACGACTTTATTTACGGAACTCGTCAAAAGTCTTTCCATGTGCATTTCATTCTGGTCTCCTCTTTCTTCTTCCCGTCCTTGTCAGAACACCAGTAGTTCCCACCCTCTGTCCTCCCTCCCAGCCTTTAATTTCTAGTTAGGAGGGGGGGCTATTGCGGGCGGCTAGAACGGGGAAGCTGAAGGGCTGCGCTCCTTTTTAACTCGGAACATTTGATCTTTCCCTGGCATGTCCTTGTTGGCTCCGGGTTTGCTCTAGAGCCTTTAATTATTTGGCGTGTCTTATCACGACGCACAGGTAGCACAGAAAACCTCACGAAATTTCTGTGAGGCGATCCTGTGTGTCCAGGGCCGCTCGGGGGGGCGGCAGTCGCTGCCTCCCATCGCGGGCCCCTCGCTGGCTGTACCCCATCCCTCCGCTCGCCTCTCCTCCCCCGCTGCCGGGCCGGGCTGCGTGTCACGCCGGAGCTCATCGTTCATGGGCACGGCAATTATCTGTTTGTGTTGGTTGCCAGGGCCGGGCTTTTGAGCGGGGGCTCGGGCAGTGTGAGGGAGAGGGAAGGACGAGCCCCTGCTCGGACGCTATCGCACCGCAGATCTCTTTAAACAGCCGGTTTAAAGAGCTGGAGTGGTTCGGATTAACCCCTTCCCTTGCCGAGGAGCCGGGGAAGTCGAAGCGGAGAGCGTGAAAACCCGCCCCGCAGCACTGAGACTGCGAGGACTTAGTTGAGCAGAGCTTTTTCTTTTTCCCTTTCCCCCTCCCCCAAGTTGGCAGGATTAAAAGGGATTTTTGGCAAACGGTGCGAAGCGCCCCTTGACGATCCTGAGCCCTCGCGCAACAGCCGCCGACTACAAAGGTTGTAGCCTTAAAGAAAACAAGCCAAGAGCGCGGAGAGAGAAGGAGAGAGCGGGATTGCGACACCGAGAGCCGCCCTGGGAACGCCGAACCATTCCCAGCACATTCCCGGCAGGCCCCGCGCGGCCCCTCCCCCGGCGGCTCCGCTGCGGCGCGGGCTCGGCTCGGCTCTCCTGCTCCTCTCCTCCCCCCGCCGCTCCCGCTCCCCCTCCCCCGCACGTAGGCGCTTGGAAGGGGGGGGGGGGGAGCGGGAAAAAGCCCTTCCAGCCTGACTAGAAAATCAGCCTTGTTTCCTCAGAAACCGCAGCTGCTGCGAGCGGAGAACACGTCAGGCCGGCCCTCCGACACGCACAGATGTGCCTTTGTGAACCCACACACACGACGGGGAGGGAGGAGGATGGCGAGTGAGGGCAAGAGCGCGGGGCCGAGGCGAATGGCAGGCGGCTGCTCCTTGCCCAAGGCCGCCCTCCTCCCCCAGCCCCCGCCTATTAGTGGCCCTTGTTTAATTCCTCGGAGTGGCTCAAAGAGCAGCGAAAGCTCGAGGCGACCTAAATAGGGAAACTTTGGAACTTGGAGAGAGAGAGAGGACCCGCTCCTCAGAGGCCGGCCCTGCCCCCGCCCATGTACACGGGGCAGAGCGCCTTCGGGCGGCCGGGTTGTACTTGGCCCTTGAGGATATTTTTGCCCATTTTAATTTTTTTTAGTATGTGTATTAAAGGGATGGGCTCCTAAGATACTGATCTTTTCCTGAGAGGAGTGGGAGAGCGGGAGAAACGCAGACGGGGGGAAGTTTCTGCTGACCCGGGAGAGAGCCCAAAATAAAGGGCCGCACGTCCAGCGGCAGCGCCGAGGCGCGCAGCGCCTCTTGCCGTGCCCTCGCCGGCCGCAACTCTCAGCTGCTCTTCTCCGCTTTTCCCTCCCCCTCGTCCCTCCCGACCTCTTTCCCCACGCTTCGCCCGCTCTCTTTTTAATATATAACTTTCAGCCTGGATGAGTTGCGACTCGTTCAGCGTAATTGGGACGAGCGGCTGATGGCTGCGAGGGGCCGGGGGATGGGACCGGGGTGGGGGGGGGGGGGGGAAGCGCTCACAAAAACAGGTCCGGGGGAGGGGCGCGCGGGCCTCCATTGGCGCCGCCATTTGCGAGCCCGCCCGGCCCGGCCCGGCGGGGGCTCTTCTGTTCTCTCCCCGTTCCAGCCACGCACAAGCGCCTTAGCCCAGTGTTGTTTACTTCCTTCTGCTAACAATGGCTGCAACAGAGTTGTTGTACGGTATTTTGGTACTTCCCGCAAATCTGCCCCGCAGTGACTCGCTCGGAAGGATAGAGCAGTACGAGTTACATACGGAAACACCTAACCTAGTTCGGTGCATATTTTTAATTTGACAGTTCAGTTATCGGCCTGTCCCGGCCGGCTCTTTACCTCCCTTTTGTAGGGTCTGGTTCCAGGGGCAGCACTACAGCTGCGAGCCACAACTTGGGCTGCTTTTCACGCAGCATTTAATTTTTCTTGTGTTTAATAAAGGGGATGTGAGCACACAGCTCAGGTTTGTCTCCATGGCACAGGAGTGCCAGGCTTATGGTGGGGAAGCGAGCAAGGGAAGAAGAGGACGTACCTGCATAGGCACAGGCACGTACTTTTGTGCTTTGGTGAAGAGAGACTCCGAACTAGGTTATTAATTAATGTAACAGCTTTTGAAAAGACAAAGTTGCACGTTTAAAATTTGAAATGCTGTCTAACTAGACTTGGAGCTAAGGCAACTAGATTTTAAAAGCATGTTTATTTTTAAGGTATGTAAAACGAAAGGGTTTTATCGCTTCAGCAGAATGATTTGGTAGACGTTCACGCAGTTTTTGATTTCAGGAAGCCATTGCTTGCTAGAACGGAAACAAGTTTTCAAGCCGAGCTCTACTAAATTAACACTTGGTGGGTTTTTTTCTTTTCAGAAAAGACATGTGGAAACAAACAAATAAAACACACACACACACACACACAAAAACCACACCACGGGGACTGTCCTTTTCTTGCCTCCCCATGTGCCGTACTTGCCCCCCTTCAAGGAGTAGGAGGGACAGAAGTTGTGGCCGGGCGGGTACTGATTAGTTGCTGTCAGTCTGCACAGATTAACACCTATTTTTAGGTTTTCAAACCTCTTGAGTAATACTAGTTAAATTGGCACAGGTTAATAAGTTGGGGTCCACAGAGCCTCTTAACTGTTCACTGTGAAATTTGAATTAAAGAGACAGTCTCACTTTGTCAAAACACTGAAAAAAGGTTTATATACCAAACATTTACTGTATGTCCGTGTTTGTGTGCATGTGTGTACACACACAGAAGATGCATAGGCCTGGAAAACAAAAATTGAAATTAATTGCTTGGCACAAACAAGCAGTTGGAGAATCTTTGCAGAATAAATCTGCAGTGAAATCGGTTTTGAAAGGAAACATTTTCTTTCTTTACTTTTAATATAAATATAGCATCTAAAAATAAAACTTAAGCGTTATTTTTTAATGCATTTTCTCCCTGTCCTACCCCCATTATATCATTACACTGTTACACTGACACCCACTGGTAAAAGTTGATCTGAGATCAGGATAGTAAACTGAGCCTGTTGATGAAAGGACAGCTATTACTCAGGAATAAAAAATAAAATGTGGACCAAAGAATAGCTTCTTCCCCTTCCTCCTCTTGAAGGAAAAGCATTGCAATTGTCTTCATTTTGATTTTTTTTTTTTTTTTTTGACAAGTTAGTGTGCGGATGTTCCAAACATAACAAGGGAGACCGCAGTGGTTTCTCTAAGAAACATATCAACATAGGAATAGCTGTATTCAAGGCAGCTTATTTCTAGACATTTATATGACTGAGGAAGGACAACAGGCTGGCACAGATGAGAACAGGAGAAGGTATTAGTATGTTAGTGGTTGCTGGGTTTAATGCCGTTTCCCAGGTAAAACAGCTTGAATGAAAACCAGAAATAATAGTTATGCTAGAAATATAGTTGTGTGGGCACTGACCTGATTGTATCAAAGCAGAGATGAATGCCAGCGCTGTGCAAGTCTTACTTAGTCTGTTTACCATTTATTTCAAAGTTGTTAGTGGTCTTGAAAGCCACTTGTGTTGGAGAAACAAGGCTTATTTTATTGAAATGTACCACAGCACCAAAATCTGGTTTGTGAGTGTCGTTCCATAGCCCTGCCTAGCACAAGAACAATACCACACAATTATGCTGTTTCAGGCTCTGAAATGGGCTTTCTTCCAAAACACCCTCCCCTTATATTATTAGACGTGTTTCTATTAATGAAATGATTGATTGAAAATCTTCCTGTGTTTATGTTGTTTGGGCAGTAGTAGCTTGGATTTCCCCTGTCTAGACTAAAATTGTATACAGCGGAGATGCATGGGACAGCTGTTTGTAAACTCAGAGTGAGACATAACAAATGAGCTGCAGCAAACCTGTCCATGACTAGCTTCCTTGTAAATACAGTTATACATTCTTTATGCCAAGGGAAAAGGGGAGCCTTAGTAGAAATGAATACAGAAATAAAATGGACTCCACAAAACATGAAAGTGTTGAAAAGCCCTGCCAGGACTGCACAGTTCAGAAATTAAAACTCTAGCCTTTAACCTTTGAAATTGTAGTTCAGGTCTTTCTTTACATTCTGAGTAAAATGAGCTTAAAATAAGTATAAAAAGTAGTCTCTGGGATTGCCAGCTTAGTGTTACAATTGGCACAGATAACCTAATTGGAAAACAGGGTGACTGGTGGGATTTAGTTCTTCAGGAAAAGTTGTAAAGAAAATCTTTACTGGGGTGTTTATAAAATACATATATACTTATATATTTCTGTATATATAAATATATATGTGTGTAAAGAAGAAATCTTTACAAAAGCAGTCATTGAAGTTGAGGATTTATACCAGGTTTTCATGCCTGAAGATGTACTGCTACATTGAATATTACCTTATATGCACACTGTCAAACAGAAATGCTAAGTTTGGAAACCTGCACAAGGCTGTTAGCAATTGATTTGTTTTGCTGTTTCGCTTTGAATAACAATAAAAGAACGAAGAGGAGGTTTACTTTGAAACTGAGACAGGCTGAGGAAAAAAAATGCTAGCTCGTATCCTGTAATTATCCAGAAGCACCCTTGTAGACCCGGAATACAACTCACAGCACAGGCATAAAGCAGAGTTTGTGAGGAGGTGGCGTGTCAGTAGCCTGCCACATCCCTTCTCCTCTCCCCTTGCCCTCAATGTTGTTCTTGTTCTGTTTGCGTGAAGAAACTGCAGCAAACAAATGAGAAGAAACATGGGGGAGGGGGGAGAGCATTTACAGGTCATATTGCAAATAAAATAGTTAAAAATGCTATAAACAGTTTCATAGTAATTGTTTATAGACTCTAGAATTTTTAATATTCTAACATGTAATTGAATTCTGAAGCCAAGATTCTGCAATTAATCAGGCTTTTATAAGTGAGCCACTATTTGCTAGCAGTAACTTTGAGAAGAATTTGGACTTAAATTACTGTGTTTGTTTGTTTGTGGCTATAACAAAAAAGTGAAATGCTTAAGTGGTCAGCAGAATTATATGTTGTGCATTTGCCTGGGTTAGCAAAAGTCCCGTTCTGTATAAGTAGTTCAAGCATTTGAGAAACCTAATTGTTTGATTCCTGTATGCAGATTTGGGCTTTGTGCATGTGAATTATGGAACGTGTGTTTTTGGAGGACATGTTTTCAGGGCTTGTGCTCACTTTTCTTCAGTACAATGTCTAGAGAACTCAAGTAAAATGGAAAAAAAATGCAAACACTTTGTTGGTTGTTCTAAGCTTTTATTATTATGCACCCTACTTAGGACTGAAGTGATTCCTAGGAATGCTGGTATTTTTGCCTACCCCATTGAAATGTTCAGTGTAAAGCTGGGCTAGATGTGAGAGACAGTTTTTCATTCAGTTCTGAGGAATTGTATGGCTATTGTGAGCTGGAGGAGTGTGGAGGAGTTATGGCCCTGACTGGAGCACTTGTTCTTTCCCAGTCAACTCTTAAATCTTGATACCATAAGGGTCAAAAACTTGCCAGCTGTGACATCTGAATAATTTTTAAAGCAGTTAATCCAGTCAGGGTGTTTATCAGTCTTTGTACCACGTGTGAAGGCGATGGGGATACATCCTAAGATAATTCAAAAGAAAAGCTCATGTCATTGGCAAAAATCAAGTAGTTCAGCTGAGTCTTGTTCCACAGATTTACCTTTTCAAGTTAAAGATGGAAACATAGAACACTGCCCAGTGAATTCCTACAGGATGGTTATTTGGCAGGTGTGTGGATAGTTTGTTGTGCAAACCATCCATTATAAACCTGTACATTGGATCTGACAATACCCACCTGATGCCCACATGAGTTGCCCAGATGTTGTCAGCGTTAGCCACTCTTTGTATATGGCATGGTATATGGGAGAAGGGGACATTAGGAAGAGCCTTTGATCTACTTGGGAAATTAGGAGACACATTTTTGAGAGCATGTTACATTCTGCTGACAATTGCCTTTATCCCTTCCCCACGTAATTTACAGTTTCATGGAGCACCATGGTTCTCTTGTTAATCGTATCACACTCCTATGGCAACATTAATTTAGCTGACTATGCAATATCAGACATGCATTTAGTATGTTTTAATCATCTTCAGAAAAATATGTTTCAGCCCTTTTTGTATAAAAGCATAGGCTTTCCTTGCTTTTAAGTGTTGCTCACCTCCTTTTGGATCTGTTCTGATTTCTTTTTCTGTTGAAGATGAAAAGGGTCATTTTTATGTTAACTGATTATTTTTCTCAAAACCATGCTTTAGGAAGTCCCAATTTACTGGTCCTGCAAGGGAGGGTGGAGAGAGGAAGCACAGGTATAATAAAAAAACAGTTTCTTCTGACTCAGAATTAGGTTGTGAGCAAGTAGTACCATACACAATGTAGAAAACAAGTATAGAAGTACATAAGACATATGTAGGGTAGATCTTAGGTGATAAATTTTGCCATGGTGTGATCTGGTGTTTTTCAAAAAAGCACCAGTTTTTTCAGATAAAGCAAGAAGAAAAATGCAACAATTCTTGTAGGATGGGAGTTGAAAGTACTGTGGGAAGTGGTGCTAAATTACAAAAAGGTGCTCAAAAAGGTGTTCTTCTTTTCCTGTTATTTTTGAGATTTTGCTAGGTTGTGTAAGTTACCCATTCCATTAAAAGCAGGAATAAAGATTGCAGTTCATTGTGAGACACAGTAAAGGTTCTGAAATTAAAAGCCTTTTTCTGAAACAGAGTGCTCCCTACTTGTGTTTAAACTCACCTAAAAATTCTTTTTAACCCACATACTCAAAATAATGTTCTCTAAGTTGCAGGAAGCTTTTTCTCCTGAGCACAATAGGAATATGTAGAATCTCTTGAAAACAGTTTCTGTTTTTCAAACACCTTTTCTTTTTCAGCATAGATAATTAACGCCTTCTTCACAGTGCTTGGTGCCCTTGATACATCTGTTACCTTTGACAGATCCTTTCTGTTTGCCACCTCTTCCTAACATGCTTCCAATATTTTCAGCGCAAAATAGCTTTGTATCTTTGATGTTGGTTGTATACAGGCTCAATTAAATAAGAAAGCTGCTGACAGAATGGTGTAGAGTTGAAGCTTTGTTTCTGTAAAGATTTTGTCCTTGGTCACTTATCTTCAGATTTCACTGCAAAGTGTTTAACTTCTCTTAGACTAGATTGTTAAGACATACATTTTATTTGGAACTGTGTTTGTTTTCACTTTTGTAGGTGCAATGTGCAGTAATTATGTAGAGATGTAGGTAAAGGGGACAGAGGAGTACTCGGCAACTGCAGCCTTAAGCAGCAAAGCCCCTTCCCGCTGGTGAGGGTGGCTTTAAAACATGCCTTTCTGGAAGTTTCTGGAATATTTAGAAGCATTATGGCGATGCAACAGTTCATTTCCACCCCCTAGTTGCTGGTGGATGGCGTCTCGTATTTAGGCTGAGGAACCCAGCTTTGTGTGGATGGGGCTGTTGGAGCTGTTCAGATGGGCCCTTGGGTCGCTGAGCTGTGGCAGTGGGAAGCTCCAGCCCTGCTAGTAGAGGGCAGCAACATTTAACCCTTCTTTGAAGTTTTCCATAGTGACTCCTCTGCAGTCCCACAGCATGGTAGTCCCCAAAGGCAATAGCTGTAGAGACCCTTTTCAGGCAAGATTTTATGTTGCTCAGTTTTAAAAGAGGGAAATCACAGTGTTGGAACAAGAGAGCGAAAAATACAAATGGATTAGAAAAGATGCAGTCACAATACCTAAATAAAAGACTTACTGGTGGCAGTAATTGTTACTGCTTATGTCACATGGTATAATGACAGTTTTTCAGGATTTCCCACATATTAGAATACATGAGGTTGGAATTTTGTTTTTATGATACCTACCACTCCTTTCTTAAGGGAAATTAAACAGCAACTGCTCTGAGATTTTGGGTTATGTACAACAGTCATTTTGATCTCTACATTGTCAAACAAATAAATATCAAAAGCATTTTTAGTGCAGTTACTCTGTTTCATGCAGTGTTCTGGTGTGAAAGAACTAATTGCATGTTACACATCTTTTGCATATATATATGAAAAACAGTATGACAGGAAAATAGAAAAGAATTTGAATATATGCTTACAGAGGGAAAACGTGCATGGGTATGTGTGTTTTTATATATAATCTTGCCTGTTTCATCTTCTAATGACAAGAGCAGATGAGCATGTTACTGCCATGGATTTACTGATGATCCACTATTGATAAGGGACCTATGGAGCAGTAAGGTGTGACAGAGTTGGAAGGGATGGGAAGGTGCCCACAGATATGTCTCAGATTCCCCTTCAGTGAGGGTGGACTGAGCAGAGATCTACACAATCTCAAATGTCCGTTTCTCTGGGAATTGTAATGTTTGTTTCCTGGTGCAAATCTAAATATTTTTGTACTTTTCTGTCTTCTTGACTTTACAGAAATTTCCCCATAGCACACCATTTTTTTTCTCCTGAGTTACTCCTGATATGTCTAATTCTTTTGTAAGTATCATATCACACAAGGCTGATTGTTATTACTTTTAGTTAACTAATATTTTTTTCTCTTGACCTTGTTCTCAGGATTTTGCAAAATATTTGTGAAGGGACGGTAAACCAGCAGGTCGGTCAATAGCAAATCCAGAAATGTATGTTGGACTCAATGCTGAAGATGTGAATGATTTTTTTTTAATAATTTTTTTTTTTTTTTTTTTTTTTTTAGTTGTTGTAAATCAGCTTCCCCAAAAGAAAGCGCTGACATTTAAGAAAAACTTCAAAAATATGAGCAGGACAGGTCTGTTCCACTAACCAGGTTTTGAGAATATGATGCATCATTGTGTTTTATCTCAAACAATGGCTGACCAAGAAAGAGCTGCTTTAGTGAGCTGTGTCCTTGAGCCACTGTGTTGTCTGCACATGCTAATAAGGAGAATGAGGAGAATTAATTAGCAATTTGAACTGCAGAGTAGTTTCTTGAAACATCTTTTTAAACCTTTTTAACACAAAGTAGCACACAAAGTTACTCTATCACTTAAAGAGGGATCATTTTGTTACTTATTTTGTATTTTTCGACCTAAAAGTTGTGGCTTCAAATTTAGATTGTTGATCTTTATTACTGCTAGACCAAGTGAGCTAAGAGATAAATGACTGATACTACAAAGAAAAAGCAATAAATGAAAGAGAAAGCCTAAGAAAAAGGGGATGCCAGATTTAATGAATAATTACCATGAACTGGGTCACATGGTTTCCAGCTTTTACATAGGTCAGACTGTGAGGCGATAGCATTTACTTAACTGAAAGGCCTGAGTAAGTAGTCTCAACAGCCTTTGGATAGAAAGTGAAGAAATTTCAGCTGATCTATCCTTAGTTCATGAGATTTATACTATGTGACTGTCACACCTTTATTTCAGGCATAGATTCAGGGTCATAACAAAGGTGTGTCTTTGGTGTATTTATTCAAGGATTGCCCAGGGAACATGCCCAATAGTCACTTGCTACAGATCTGAAACCTAGCCTGAAGTACATGCATGATTGCAATTAAAAATAAATAAAATTCTTGGTAGGTTACAGAGGAAAAAGGGAAGGAATGGTTGTTGCAGTTACCAAAGTTTATTGTCATAGTTCATTGTGCATTTAAAGTGTGTACACCCTCAGTAAATCCTTGAAAACTGCCAGAAACTAGTGTGGCTCACATAGGTTTGTCTCTGCTCAAATGAGAAGGACAATTATTTTCCACAATTACTGAATCTTAATTACTTGAAGAGGATGGCAAATGGAAGAGATTTTAAAGCTAGTTAAACTGGATTTCATAAAAATATTAATGACTATGGCCATATTCATCTTTAAAATAAACTAAGGACTTTGAAAAATGAAAACTGGATTAACTTCCAATCACCTTCATTTAAAAGATGTGTTCAGAACTGGCGGTGTGTGGGTGGGTGGGCTGATGGGAAAACCTTAAAAGCTGAAAATCTATGCTAGAAAAGGATTGTGAGGGTGTATGTGCACCAAGCACTACAGCATCCTCCATGTTCCGTGCTATCCAGGCTATTTTCTATAGGCAGCTGAGCAAGATTGGTAAGTGAAAATAGTAATTGGAGTTACATTTGCATTGCTCTGCACCTGGGCTAGTGAGACCCACTGAGTTCTTGGAACTACAGACCCTCTCCCTCCCCAGGAGTGGAAAAAGTCACCACCAAGTCCTGCATAAGTCAGAGGGCAAAGTGGGTACAAAACCACACAGTTTGAATTGGACACTCTGATGTGTTTTTTTTCTTGGCACGATTGATCAAGTAGTGCTCCCCAACAGCAAGAAGGTGATTTGGCAGTAGTAATTCAAGAGGATGCACCTGTCTTTCCTCATTCTTTTTAGATTTTGTTATCACAGGAAAAAGAGTTCTTTCTAAACTGATTGATCATTACTGAACAGGGAAAACAAAAGTATTGCAAAATGCAAGTATTGACTTACATATTTGTTTTGTTTTGAGCATATTTTAGAAGAGCCAGAGGCATGCCTTTTTAGTAAGCAGGCAGTTGGCAAAAACCCTCTAGGTATCAGAGAAGCCCTGTGCTATAGTTTTCCTAGAATAATAATGTCAAACAAATGACAATAGAAAGCCTATAAAATTTGCAGCCAGCTGGGCAAATTCTCATGTGTGAACCGCAGAAACTGTAAGTGCCCATATAAAATATTTTGTCTTGATCAGAGCTGCTCCATTCTATTGCATCCCTTGCCAGAATAGCTGTAACCCCCTCACCTGCCAGCTGCAAATAGTAGCTCCATTGGGTGAAGTCCGAGGAGCTCCAGCCCAAGTCTCAGAGCAGCGTTAAGTGTGTGCTGCATTGGAAGTTTTTGCCTGGGTAGTTAAACGCAGATCGATGATCCTTCTTAGCATGAATGTTAACAGGGTATTACATGGGAATCAGCATGCATCAGAAATTATTATTAATGCTTATTTTCAGATTCCTTCAAATGGAGAGGGCTTTTTTAACCCCTGCCTTTTGTGAGTTAGTTATTTTGTCCTTGTGTACTTGGTATTTCATATTCCGTTGTTTGGATAACAGTCTGGGCATTAAGTGTGGCTGTAATTCCTCCTCTTAATAGTTTCCACTTCTCATGACTCTTGCTTAGTTTCACCTAATCCTATCTCAAACAATTTCTTGATGAGCCAAGAAGGTCTTGGGCTGAGCTGAGGACTGAACCAATGCTGAATATGGCTTTGAAGAAGAACAAATTATTATATTCTTTGTGTCATCTGATCACTAGGTTGTACAACTTTGTTCCAGAAAAGCCATGTTCAGCATTGCGCCTCAAGGGTTCTATCTATGTTTCAACTCCTTTTCTCTTTGACAGGGAGGTAAAAATGACTGTGTGTAATTTACTGTAAGTCTCTTGGTCACGATGCAATATTCTTTGTTGAACTGGATCCGTATGAGTCATTTATTGAGAAGCAAAATAGAACTACTGACAAAGTTTCATTACTTCTGACAAAAAGAGACTCAAGGCTACACCCCATCTTGTTTCAGGGTACTCCACACGTTACTCATTAGGTCCTTCTGGCTGACATGATGTTTTTGAATTCTTTCATCTTACAAAAAAATACTAAATGCTGTTCTATTCGACCATTTAATCATAGAATACTACATAAGCAGTAGTGGTCTGGGCCATAGGTGTCCGTTTTCAGAGACCATGTAAGTTGTGCAGGGAGATGGGAAGTTCACCTTGTCAGGCACTGGGGAGATTTCTGGACCCCATCCTGGGCAGCCCCAGAAGGCTGCACTCAGACTGAGGGCAGCAGTGGGGAGCAAGCTGTAGGAAGGGTCAGCTGCCCAGGCAGGAGAGGCGTGCTTCAGCTGTGGGATACTCCTGCTTGAACCACAAATTGTGTCTTGTGTAATTGATCCACAGTGTATGGTTGATACACACACTCCCTAGAATACTACCCCTTCATTTACCCCTTACCACTGGCAATAGCCTTCTAGCCCTGAATTGCAGGATACTGTGCAATTAGAAGCAAAAAGGCTGTTTCGTTCTTTAGATAATCTGGGAAAAAACTAACCAAAGAACAGTGACCAAAAGTTGCTTTTACATAGAAATTAAATAGGGGGCAAACAGCATTCAACTGTAGCACTGTATTTTGAAGGAGCGGGAAGTGTAGACTGGAGCAAAGATTCAGGGCAGTGCCTAGGGGAAAGCTGCTGTATCTGATACACATATAAATATGTGCATGAAATCAACAGTGCTTCATTTAAGAATCAAGTCTGCATTTTTTAGTCATGCAGTGAATTTTTCACTGTAAAAGAAAAACACTCCACCTACCCAAGATATTTACATGTGTACGCACTCAGAACAGTCAACTAAAATAAAAAATGTTTAGCTGCCACAAATAGGTATATAATGGAAAGTTCTTAATTAACATCAGATTATCTTAAAGCAATTATGAATGTCTTGTTTATTTTTTTATGTATTGGAATGGAAGGGATATATTCTGAAAGCAATTAAGAGAAAGATGGTGCTTGCCTGATTCTTAAGGTAATGTTCTCTTTTGCTGAGGTGGTGTGGGTGCTGATTGAAGTACACGAGCGTTCCCACTAGAGGGGGGTCCACTCAGCCTAGGTTGTAATGCATTTTGGTTTTTTGGGTTTTTTGGTTTGTGTTGGTTGTTTTTGTTTTGTTTTGTTTATTTGTTTGTTTGTTTTGTTTAATTTTGTTTTTGTGGGTTTCAGCGTGCAGAAAACCTCATCTAGTCCCACATCTTGTTTTAGTCCTTTATATTGTGTATGTTACGGTGTCAGCATTACTTGTCTCTTACTTAGTTTAACTGTTCTTTATAGAAGGAGGTGAAAATCCAAATGAAAGGACTAAGGCACTGTTAAACACAGTAGTAACAAAGAATACAGAGAATGTTTCATTGTATCATCTGCAAGGTGAGGACAATTATTATCACAGAAGTGGGGTGATCATTCTTGAAAAAGCAGAAGCGGCTGGCTTTATCAGACCTGTTCAATAACATTCTTAATTAGAATTGTTATCTGTCTTCACTCCAAACCATTTTACTGTCTCTGTGAGCCTTATGTTTCTAAGCATAAAAGAAAATATTTCTATCTGTGAAAGAGACTAAAGAGTGTGTTAAACTAGCTTAAGTGTCCGTTTTACTCTTTGATGTCACAGTTTATTCTTCCTCTCAGTTTCTTGGTGAAACTAAAACTGAGTTTTGCACATGTGTTGGTCATTGTGTTAATTAATGTGTTTTGAAGCTGTGGCAGTTGTGAGCATTCTCTTGGCCCTGAGCAGGAGCTTCCTCTGTAGAGCCCAGGTGCTGACAATATGCCTGTGCTCTGCAGTGGGGGTCCTGGCATGTGAGGTGGCCTCTCTGCAGGTGCAGTGCAGTGCAGAGCCCAAACCAAAACCCTTCCTGGTCTGTGCTGGGTTGGTGCAGGGTTTCCATGCCGTCCCATCCATGTCATGCTTCTGCGGGGCAGGGGACAGGCAGCCCTGGACAGGAGCTGTCCATCCGGCTGGGACCCTTGGGAAGGAGAGGGAGGAGAAAAGGACAGCAGGGAAAGGAGATAGATGGGCTGGGGCTGGCAAGGCATCTCTGATGGATTCAAGGAGGAAGTCAGAGAAGAACCCTGTGGCACAAAGATGACTCCATTTTTCCCTAATGAATCTCCACAATAGAAATGTAGCACAGTAATAAGCATCCACTCTCTGCAACTACCTGAAAGGTACTGAGGTTATACCCAGGTGGGGGTCAGCCTCTTCTCCCAGGCAGCAAGTGGGACGGAACAGAAGGATATAGCATCAAGCTCTGCCACAGGACATTCAAGTTGGACTTCATGAAGAATTTCTGCGCTGAAAGGGTGGTCAGGTGTTGGGATGGGCTGCTCAGGGAGCTGGTGGAATCACTATTCCTGGAAGTCTTCAAGAAACAACAGGCACTTGGTGCTATGGTCTGGTTGATAAGGTTGTGTTCCATCAAAGGTTGGACTCGATGATCTTGGAGCTCTTTTCCAACCTTTGTGATTCTAGAATTGATGGGACTGTAGATAGCATCTGGGATATATGACTACATAATACTGGATGGAGAAAACTGAGTAAGTTTGAAAAAGTTTTTGGGGTCTATCTAGTGGTGGTAACCGGATGCTGTACCAAAACAGTAAGCCTAGTGAAAATGAGCATTCACACTTCAGATGTGTACCACATTAACCCTAACCAAGATGCTTCTGATAGTGGAATGACTTTTTTCAGAAGCCACCTGAGCATCTGAGCAGGGCACTGTATTGTGACAAGTAGTCATACAGTTATTTCCAATCCAATGGCTGATTATTCTTTTTGGCCCTGGGCAAGTCACTTAACCCTCTGTCTGTTTCTTCATCTGTAAAATATATTATGGATATTTATCAGTCTCACCAGGACTGATTGTTTAATATTTATAAAGTGCCTAAAGGATTAGAAGCTTAATATAAGGAGCTAATATGTATCATATCATTTCAGATTGATTTTATTTACTTGGATTTTTTTTCCCTACCTCCTATTGAATGAGATGCTTTTTAGTAGCTTCTTACTGTCATTCCTAATTAGTTGGACCTGGACAGGTCACAACTGGGTAACTCCAGGTTCACTTTCTTCATTTATGCCTAGTTCCTATAAATGCTTTATCTCCCTCCCACTTTTTTTTTTTTTTTTCTCATCCCTTTTATAATTTAGAGATGAAGAAATACCATATGTTGCTAGACCATGACATAAATATATTTAAGTGCTGCCATCATTGTTAGTTTATCAGCCTTTCCATTATAAACCCTGTTGTTCAGGGGTTTATAACTCTGGCATTATAACATGCTTCAGGGTGAAACTTAACATTCATTTTTTCTCTTTGATTCGCTTTAAATCCTTCACTCTTCTTAAGTTAAACTGGAGATTAGATACATTAGTTATACTAGTTGTATAAATTATAATGCAGCAGTAGGCATTCTAAATACGATGTAAATCAGAGAAACAGAGAATTTCCTAGTTGTTAAACTGTGAGCCTGAGAGGAGAGATCTGGGATTCTTTCCATGAGTGTGTCCCTGGCTTGGCACATAACTGCTAAAAAATTATTCAATCTCTTTCTGCCTCACTCTTCTCCCTCTATATTGGGATGATGACATTTCTGACTTCACTGGTGTATTGGGAAGCTTAATTAATTAGAATTCATAAAAGACCGAGATTCTCAGGTGAAAGGTGCCGAAGTGTGAAGCATTTTTAAGGAGTCTAATGAAAAATCGGTGTGCCTGCTTTCCTACGTCTGTTCCCGTTGTCACAGTGTAGCGAGTATCAACTCTAGGGTTGGGCAGTGTGTGGCAACCAGCAAGGGCTTTGCCACCAGTGTGGCAACCAGTGTAGGGCCAAGGCAAGGGCTTTGATCTGGAGCACCCCTCGATGGCCTGACAGCTTGTGTTTCTCAGACTTTCAAACACTCACTGTATCTCTCAGCCAGTTGGTCTCAGCCTTTGCCTGGGGAGCTTGTGTTCCCTGAATTCTAGTTTTCAAACAGTTCTCTGGTGCAAGACAGGACAGGAGCCTGCAACCAAGACCTTGGCTGCAGAGTTTCCCCTTATTGCTGTTCCACTTGGTGCTGGTGCAGAAGTACTTAGAAGCCTGCTTAGAAGGTAACAAGAGGGGAAGAGGTCAGGGGTTTCCAGCTTTTTTTTTTTTTTCAGGGACCTACCATGGCAGATCATCCTGGTTGTGCTCAGGCAGCTTTTTGGTGTAGTCAAAATTCTGTATGGAGAAAAATGTTCCAGCTCTAGTACAGTAAATTCTGGGACACTGGCAGGTACTCTTTATGTTATTCAGGTGGAGAAACCTTGTTTGTGTTATAAGGGATGCTCTCCAAGTTTCCTCACTTGAGGATTTCTATTGTCAGCTGTTAGTTTTGCACATCCTATCATGTGCAGGTTTCCTAGGGTTGATCCAGACTGGCACCTTCATTTACTGATCAGTTCTTTGCCTGAACTGTGGTGCTGTGCTCAGGAGAGAGAGGTTCTTGGTGGTGGCTAAATTTGAAATTATCTTTCTCCTTATAATTTCAGGTTGAAGTCTTGGCCTCCGAGGATGCTACATTTGGACACAAGGTGTGTAGTTTGGTGCAGTTTTATTATATAGGTCCCCACAAGATGAATTGTTGGATGTGATGCCACAGAAAATGACAATTTTCAGCCTGAGAACTGAGGGTCCTGTGGCTTGCATCCATTAATTCAGAAATTTCCCCTTGTGTGTGATAATCTGAAAATGGCAGACAAGCTGTCCTAACCCTTTTCTTGGTATAAAACCTGTGAGCAAGTTTTACTTGCAGAAAGCCACGTGGACCCATGTAAGGTCAGCTTAGCAGTAGTTTTAAAGATTGGACTTGCCCAAATGCTGAATTTGTTCTTTTTCCATAGATTTGCAACTCAGAAATTGTACTTGTTGTCTGCTTGGCAGTCTGCTGAGTAAGCCACTTTGTTCGGGCCCTTTTTCACAGAGCATCTCGAGTAGAAAGTAGTGCATTGAACAGCTGCATCACCCTGTGTTCAACTGTAGATCAGCGTGTGGCGGGCAATAGTGTGTGTGTTGGAGAGACAACTTCAGACCTGCCAGCTACATGGATGGGCTGTGTCCTACCTAGTGCTCCTGTTTCTTTGGCCAGTGAGCTTTGTGGTGATGACCACTGTTTTAACTGAGCACTAATAGCAGATGATTTTAATTAGGGCAGATTGTGTGTAGGCTATAACCATTTAGCCAGGAAGAGTGGATGGGGAAGGGAAAATGGAGATTGTAGGAACAGTAGGTTAAATTATGACAGTGAAGAGTTTCCTGCTGCTGAAGGCCCATATGCTGTGATGCTACTGCAGGTGGAAAAATAGCAGTGCTGTTACTATTAAGGTAAAAAGGAAAAGCAAGAAAATATTAAATAAGTTCTCCAGGTCTATTTGGAATACAATAAGCAAAATTAACCAGAAGGGAAAAAAAAAGCTTTTAAAGTACGTAAATATTCATGATGCCAGAATTTACATTGTGTCTATATTGTACATTTTTATGTTGATATGTGATAAAGTGATTTCAATAAATTATTAGAAAACAAACAGAACTACTCTGGTATTATTTGAAGTATATAATGTATGGTAGTCTGCAGTATTTTCTGATTTTTAGTTAATACCCAGCAAGCATACAGAATATTCATTGAATATTTAATAAACCTGGAGGGTCAGCTCTTGTGAGCTCATCTCCATAATCCTTCAGACTAGGTGGGTAAAAAGAAATATTACTGATGATTATTTTCGCCAGTCACTCTCAGAGCTAAAAAAAAGCACTGTGGAGGAGGCTTTTGAGTTTTTTTCATGGCTAGATTTACAAGGTGTTTTTATGTCTTGTCATCCTGATGGACATCCTTCGAAACTCCTTTTTATTACAAAAACTTTTAAGAGTTTTCTGTTGCTAAGCTTCTGTTTTGCAGAACTGAATTCAGTTTCTTGCCAGCTCTGACCATCAATGTCCAGAGTACCCAGCATCTTTTTTCCTAAGATTCATCTTCAGAACCATCAGGATCTTTTAAACTCTCTTATAATAGTAGCTTTATGTTATAGTGAACTATCTATGTCTAGGAATGTTATGTACTTTTTATCAATCAAAGAGAAAGCTAAATGTATCATCCAAAACTTGTTAATCCCAGAATTTATTTTTGCTGTCTATTTGGAGGTGCTGCAAAAGCACTTTCTTCCCTTCTCTCCCTTGAGATGCTTTCCTTACTGTCTCAATGACAAATAAATGCCAGTGTCTCTGTTACATTAACAGATGAGTTTGTGTGCTAACAGAGAATGTGTATAATCAAAATTTTTAAAATGAAAAATAGTTAATTTTATAAACTAGGAAATAATTTTATATGATCACACAGTTGGCCACCTAACAGTTGAGAAGGATGCAAGGTTAAAAATTTACACCATGCAGCGATTTCCTTGGTACCTGCTTTTAGCCTGAATTTTCCTCCAGGGCTATTGTAGACTGTTGAGGGGAGCTATCTTTTTTGGGTTTGGGTGTAGAATATGTCTCAGCTTGAAACATTGTAGGCCCCCTCTGTATGCAGGAGCAGAAGCACAGTTTGCTGCAGGGGATGACTCTTCCTTTGATTGCATCCATTCCACCTGTCCTTAGATGCCACTTAGTTTTAGGCTGTTGACAGGCTGTGTTGCCTGTAGATACATACAAGAATAGTGTCTTTTAAAAAAGGATATTTGGAGACTACTAAAAAAATGTACAATGTCATTTGTTATTCTTAAATTCTCCGTGATCTCAGTCTCATGGTAAATATGCATACTGGCAGCAAATGGGGCTGTTTCCCAGGAAAAGGTTCTGAATGAGGCATCAGAACATTGTTCAGCTTCGCTGTAGTTATCATTGGCAAAGTGAAGATCTGGCTGATGTAGTGTGCCCCTTGAATGGCTGTCTTGGATGATGATCATCATCCTCATAAGTGTTTGTAGAAATCATTTACAGGATGCTTTTGATACAAGTTATGCATATTGATTTAGGCAAAATAATTCTTATTTTAGAAAATAAAATGAAAACAATAGAAATTGTGTCAAACTCTCAAAATATCCAGGGAAAAGGCACCTTGAAGTACCAAATCCTGTCTTTACTCCTTAAGCATGGAGCAGGTGCAAATTGCGAACCATTAATAGCAGTCCTTAAAAATGTTTCCTCCTCCTCAACCTATTAATAAGAAAACAGTCTTCCCCAAGCAAATGTAGGACATGAGGCATTTATTAGAGTAAAAATTACATTTAATATGAACTTCTTATTTTAATTTTGTGTATAGGTCAGACCAGTGCTGTTTAAAAGGCCATAAAAATCTAAGCACATTTTCAATCAGTTTTTAAAAAAAGTTGGTTTTGATAAGTATAAATATGTACAGATTTGATTGCATTGCTGTCCAAAGCTTTTGTTTGGTTGAATAGAAGGAAGTAAACCCATTCAGCTTTCTGTGCAACTAATTTAACAGGAGGAAGCTGTTGGTGTGCTGTAATAGCTCTTTCAAAGATGGTACACGTGGTGTTTAGTTTAATTTACACACATTTATTTGTGTGTGTGCTTGAATGCATGTTTGTTTTTAAAGAAAAAAAGCCTTCCAGCTTTTCACTGATTCTTTTGTTTCAATATTTAGAAGGGTTGTGATATATGTGTGGTTATGCATGGAGAGATGTAGGGGGAATGACCACGCAGCAAATCATGAACAGCTGATAGGTGATCTGGGACAGGCTTAACAGTTATGCCTGGTTTGTTCAAATTCTGATGAGGATAAACTTACATATTAGTAATACATAGTAATCAGTTCCTTCAAAACCGTAGTTGCCAAGAAAGTAAGGTAGAATAAGAGTGAACTCTTACTCTATAGATGGAGTGATATCTGTCCAAGTCTGCAGTCAACACACAGGAATGTATTTCCAAGTTGGAAACTGTTTGAGTCCCATTAATCTTACTAAAGCCTAATGATGATGTGTAAAATACTAACGGTACCAATTTATTTTGTGTTTATTGTAGCTGAGTAGGAAGTTATATTTAGCAGATGGGACCCGTGTTTGCAGATGGCAGAGAAAATAGGAGGAATACAAAGATGTGAAAAAGAAAGAGGGGAAAAAAAACCGTGCCCAGGGCAGAAGTAAAAGGTAAAATGTTTAACCATTTTGAATAATGCTCATTTAAAGACCAAGGCAATGAACAAATAAAAATAGGAGTGTGTGAGTTTTTTAAATCCTCCTAAGAGATTCAGATGCTCAATTTCCATTAGAACCTTTTTATCCCTGAGGTAGAATTGAAAATCTTAGTCTGAAAGGTTGGTTATTATGTAAAGATTTAACCCACATTTTATTGTTGTAGGAGCTGCATATTGGCATCAGTTGGAATTATGGTGTCAAATGCAGTAGCACACACTTCATACAGGTTGCAAATGGTGTCTGGCCCTTACTAGAGAACAGGGTGCCTGACTTTTTAAATATCTGCTCTCAGTTTGCTCTCCCTCCCTTTCCCTAAAGCTTTTACTGTCAGCATCCGCCTGACCCAAATAGTGTAGGTTAGGGGAGGCTTCATTCAGTTAAGCCTGGTGAGATCACCTCGTGCACGTGTCCCAACCTGTCTGTGGACCTGTGGAGTGCCATCAGCCCTGTTGGCAGTGCTGGCCACAGAGCCCGCCCTCCGCAGCTAATGGCGAGGTGCAGTGATCCCAGCTTAGCGCTGCATTAATATAAATAAGTTTGTTAATGGCAGTCCAGCAGCTACATGTCAGAAGGCTCACAAGTTTGTGCAACAGGAAAAGAGACACTTCTGTTCCCACAGTGGGGGAGCTCCACCAAGAACAGGACTCTCTTATTTGGTAGCGAGCTTTAATCCTTCCATTGTGTGTCGTTTTAAGCTGTGTTGTGATGTAATTGGCTTAATCATTACTATTATGTTGCTTTGCACAAGTTAAGATTGTAATTTGACATATGGAAATAAATGGCAACTGGATTAGTGATTTGCAGGTGTCATTTAAAAATGGGGCAGGGAAGAAAGCCTTTCATATTTTGCAAGTGGCATGTTTGCTAAGGTACAGAGGCAGAATTAACCACACAACTGCATCTCACGCTGGTTTGAAGTAGGAGCGAGCTTCACCTGTTCTTTTCTGGGACTGTGTGCTGGTGGGGTTGAGGAAAAAGAATCTCATTCCCGATGGATGTGTTCACTGTAGGAGTGATTTTATGTTTCCTTTGCGGAAGACAAATACAGGAGTAAAGCTTTCTCTTTGATCGAGAAATCAGCATAATGGAGAGACAGCTCTATCAAAGAAATACAGCAAGGCTGGTATTTCTGATGTGGATGTGTCTGTATGGTGGAGCTTCCAGCACTGTTCGTGGAACTCGCAGTATTTTTTGTTTTATGACACAACATAAAGTGATGACCTTGTCTCCATAATTTAGTAACTCTGGAAGTTGTTTAGAGAGTCTACTCCTAAGTCTTTTAAAGTATGTGCTGCTGGATTGCATTTTTAAAGTGTTCTTTCTCTGATACAGGATACATGTTTTAAGAATCAATTGTGCTCAGGACTAAAATATTTTTCCTCTCAAACATAGTACTTTTACTCAAGTTTATTAAGGTGTCTTGGGTTGTTTTGGGGAGGGGAGTGTTGAGCACAGTGAGGAGGTTCATACTTTTAGGGGAGGGGTTTTGCTTTCCTCCACCTTATAGATGCTGCATTATTGCAACAATCAGCACATCATGGTGCATCTTTTGTAGTCTACTTATTTTCATATCCCAGATAGCAGAAGTTCAAATCCCGAGGGTAAATTGAGCTACACAGTGTAGCTATGTGTCAGCTTCCTGGTTTGAAGCATAGGACATCAAAGGGAATACATTTGGTGGCTGACTATGAGTTATGACTGTGCAAACCTAGAAAGAAACTGTTGTTCTTGCAATATCTGTAACAGAACCCTTGAGCTATGAGATGGAGATGGCATAAGATAAAATTGAGAGACATGTTCTCAAGAGACGTTTTTCTTTATTTTTTTATGTATTAGTTTGATTGCATTAAATAATACTTCTTGGAAAGAAAAAGAAAATAACCAATTGAAAGAGAAGAAAAAGTAGACATAAAAAATGTTCTAATGCTTGTTTTATTTAAGACAGCTTTCTTTTGTTGAAGACTGGAAACAGCCCTTGCTCCTGCCATCTGGTGGTTGCTAATAACAGTTGCATCTTCAAAGCCAAATTAAATTGTTTTAAAGCCAATTAATCCTTTTCAGAAGAGAATGTTTTCAAGGGTCAGAATTATCTCTGTCTTGATGTGTTGACACTTGGATTGTCTGTGTGTGCTTAGTATATGGGAAAATATAGAAAAATGAGTTCTCATTTACATCTGTCTTTGCACTGTTGACTTAAATAGGAACCTGGGAGTTGCAAATAAGTTTTTGGGTTTGTTTTAGCTTAGAAAAAATACTCATATTAACCTCCAGTAAATTCTGTTTTGCTACTCCTAGGAGATTTAGGATTGCAAGTTTCCCCAGTTCTATTTTTCATTTCTTTGTGGACTTGTTTCACCTGAGGTGTTCAAATGACTAACAGGATTTTCCAACCTCTTTTCTTTGACTCATTGTTAAAGTTGTGTTTTGGGGTTGCTGAAGTCTCCTGAGTGCCCTCCGTGCTGGGTGTTTTCCAAGAGCAGAGAATGGCATTATAGCAGGGAACAAGGTGCTCTTTTTATATTCTTAGGGACCCCTTACAGATGTATCAAAGTGTTTTAAAGTATTTATGACTGAGTAGCAGTGACTTGAACAGGTTTTTTTTTTGAACAACCTGTGCATATCACTGCTGTGCTATTTGTGACAGTCCAAGTAATCATAAAACCAAGAAATCGTGATCATGTTTTACAAATTTCATCTCCATAATCAGTAGTTCTTAGTGTCTGGTAAGTTTAGTCTCAATAAATACCTCTGTGGTTTGTGGGGTTTTTTTTCCCCAATTAGTTTTATACAAATTAGGAGGTATATCAAGAGATTTATGGCCGTAAGTTCATTTCCATCCATCATACAGTCCTAATTGAGGTCCAGCTTTGTCCTGAGAGCTGCAGGCAATAGAGGAGTGTATCTAACCAGCCTGAATATGGAGGGTGATTCCAAACAACACCCACTTGTGGAACTTTGTCTCACTTCCCATATGAAGAAGATTTTAAAGCTCTTTGGGAGGATGGAAAAAAGTGTAGGCTTCCTGGAGATTGTGATGCCTCCTTGTGCTGTGGAGGTGGATCTGGACAATTCCATAACAATCCTGCATAAAGAAGAAAAGACAAAATGCTACACAGAATAGGAGAAAAAAAAAAGCTATGTTAGCTGAGAAGCCCCACTTGTCAGAAAGTCAAGATCATAATAAGAGTTGGTTCTCTCCTCCTCGTGCCCTATGCCCACACTCTTGTAATATCTGGAAAGACAAGGCAAGATGAGGCTTTGGGGAGGACCTGTCTCCTGTGACAATGTCCCTGTGTGTGTACAGCACGTCAGGCTTTCTTGGATATTTACTTTTTTCTGCCAGTGATCCAAGCTAGCCATAAATACATGTTTAATGTTCCTTTTCAGCATGAAGCATCTCATGGTGCTTGCAGAATAAATACTGATGGCCTCAGGGTTAGGCTTAGGCAGTTTACATGGGTATGTGGTAACATTTATTTTACAAAGCTCCCAAGCACTCTGTGGCAAGCTGGAGTGAGGACAGATGGTAAACGTGCCTTCCTCAGCACCCTTGAACATTGTTGGCCTGTGGTTGGCCCCGTGCCCTGCAACCAGCTGGGATTTAGTGCTAAGAAAATGTAAACTGCTGTCTTCCTTCCTACATCATCTTTATTTTGGACATACATAAATGTGATGAACAGCCTTCCTCTCCAGCACTGCATGGTTTAGGTTATCAAGGTGTGAATGTGGCCACATTTTGGATTTTGATATGAATGTAAAGCTCCCATTGCCTTTCTGAGAGTACCAGTGTGGAGGTTTCAGAAGATGCATATGCAATTCAAAGCAACTGTCTGCTCAAGTGATGTCTGTAAGTAAGAATCATGGTTTGGGTTGGAAGGAACTTTAAAGATCATCAAGTTTCAACCCTCCTGTCATGGACAGGAACACCTTTCAATTACATGAGGTTGCTCAGAGCTCCATCCAAGCTGGCCTTGAACACTTCTAGGAACGGGGTATCCGTAGTCTGGGCACTTTGTTCTGGTGCTTCAAGACCCTCACAATAAAGGCTTGGCAACTAAGTTTGCTTTTCTGATTGATGAGTATCTCTCTTTGGGTGGTCCTATGCCCATTTAGATTGCCACTGTATTCAAATGAACTGCTGCAACATTGAACCATCCAGCTTTTGTGGCACCAGCAGTAGCAGCAGCAATCCATATTTCTCCTTGCTGCTTTTATGAAGAGGCAGTCTGTAGTATGGCTTTTTTCCTTTCCAAACTTCAAAGAATGTCAGAAGAATGCAAAATTTGGTATTGCTTTCATGGTGGGAATATGCATCTCCTCAAAGGTTTGAACCCACCATTTAAGACCAGTCACTATATTGCAGAGACTTAAGTTTCTCCCAGAGAAAAAGAATTTATTTTTTCAGTCTTCCTTCTGTTACTCATTAAATTTTAACTGGTGGGTGCACTCAGGCAGCCTGAGTCTGGTGTGCCTGAGCTGTCTGGCTGGGTGTGCTGCTCAGCATCCTCCCTCGCTCAGCCGCCTCCTGTTGACATGTAAACGGGGGTGATGCTTGCCGGATCAGGCGGGCCCTTTGCAGTTCCGTGTGGCCCCTTTGATTTACACTGCTGGTTTGAACTTGGAGGGAGTATCAGATTTACCAAGTCATCTAACAATCAGAACACAAAGTTTGCTTGTAAATACCTGCACATTTTAAATAAATGTTGAGGCAGGTGGTCTCTTTGTTTAGGGTGGGAAGAGAGCAGTTCAGAATATTTGCAAATAGTTTGCAGTTCCTCCTTGATGAGGTGAGCAAGTTAGACCAGATTTCTTTTTCTTCTGTAAATTCTACCTGATTGTACAACTGGTGGGACCAGAACCGTGCCCTCCAGCAACCAACACCACTTTGCTACAGAAAGCATGCTCCCATTCTCATTGGGACTTAAAACAACAAAAACCCCACAAGTATTTATTTTTTTATAAAGCTACTTTTAATGTGTTCACTTTTTTTTTATAGCATACTGTTTTAGCAGCATGAAATGCAGATATGGAAAAGGTTCCGATTTCTGCTACATGGCTTCTTCCCCTGATTTTAGAATTGGCTTGTTAAAATTAATGCTAGGTTTGAGGAATAGGAGTTGCAGAGAGGAGCATGAGAAAGTTGTTGGGTAGACAGATGTGATTTAGGTTTTCATTTCCCCTGTTTTTTTCCCTGAGACAAGGACAGGTGTGTATCATCGTTTAGAGCTGTGCTTTGCTGGGAAAAGTGCTGTTGAGTGTTGCAGATTCCAAGAGGAAACAACAATGACAATTATGCAGAATCTGGGGCTTTTTACTGAACATATATTTCTTTTACAGAAGACGTAATTTTTTAACTTTGAAGATTCAATTATTTCAGTTTGCTTCTTAAGAATTTCTTCCTGTGAGATGGGGTTTTCTAATGAATTGGGATATTGACAGATAATTTTATTAGATTAGGATGACACTGGGAAATTTTGTGTTTCTAGGTCATTCCTTTGATTTTCTTGGTGAACAGTTAATGATACAGTGTTTTCATATTTTTTATATAGGAGGATCAAGATTACAGATAATTTTGGCATGATTTTCATACCGTTGCAATGCTTTACATTGTTTTATACTATACACATGTGAACTATTGTGACCGATTTCTAGTGTAACAATCATTCTGTGTGTTTTATGATTTCACTACTAAATCCTTGCTACTACATGAAATAGACAACAGATAAATTTACAGTCTCATTACTAAAACTTGCCTTACCATTTTAATCTGAAGCAAAATAAGCATTATTTGTACCGTTCAATTTAACATGGCTGTCTGTTTTCATTCCATCATCCAGTTCCACCCTCTAGTTATCAAGATGTGTTTGAATCTCCCTGAGCCTTCTGCAAAACTTCCTCACAGTGCTATTCCTTGTGTCAGAACTGATGGACTGATTGCCTTGTACATGTAATCTATATCTAGGGTGCTTTTACCACTTCAGTCCCTGGGCAAGGGCTGTGCCCCGATGGAGGGATGTACACCTTAAAATCATGTGTGGGAAGAGCAGTTAGAATACATGCTAATTTAAAAATTAATAAATGTATTTAAAGAAGTGAGTTAACTGCTGTTTATGAAGGAAAGTAATGAAGTGAATCATGTGGAACTGGTTTTTGTTGCATTGAAGTAACAAATATAAATGCCATTATAGCACATATGATTCTGCAAAAGCTTTACAGTAATGTAGGTATGTAGGCTGTTTATATGCTTATTAACTTGTAGGTTTGTTTAGCCATGGTGTTTGCAGAATGCTGCCAAGGTCAAACTTGTTAAGATTCCCCAAATACTACTGAGGGAAGGAATTACACTGGGTAAAGCATTGGGGTTTTTTATTTAGGTAACCTCTTTTTTTTCTTTTTTTTTTTTTTTTTTTACCAGCAGTATTGTGGAAAAGGATCCTGAAGGAGAAACTGGGGGATGCTGGGTTTGGAAACAGCATGGAATTAAGGAAATAGGATTAGAACTGCAGGTGGAGCAAATATTGAAGGTGATCACAATACTCTTAGGATCCAGTGTGTTGCCTGGCTTAGTTATAGAGAGGTTTGAAAAGTGAGAAGGAGAAGTTCAAACTTGATACAGTGAGCAAGGGAAAGCTAATGGAGCACATTAAAAATGCAAGCTGACCTAGATATACTGTTGAATGGTGCCATGTGGTGTTCAGCTTTATATGGCAGGCTGAAGCGCCTTGTTGACCAGAATAAAAGCTAAAAAAGCTGGTGATAATACCACATTGTTTACAAGTTGAAAGAGAAAATAGAACAATTGGACTGTCCTGTTCTATTTCATAAGTGACCTCGAGACAAACAACAAATTTTCAACATAAAAGCAGCTATTGATTTATGTTAAATGTATACATTTATTTTTTTAAAAAACTACAGAAATCAAGTTTGAGGAATAGTCAAGGTGCATGCCTCATTTCCTTCTGCAAGTGTGTCTGCTTTCTGCTCTCCTGTTAAAGCTGCATGTACACAGAATCCTGAAAGAGGGAAGGAAAGTTAATACTATGCTAAGGGTTAGTTGATTAGAGCTAAGTTCTTTCTCTGTGGAATATGATGATATTCAGAATGGAAAAGGGTGGCAAAATCCAGCCATTAATTTTATGGTACTTTACTTCCAGATTGACTTTGAAGAAGTGTTTAAGAGGTATGAAAGTATCAGAAAATGTTAATATGATATTATTTTCAGATAATATCTGAAATGCTAAAATAACTTCTAGCTTCTTTTAGAAACTTGATGGTAAGTTATTCATTTTAGTACTGAGACAATTTGAACTTGGAATTATTATCTTACTTATAAATACCAACAAAAGCTTACAGAGGAAATGTTGACATCCCTCTCCACCTATCTCCTGCTCCATCCTCCTGCCTTGCATCCACCTTAGCTCTCCTTGAACTGTGTAAATGTAGGCATATATGATTGGTAAATTATATATTTTTATAGGACTAGGTGGTTTGAAATTGATTTTTTTTTCCTAGGGCGGTACGTTATAATGCATTTTCAGTTGGTAGAATAATAATAAAAAAGGCTTGCATGTACCTGTGATGCATTTGATTCCTCCCTGCAGTGACTCATTGTGGATCTCTTACAGCTAAGTGCTTGTTCCTTGTGATCAGAGGAAAATGCTACACACCTTCTGCTTCGTGCCTATTAAATTCAAGTTTCTATTGTAGGCAGCATTACACAGCTATCTTTGAGAATTAAAGGGAGGAAAAATACGAAGAACAGTAAGTGAAGTGAAAATTCAAAAAGCCACTTTGTTCGCCCTCAGCCCTAATTCTGATTTTTAATGCATTCCTGTTCTCATGCTTGCTTCTTCCAAATTTACAAATTTTTCTTTTATTCAGAGCCCTGGCCTTTGGTACCGTGTTGAAATTAATGACCATAATGGCACTTGCTCTTTTCTGTCTCCTGGAACCTAAATGATGGATACCAACCTTTTTAATCCTGTTATGTTAAATATAACATACGGTTCCTTTATCCAGACCAGTATTTTGAGTTGAAGAAGGGATTGTTTTCTCCAATTTTGTTATCATTTTTCACCCCTCACCTTTTTCATTCCCTGAGGGACTGGTCTGGGGAACAAAGTGTCCGTGTTCCTGGGAGCAGAAATAGATTGTTCCATTCATAATTTAGTGATCTATTTCTGTTTGGCAAAGTTAAGCACATGCTTAACTTCAGGTCTGTGATAAAATCTCATTGACTCCAGTATGATTTAAATGCTTTGCAAAACTGTGACTTTTATTCCTATTTCACCATCACATCATTCCTTCAGTCTCATTACTCTTTTTTTTCCTTTTTTCTTCCTCCCTCCTCTGCCATGCTGCAAGTTGACTGTGCTTAGTGTCAGCAGTTTATGTTCTGCATGTTTAATGAAGGCTACGGCTCAGCTCAGCATAGCCCTTCCCCTTACGCTAACAGAATTTTGATAAATGAGATTTCTCGTGTGGAGAGCCAAGAAGAGGCTTTGATGGGAAAAGGCAGGGCATGAAATCAGCAGGTGTCAGGGTGTGCAAATCACAGGCGTTTTAAACCAAAACCAAAATAAAGTAGTTGTTATGACTAACTGTCTTCAAAATGTGTAGCTTCCTATGAAGCACAAAAAGGATTTAACAATACACCAGCAAAACAAAAGTAGATTTGGAAAGCAGTAATCTGAACCAACATGTTCCTACCTTCGTTCTTGCTCTGTATTCCCCATGCCTACCACCTCAATTGTCAAAGTATGCTATATACAGGCAATTGGATTACAATAATTATTGCTGAGTTTAGCACATGGAAACGTGTTTCAGTTGTGGTTTATATCCTGTGTTGATCCAAACCATGAGAAAAATCTATTTTATGCCCATTCAGGTTATTGACTGCAATAGAGGGAACTAGTGGTAGATAAAAAGAAAGTGCCAGCAGATATTGGAAAAATCTTTTCAACTAAGGTGCATTTCTATGATCCTTCCTCCTTTCCCTTTTATATGTTCATTTTTCTGATACTGCTCACTGGATTCTACCCTCCCACCTCTATCCCACATTTCCAGTCTTCCTCCTTCATGCAGATTTAGCTTGTTCAGTGATCGATTCCCTATTCAGATTGTATTGCTGTGTAATTTTTAAAAAATGTTTTGTGTGCTAGCATGTGCCAGTGAGATATCGGATGGTTGAAACAACATCAAATTCTTCACTGAAGATTATAATCTGTCACAAATGATTCAAGGGCAGTAATGGATCCTCCATACCTAAAACTGGAGCTATTTTATTACTAGCATTTCATAGAAGTTTCTGCAGCTGTAGTGGATTAGCAGTGAGTTGTTTTTATTGGAGAGATGAAGAGAAGGGACAGTTGGTATAGTTATAGTAATTAATAAATACCATAGTTAATTACTCTGCTGGCTCTCCACTATGTTCAGAAATTAATTTAAATCAATTTGCACTTGCTTCTATTAAAATACTCAAAAACGGTTTTTTATACATGCATGCAGAAATATAAAATATATATAGACAAAGCTGTGTATTTAAATATACATGTAAAATTTTATTTCTTACGTATCTATGTTTAGTTATGTGGGCTTTTTCCTCTTTTTTTGGCAGGATTTCTGCATGGCTTCAAAAGAGATAATTGCTGATCTTGTAATTTTTTCTTAAGTTGGTTCATGTCATACCCGGGCACTAAATCTTCCTGTAATGTCTGCAAAAAGTTTCTCAGGATTTTCTGCTCCCCTCCAATTGCTCTCCTTGCCTGCTGTTAGCCAGGTGCTGATGGGGCCTTCCACAGCTGGAAGAAGCTCGGTGTGACTGCAGCACTCCTCCCTGCAGCAAACCAGTACCAAGCCTGGGTACTCCAGCTCCTTCTGGGCCATTGTTTTGTGCACTTCATTTTTGTGCCAAAATGGAAGTCACAAGTTTAAAGTCAAAATACATGAACAGAGAATCCTGTGGATCACATTATCATCAGGCATATGTGTGTACACACACACACACACACACACACACACACACACACACACACACACACATTGTGGCAGAGGCCCAGCTGCTGGTAGGAATGTGCAGAACTATTTGGTTTGTAAATTACTTAGCCACCACTCTTCCATTGGCTTTTCCAGGGAGTCAGCATTATTTGAACTAGTAGGCTCTCAAAATTTGTTTCAGACCCCTTTTTCTCACAGCAAGTGAGAGTTGGGCTAAAAATAATCTTGGATAGGACTGTGCAGAGAATCAAGTTGGTACTCCATGGCCCAGAAGAACAGTGTGGGGCAAATCCCTCTCTGATTTCAGAGGGATTGAGCTAGGACTTGAAGATACTAGATACTAGAATGCATCCTTCCTAGGAAGGAATGTGTGCCCTCGTTTGTCTGGGCTGTGCTCTTAGTGTTTTGTGATTACTGGACAGAAGCTGTGCATGGGTAATGTCCTATGATCATATCACCATCAGACTTTTGATGTACAAGGTCTTAGTAAAACAAGGAAAACCAGTGTTAAAAGGTAAAAAGAAAACTATGTCCTTTCCACATTTGAGAGTTAAATCCTGTTTATTTTGCCTTAAATTGTAGGGAGCTAGATAAAGACTAGTTACATATTTTTAATCCCTGATCACTAAATCCCCTAGTAAGTAAAGCCAAAGAAGTTTTGTTGGGTTTTTTGCTCCCTGCCATTTATTTCCTTCAGACTAGACAGAATGAAATCTTCAGTCTAGAATAGAAATACTTCAAACATACGTAATCAAGTCTTTTTTGCAGTAATTTCTAAAATACTGGATTATCTTCTGAAATAATTATAAATAATTAAAACCAACATCTTATAAGGCAGCACCTGTTTTTTTTTTTTTCCTGCTGCATCTATTGCCACAGTTTCTTCTTGTTGATCCTTATTGTGAATATACGTTTTTCCAAAGAGCATTGCTCACTAAGATTTGGAGTTAGTTACTCACTGTAAAATAATATTTTTAGATATAATCATATCTAAACTATGACAGTGTAATTTAGAGATTGCATTCCATACATACCCCCTTTTATCATGTTCTGGCATCCTTCTGCTAAATCTGATGAAATATATATTTCAAGTCCCAAATGAGCACACGCTTAACAAACAGCCCTACTGAGAATGCCTGTCACTTCATGGTGTTGGCCAGGACATTGGTGCCTTACATTTCCATCCCCACCATGCAAATGGTGCTGTGCTGAACTGCAGCAGGAACCTCGCTCCTGGGGGAGCTGGCATAGCCCACCACACCCTCTGCTCTGTGGGTGGCTGCCAGAGACCCGGGGGCCAGTGCCACCCTGGGCAGGATGCTTAACCATAAATATCTCAAGACCCCTCAATTAGAGATCTTTGCAAAGTGCAGAGTTGTGTGAAGCCTAAAGTCTACCCAGAACTAGGTGCCATGGTGTGCAAAATCTGAAATGAAATTCCAGTGAGGCCCAGATGATTGCTGTGCTTCAGCAGAGGAGAAGAATTTTCCTTCTCATTTTGCTACTGGCACATCTTTAAGGTGTGTGGGGAAAAATAAGGCCTGTCAGGGCTGGATAAATTTCACAATCCTTTTCCGGTAGAATTGTCTCTTCTTATTTTAGTCTTGCACTTCCAATTTTGCTCTGCAAAGTTATTTGAGTTCAGCATGTTCTAATTTAAAAGTGAAAGATGGTTTTCGCTACACTCAAGTACATGTGACCATTGCACTGTGGTCTCCTTGCATACTTCAGCAAGCCTGGAATGTCTCACTCCAGGGCTTGCTTCCCTCAAGGCTCATCTCTCTGTGTTTTGATAAAGAGATGAAAGGTGCAAAAAAGGGCTGGTGTTGATTGGAAGTTCATTGTCTTGATCTTTGATTTATCCCCTTATCTAGATGTAGAATATCTTACACTTAAATATTTTAGTAACTTAGGGGAAAGAACTGTGAAGTAATACGTTTTTCTAAATTTAATTTTCGAAATGCCAGCAAGCTCAGTACATTCTGGGACATGTAACCTCAAAGCACAGAGAGTCTGAGTGAGCCACTCGACTATGTAAATTGATCAAACACCAGTCGGTAGATTGAAGTGTACATATTTGCATATGTACACTTGTATATGACACTTGGTCTAGAAGAGAGTGGATTTGCTTTGCTAGAAAGATGTTCAGTAAAAGTGAATATGACCATTTTGACATCTAGGCTAATCAGTTTAAGAGCAGGTTGCCTTGTTTCTGTAATTGGTTTTGCCCCCTTGTCATTTTAATATTAAAAAAAAAATTAGGCAAGAGGCCCCAAATAACAGGAAATAAGGCTCAAATGCAATGTTATCTGTTATTATTTCAAAGTTACAGCTCCCTACTGCACAGTAAAGTTTGTGCTGGGAGGTGTAAGTGGAAAAGCTAGGTTCAGTTTCTGTCAATGTTGAGATTTCTTAATGCATACACTCTGAGCTTTTGCGTGCTTGTTGAGAACATCTTGCAAAAGGCTTATGTACATAGGAAGTTCTGACTGCGTAGCTGTAGAGCTGTACATGCTCAATTGGAAGTAATAAAATCAAAGATTCTCTATACCTTGGGTCCATTTTGTGCATACTCTAGCAGCATGGATAGCAGTAATAGTAAACTCTTTGGTGCAAATAAAATAAGCCTGAGATTGTCACTGTAGATTGCTCTCAGCTCTGCTTGTTGCTTATGTGTCACTGCTGAGCTATAAGAAAGAGCATAATAAATTTAGGAGGAGTGTTGCGGGTGCCAGGCTTGAGTTTCAAAAGGGCTGCGCAAGTGTCTGGTGCTTGGCTCCTCCGTCCCAGAGGTGGCATCTGCCATAGCTGAGCAAAGGGGAAACGTTCCCTTTTTCAAGTCATTGTGTAACAATGGAAAGACAGTTTTTTAAAGTGAATTTTGAAAGTTAGCTGCGCATTGAATTATTCAAAGTTGCAGTATAGTATTTCTGGATTTCAGAATGCTTTATAATAATTCATATTTATGTTTCTCTTGTAAATTGATATGAAGGAATTATTTGTAAAGGGATTGCAAATGGTTTCTATTCTTACATACGTATGATCTTGCAAATCAGAAAAGAAGCAATATTTTAAAACAGAAGTTGTTTTAAAGTGCATATGTGTTAGCAGTTTTATTCTGTAGTTGGATCTTGTCACTCCAGACTTAAAAAGGCTTTTTAGTACCTGGAACCAGTCTGTAAGGAAATTGAAAGATAGATGATGTGATGAGCAGATGTCTAATTCCAAAATACTATTTGGACATCATCCAGGTTTTGGAATATTTTTCAGGGAGAGAGTAATAAGCAGTTTTAATAATTAACTTAGAGAAAGCACTTTTTGCAACCATTTTCTGAATGCAGTTACTTTATTAATTTATCTCATTTCTTTAACATTATTTATAGAAGAAAACCATGACATTTTACTAACCTGTCTTTAGGATGATGTAAGTTATTTAATAATGTGGATTTGAAAGTCCTAGATAACCAAAGATTATATCATTTCCTTGATATTGTACATATACTAAGAAATGTAATAAGCACATGTGCCTGCTTTCATTCATGCACATACAGCAAGGGAATGAGAACAGCTATGCATGGAGCTGATTGCTTCCCATATATTTTGACTTAATTTTTGCGATAAGGGAGCTCTAATCCCATTTTTGAGACCATGTATGTTTTTCTTACAATCCTCCAAGCAGTAACTAAAATGCAGAGTATTATACTCTGTAATAAGAACTCAACTGTATTTTCTCTTGAATGGAAAATGCTGTTCCTTTGGAGACACTTGTTTCCCCATGGCAAAGGTGCGGTTATGCTGAAAGATCCATGGAAAAAATAAGGCATCATTCCTGTTAGTGGTAGAATTCAGGTAGTGTAGGAAGTCTTTTACATTAAAAGAGGTTCCTGACTTTCCTCTCAGATTTAAGGATTTTGTGTCTGGAACATAATGCATCTTTTCCTCACTATGCTCCCACCCCCCAGGAAAAAAGAGGGAAATGGGAAAACAACATTCTAGGGAAGGCAATTATCCTCTCAGCTTTATCTTCATACTCCTGTTTCACTCTGGAAAAGTAGTGACTGAGTGACTGAGTGTTGCTACGACATTACATCTGTGCAATTTATCAAAGCCTATGGGATTTTTACTTGGGTTACAGAAGGCTCATTAGTCATCAAGTCAATTGAACATAGGTCATAATTATTACAGTATTAGAGCATTCTTGAAAAAGATAAATAAGTGTTAGGACTGTGAGATCTATTGGAATAAAAGTATTTTAATAAAAATGTCAGTGTTTTAACATCCTTCAAGATCCACAAAACAAATCTAAACCTGACTTTCAAATAAATTGTAGTACTGCAACTGTTGATGAAAGTTCAGTGATAAAGGGATACTGCTGCCTAATTTTTGAAACATCAACCAGTGCAATTGTGAAGGAAGGAACTGTATTTCTGCCTGTGTCTCTAGGACTGTCCTTAATAAGAACATAAAGAGTTTGCATGCAGGAGAGAGTTCCTGTGTGACTAAACTTTGCAAATCTATATGGTTTCAACAGTCCTTAGGTTCCAAGTTTAAAGAATGATAGCTTATGGTTCCCTACTAACCAGAGAATTACTCCAGAGAATGCATCTTCCCATCAGTTCTTGGATTTATCTTGCATGCTTTTTCTGCTGACTGTTCTTTTGCATTCAGACACCATCATAGTGTCCACTGTAAGCAGACTAAAGTTCAGAAAAGCAAAGGCTAATTTACAGAATTCTCCATCATCACTGTAGAGCTGAGGTTGGTGTTAAACCCAAGCTTCCCCTGCCCCCTCCTGCTCTGCTGTGTTGCTGGCTACCTTGTTGTATGGTTTATGTTTCTCTATCTAGTTTTGCAGACAGGCCCTGTCCAGGACTATGAAAACTGTGTCTCATAATGTACAAGGCAGCTGCAGCATGTCACATCTGCACTTTGTAAACATCAACACAGAAATTCCCTTGCTGGATAGAAATTTGCATGCAGCTTGGAGGCATTAAAATACTGCATCTATAGGAAAACTTGATAGAACTTGATCTGTTTGTTGCTTACAGAATCTTGATTGTTAATGAAAGGAAATAATGTTCCTGAATTTCAGTTCCAAGTAATGTAGATTTAAAAGGGGTTTTTGAAGCTGTTATTTTGTTCCAGGTGTTGGTGGAGGAGTTTTAATAGCATGTTCTCCTTCCATCTGAAATTCTGGAACCTTTTCTTAAAAGCTGCTTAAAAGTCTTTCATATTTTCTGAGAAATTACTTATTAGCACATGATTTGGATGTTGTTATTAGATGAATTGGCCTTTTCTCAAAAATATGAACTCTAGTATCTGTCTGGGTGTACCATCAAGCAGGCAATATCCAACACTTAAGCCAAGGTTTTGATGTTTCTGTGTGATGAGTGTGCTTTTTATTTGCTTCCTTGTAACAGCTGAGAGCTGTCCCGGTATAAATCCTATAAAGCATAAAGTTGTGGAATTTGAGTTGTGTGATTTTAAGATTAATCCCTGCATTCTTTAGATTAGGTATCTATCAGAAGGTTCTTTGACAGATGATGCTGCAGAAGGTGTTAACTACTCCTAGCTATTTACTAGAAGTTACAAACCTCATAACACATGTAGGTATTTTGCAGTAGTCCAGACAGTTGTAGTTTAAACCATGGGACTTGGTTCGAGTTTCAGTGTCTGGGTGCAAGTTGATGTTCTCTTATCATGATTTTTCTGTAAAAGCAGCAAAGCAGAGAGGTAGACAGATAGAAGAGCCCTAACCTTCATCGTTCAACCCTAACGGTTTGTCAGGACCTGTAGTTACAGGACAAGGGGGAATGGCTTCAAACTGAAAAAGACTAAATTTAGATTTGATGTTAGGAAGAAATTTTTTACTGTGATGCTGTTGAGGCACTGGAACAGGTTGCCCAGAGAAGCTGTGAACGCTGCATCAATGGAATGTTCAAACCCAGGTTGGATGGGGCTTTGAGTAGCCTGGTCTAGTGGAAGGTGTCCCTGTCCATGGCATGGGGGCTGGAACTCTAAGGTCCCTTCCAACCCAAACCATTCTACGATTCTAACCTGCCCCAGCAAGGTCTTTTGAAAGAGGGCTGTAGAAACCTTTGCCCCTGGAGGTGAAACAAATTGTTAACAAGGCTGTTTGCACTTCAGAATACGTCACCAGTTCCTGGGCAGGCTTTGTATTACAGGCTGCCAATTCCTTCAGCTTTTGGCTTTACCAGATGTATCCATTGAGGAATTAAGGAGACTTGTGTAACTCTGCAAAATTGGATTTGGTCTTAGCCTGCCTCTTCACAGAGAAGTCGTTAATTTCATAAAGCTGGATGCTGCTGTTCGGGAAAAAAGAAAGATAAAAAGGAAGAAGAAAAGCAGAGCAGATGCATTTCTTAGCACAGGGCAGTGTGAAAGGGTAGTGTTCATGGGTCTTGCTCAGGGACACACTCTATGCCTTTAGATTGCAGGAATGAAGAAACCTCAGGAGCTCTTGAACACTTCTTTTGAGCAGTAAATGCAGTGCAGAAAGAAAAGCAGTGTCTGTACAGCCTTATAAAGGTTCCTGTAACAGCATTTAACTTAGTGGTTTTTTCGATGTAACCTGCTATGACCTAGCTGACTGGCCTCCATTCACTTTGCTGGGTTTTGTACAGAACAGTAGTGAAATCAGCAATTACAGGAGGGAAATTAAAAAATTAAAAATTTTTTCAAGTCTTTCTATCAGTTGAAAGCCATGATTTAAAGCCAATTTTTTTTTGCTTGTTGATTGGCTTTGCCCCAAGTCACATTGTTTCCAGTGAATCTGTTGAGAGTGACACAGTACCAAACATTATAAAAGGTAATAAGCTGCAATTTGGAAAGTGTCCTCCATATATTTGTATGAAGTAAGCAGCTTGGAAGGCCATGCAACAGAGTAACACTGGAATTTTAAAACAGTGAAAATTTTATTTGTATAACTACTTTATGCCATTGTTTCTTTTAAGCAAAGGTTCAAATGAGAAATGAGTCAAGATGAAAGGTGTTGGAAGGGTACAGGTGGTAGGTCTTTTGTTCTGTGGCTCTTAGCAGAAGAAGCAGGCTTTGGCCCTGTGGTGGCACAGAAGAAAGAGGCAGCACAGAAAGCTGAATAGGTACCCCATCTTTGTGAACGCTCAGGTCTATTCAGGGGACAGAAGCACAGATTCTCCACCAGTATTTCCCCTGTGAAACAGTCTCAAGCCTTGCTTTGCCCTTCTCACTTTGCTGCGGCTGCAGCAGCTTGTGTATGGAAAATCAGTAGTATAGATCCTTCTGAAGACATGGAGGTAAGGAAGGTGTTTCTCTTTGTCCTGTGCACAAACTGTCATTCTTCCCTGCCCAGCTTTGTAAAAGGGGTTTAATACAAAGAAAATCCTCCCTATCATGTTCAGTTCCATTTTGGAAAGTAAGGGTAAGAAGATCACCACTGATTGAATGTATCTGGTATTAAATCTGCCAATGAAAAAGAAATTAGGGTGGGGTAGAAATTTGAAAGTGCTTTAGAGAAAATAGGGGAGCAAAAACATTAGGAAGAAGATGAAACATTAAATGCTATTTTAAAATTATGATGCATTCTCGCTGAAACAATGTATAAGCTCTCAAGTAATTAGTACAAGGAAGTGAAAGCAGCCCCCTCCCTTTAGACCAAAATAGCTGTGTAGTTTGCCTGAACTTCCAGAAAGTCTTGGGTTTTTGTCACTATGTGCTATTTAATCCTGTACTGGGTAAAATAGTTACGCACACAGCTAATGAAACAGCAGGAACACCCTGTGCTAATGGTCTGGTTATATGTCTAACTGTTTTTTTTCTTTAGTAGCATTTTCTTCTCTCTTTAGGGCTGAACTAGAAAATATGCTCAACCTGAGTCTGCTACCAGTGATGACAACAGCACAAATTTAGTACATCTCACTTAGAATTTCAAAGAAGATAATTTGGCTGTTAGATTTCAGAAGACTCTCCGTGTTTGTAATAAGTTTGAAAATTTCAACTGTGCTGACGTAACACTGTGGAAAATCTTCTTTTAAATTCAGTTTATATCCTGATTTCCCAGGGCATTATTCATGCCCTCAACTTCCAGCTGTTGAGAGGATCTCAGACTGTAGAGCTGATGCACTCCTGCCCTGTAGGGTAAGCAGATCCCAGGAGCACACCCAGGCCTGGGATGGTCCCACCATCCACGGGTTGCTCCTCCATCAGAACATGGCTCAGAATCCCAGAATGGGGAAGTCTCAGAGCAAGGAGCTCACCTGAGATTAGTCTTGCACCATCAGTTTGAGAGCTTTGGGGAGACTGCACAGGAGCCCATTAGCCATGGGGAATTTCTGTTGGTACTCTCATTTGCTCAGATTGAACACAGGAGATGTTCAATCTGAGAAAATGTGATGTTAATTTACTTTTGTCTCTTTGTTTAGCTAGTGAAACACTTGTTTTATGTTCAAATAGATATGTAGGATTTTAATCTAGATGTATTAAACAGACAACAAATAAAAATTATGCTTTGTGGGCATCTCACTAGTGTTGAAAACCAGAAGGCTAATGTCTGCAGTAAGCAGCACCATCTAAAGCAGTACCTAACTGTGTTAGATCTCATAAATCCTTTATACTTAAAGGAAAAGAAATTCTGCTTGCTCTAACATGAAATGTAAAACTTTGTACCTCGAGCAACAAACCCATCTGTCAAAGCTAGTCTGTAAAGCAGAGCCCCGCTGGATGATCTGAAGGGCAGAAAACAGCTGTGCTGTATCCCAGGCTGGCATTTGTTAGCAAATAGTCTGTGGGTAATATTTATCAATGCACTGGTCTTCCTTTAAGAAAACCCAAACGGCTTGCGTGTGTATGTGCTGAGAAGTTTAGCCCCAAAGAACAAGTTTGGAAAGGCAGAAGGAAATGGAGACCTGCCAAGCCTGTTGGCTGGAGTCATGGACAAGAGCAAGGCCTGTCTGAACTGCCACTCAGTTTTTATTCTGCGAGTTTGCAGGGTTGGTGATTAGAGTGGCTTTCGCCCAATTATGCTGTGATTATTCCGCTGCACTGTAATTGACTGGGGAGATATGCTAATACCTGTCATTTGGGATGATAAAAGATGAGCGGAGGACGCAATGCATTATTTAGCTGGCTGTGTGATAGATGAGGGATGCGCAGAGTACTTTAATTGCTGAGAAGAGAGGTTAAGCTGAACGAACGGATGAATTAGAAATGAGTTTTTTTATGGCTTGTGGAAAAGTGAAATAAAGGGAAATGTGCTTTAAAACTGTAGCAGCAGATAGAAGCAAACACGACAAGATGCAGTCTTTTAGGCAGCTTACTTTTGTAATTTCAATATATAAGACAAAACATGGTTTAGTGTTCAGTAAATAATAGTGACAATAATGATAAGAAATGTTCAGTGAGTTTGTATCCTTGCCAACAAAATCGTTGTAAAAGGAATTGTTTTTGTTTGAGGTGAAATTTGGAACCTTTGCAATTGCTGTTGCAGTTCAGACCTTTAAAACCTTGTTTCTAATGGCTGTGGTACCACTGGTGAATAATGTTTTGTGTGCACAGGTCAGCTATAGATTTACATAAATAATATCACGCATACACGTACATATATACACGCACACACAAAATCTCTCGAGTATTTGTGTTATACAGTTAATAAGTGCACAGAGAGAGAAGTGAGAGAAAATGAATATTCATAACAGTTGGAGGAGTGTAATGATACAATTAGCAGGAGTATACAAATAACTCACAAGTGACAAAGCTCTTACCCTTTGGGTGGGAAGGTCATTAGAAACTGTATCTTCTTTAAAAAAATAAAATAGCTAATGAGAAACAGTGAAAGCGTCCAGTAATTTTCCTATTGTGTCATTCTTTACATTTACACAAGCCTTTGCCTGTGATTCAGAAAAATATTTGGAGTCTGTTGCACAAAGACGTCGGATAGGTTTTTGGAAAGGACTTCCAATTTGAAGTTAGGATAATAAGGTATCTGTCTGTGTTATGACTGAACCTTTATAAAATGGAGGAAATTATCTGTGGTGTGGTTGACTTGTCCCCAAACCTGTCTAACTGCTGGCAGTCTGCCGCTTGTCCATTGCAGTAAATTCATTTTTTCTAGAAAATACTGGCTCTTGAGTCATTATTATTGAACAGTAATGAATTTGTCTAGAATACCGTGCCTGCAGAGCTGGATGCCAGCTTGAGGTGGATGCGGCGTTATACACGTATTCTGCTACTGAGGTAGAGATTGCAAGGCCTGATCATTCCCCCAGATATATTCATCACCTTGTTCTTTCTGCCATTCACCAAAATTTCTTCATGGCTGATTTTCATCATCTTGTCTGGGGACTGGCAACTTACTTTACAGTTATGTAGTCCATTGTTAACGTTTTTTTTTTTTTTCCCTTAAGTTAGTTTTAAAAGAGCAGTTTATAAGGCAGTTTGCTGCTTTTATAGAGCAATTTATATTGCTGCGTGCTGGTTAGTATAATTTTTCTAAAGTGACCATTTGGATTTCAAAATATAAGTGCCTCTGGTTGCACCTTGGCTTCTTTCCATAACTTGAATGGATGCAGGTCTCAGAAAAGCTGTGCATCTTTGAAGAAAGAAGAAGTTAAATGCTCTGTTATTGTTTTATGGAGTGTTATGGAGAAAACTCTTAACTTTTAAAAATCCCTTATTAACCATTTTTAAGGATGTTACAAGAAAAAAGTTTATTCTACATTACTTAGTTTGTGATATAATATTCAGTGTCAAAGAAATTGATTTTGTGTCCAGAGAGAAACTCAGGTAGTTTTGCTTCTTGAGATGGGGATACCCCTGACAGCAGTCAGCTTTGGGGAGCGTGAGCAGTGCTTGGCACACTGTGGAGATCCTCAACATTTGTGCAGAGCCAATGGAAGTAACATTGTTATAGCGTGGTCTAGTGTAGTAGGAGTTGTGATCCTAGCCCAGCAGCACACAGATGAGAAGAGGCTATGGAGAGGAGCAGGGGAGCTGCTGCTTGTGGTGGGTCCCAGGTGGGAGTGGGTCCCTCCAGCAGGTGTTCAGAAGCAGCAGGATGGAACCACACATGCATTGGGCTGGAATCTGGTAACTTCTGACATGAAAAATCCCTTTCTTTTGATCTAAACTCTTCTGCAATGTTTGTGGTTTGTCACCTCTTAGAGTTTTTGCTCGTTCTCTGGCTTGTGATGCACCCCTACAATTAAGTAGGGAATGGGGCCTGGCCCTGCTTGTGTACAGAGAGTGTCAGCGCCTTGGTAAATGATCTTATCCAACTGCATGGACACAGTCAGCTGTTCATCTGCTTCTGTGAAGATGTGGGTATATACAAGGAAGATAAGGCTCCTAACTTTTTTCAGACTTTTCTAGCCCAAATTCCCCACAAAGCACTGCTTTCACTTTTATGGCATATACAAAGCATCCGATGACTTTCAGAATGTTGTAGCTATAAAATAGTGTGCATGTTAGAGGACTTTCATACTCCTTGAACAGTGGATTTTAACTTGCCCAGGAAGATAAAAATCACTTAAGATACAACAGCAAAGCCTTGCTGAGAGTGAGCCATTTTTCACTACCCAGCTTTACCAATCAAAGATTACATTATATGTATTGTGTATACACAAATGTGTGTATTTGCATAAACATGTAAATATATGTAAATAATTGTGTAAGGTATGTAAAATTTATCTGTTACGTGAACAAAGAATCCATGCAGTTAATTTCTGTATTGAATTGTGATGTAAAAGGGAAGATTATTTCAGTTATAACCCAATATACCTGAACTAAACAACTTGCTTATGATCAGCTGAAATGAATTCTAGGAAGGAATGGAGTGTTAGATGGTAGGAGTTAATCTTTGGGTTTTTTTCTTAAATACGTTGTTAGGTCAATTGCAAAATATTAGTCCCCAATTGTCACTTGGCTTAGTGCTATTTCTCTACATATAAGTATCTATAATTTAGATTCTCAGGCAAAAATAACTTTATTTTGTTACTGATAAAAGATGAAACATATTTGACTGACATTGTTGGAAATAAGCGATAAGAAACTTTAACAGATCTATCAATCAAAACAGCAGTTTTATTTCTTGTATTATTAGCTCCTGAGGCTTTGCTGCAGCGCGTGAGAGGTAATTTCTTACTGTAGGCTTTTCTTGCTGTGCACTTGATGTACTTCTGGGGTGGGGGGTGAAAACTGTACATTTTATTTTGTTTTCAGCATTTCAGTCATGAGGTTTTGATGATCTCAGCTTGTTTCTTTAGTAGTTATGTCTGGCTATGATCTAAGAAATCTTGGAAATCCACTAAGGCAATAGGAAACAGAGGTCAGGAGAGAACGGAGTCATTTTTTAGGCTTAAAAACATTGGGGGTGGGAGGGGAGCAGTACTACTCTCACAATGCTTTATGAAAGCAAACCAACAACAAAACTTGAACATTTCAAAGCATCCTTTCCTTTTCATAGTTTTCCATCAGGGCTCCGTACACATTTTGCGTGCTACTCTAGGCTCCGTTTGTGAAGTGCACTCTGGATGCTGTGAGTGATGCTTGTGGTGGTTTTTGATCCCCAGATCAATCCCAGAGATGGGATTTTATTGAAGTCTCCAGTGGGTGAAACACGAGACAAGGCATCAGAAGTTTCTTTGATAGTGCCTGAGTAGCCCACTAGAAGAGGCAGTGATGTCATCCAAAAGAAGCTATTTGGGAACCACAGAGTTCAGGACTGGAGGAGAGCACTTTCCTTGACTCATCTAGCATGAATGTGGACCTAGTATACATTTTTATTCAGAAAGAGAGAGGGAATTTCTCCCCCACCCCATTTTAATCACATCATCCCAGAACCTCCCATCTTTGAATTTCAAATTGCTCAGCTATATAAAAATGAATAGTCGCAGCCATGTCTAAAGCCAGGCACATGATTCCAGGGCTTTGATTTGGACAGAAACTTCTGTGTCCATGTAACTGTGCAAATAGGCACGCACACATTCACAATATACATACAGTAAGAGTTTTCTTATCCCCAGTGGAAAAAGGCTTTTTGTGTTTCCTGAAAGAAAAAACTAGTATTAACTATAAAAAGCTAGGTCTAAGATTTGGGATAGAGATGTTATTCTGAATTGACAAGAACAGCTGTGAGTTAGAAAGAAATGTGTAGGGAGAGTAAAAAATAACCATTCATTTCTAACTAACAATACCATTAAAAAACTTGGAATTTAGATGACAGTGTAGTATCTTTCTGTCCTGTGAGAGCACTAAACTGTGAGTCGCTTTGCTTTATACTTCTTTTAAAAAGTATTTGTTGCTCTGTGTTAAACTTATTTCAGAAATTACTGAGTGATTTGATACTTACTCAGTAATGCCTGTGAGCAGTAAGTAATTGCTGAGTCATGGTACAAAGTTAGCTTTTGGTGGGAGATTGAAGGGGAGTGTGACCAGCATTGTATTTTCAGCTTCAAGAAAGACATTCCAGCAATTCTAAGCAGACATGGGAGCAGAAGATGATGCTGTTTGAAAGCATGGAATTTTGATTTTTAAATTTATTTTAAATGTTTCAAAGGTAATGAAACACTTTCTAAGAGTCTAAATGATTTTAGGGGGAAGGGAATGTGCTTCTGTAGTTGTTGCTTAATCAACATCTACTCTGCCACTTCACATCAGCTTCTGTAGTTTCCAAGTGAATTAGTTCTTTGGGCAGCACGTTAAGAGGAAGTGTATTGTTCTTGGCAGGGCACTTGAATTTCTAATTACAAGATTCTTGCCTTAATTGCAATTACCTGGACACCCAGGCAGGGTGAACTTTTGGAAAAGAATGTAATTAGTGCAGAAGAAACCTTGCTGCCAAATGCTTGTCTGGATATCTACACTAAGCAGAACCTTGATAAGTTCACATCTCTGCGGACAAGCTATCAATCCACTGAGATGCTGCCCAAATGTTGTGCAAATCTGTTGCAATGTGTATGATTACTGTATGGTCTGAGACCTGGTGTACAGTTAAAAACAACTACTGGTTTTTCTATTCCTGCCTGAATTTAGGGAGGGAGAGGGACGTCTCTGAGAGAAATCTCATCATTTTTTGTAGGTGCTCACCAATAAGGAGTTCATCACATGCAGAACTTGTTCACATAAGTGGCAATAGTAAATTGTGGTCTATGTGAGATGAGCTGCACAGAATAATTTAATTAAAGCAAAAATAAACAAATAATTTCTTTATTTCTAGTAATGTTTGCTGTGAGCCATTCTTTGCATACAGCTACAAAAGCAAAATGTTGCCAGAAATCTTTGCAAAACCACACTTTTGAGCAGAGGTGGAGCCATAGTGAGGGTTTGTGAATACATGCATATCCTGATTATAAGTTGAAATCACTTGGCTTAAGGGCCTCTGGAAAGGTTTGCTGCATCAGGCTTTTATTGTCAGCTCCCTTGTGTTGGCTCACAGGAAAAATTAATTGATGAAAAATGAAGGAAAAGAAATTAAAGAATTACTACTTCCAAAAAAAAATTACCGAAAACCATCTTTCTGTAATTGCAACCTTTTAGTAATGCAGCTTTCAAATAATGTTGCTGATGAGGAAATTGAAAAACTTATGCATTAAAACATTTTATGTACTTTGGGGAGCTTTGTTTGCTTCCGTGATCCCTTTAATAAAAAAGTCCAAACCTCATAGAAACATTGATGTGATTGATCCCTTTGAGGTCAGGGACGGACACACTTTGTCTCCATGGCGGTAGCCAGTTGTAACATATCGGTGTCACTTATTGATGGACTGAAAATAAGAGAGCCCCTCAGATAAGTGCCTTCTGTTTGTATAGAGAGAGTTATAAAACTGCTTTGTTCTTTCAAAAATGCAGTTAAGAGCTCTTCAAATGAGCTGCTCTAAGGCAAGGCTTTCTGAGCGCACATAATGGTGAAAGGCTTGTGGTGGGAAGGGTGGTGGTGGTGTAAAATTCTTCCAGTTGCTTTGAAATAACACAGGGCTAGAGGAGATGAAGGAGGTGGGCTGATGAAGCCCTGGTGAATAGTTAACTGGTTTAAATTCAATTACTGGGCTGTTCAAGTCGTTAACAAGTACACCAATATGGTTTTTATTAACAAAAGTTTTCCTGTCACATATGGTGTGGTTGGCAGCAAGAACTTATTCTCAGCCAGCCTGGTTGCATAGACAAACCCCGTTCGCCCAGATCCCAGCGGATGTTGCCCATCCCTCTATTCTGCCGAAATAGAAGGGAGGATGCTAAAGGCTTTGGGAGGTAATTCAGGAGATTCAAGGTCAGCAAACTTGATGGGCTCAATACAGAGGATTTTACGCATTTTCTAAGTTTGGCACTTATGAAGAGAAGGTGATGTAAAAAGTTTGTCACTATGTTTTCCTTATCATTTTATATTTTTTATATATTTCCTTATATTTTATATTGTTTAAATTTGGCTGTTCTCAGTCTTAGCAGCCATGGTTTTTTTTCAGACAAGTATTGTTGGAGAAAGTCACACTTTTCTTTCTCTCTGTCTTAGCAAGAGTATGGGTTTCTATGCTTCTTGTGCAAGAAAATAATACACACATAACAGTATTGGGCAGAATATCGGAGAGAATACGTGATACTCATGCACACAGGCAAGCAAAAGTTTAAAAGACAATTTGTAGTTTTCAGTTGCTTTGCTGAAACACTATGAAGTCCTTCCTTTCCAGGTTTCTTCAGCTCTTGGAAAATTTAGGTATTTTTACGAGGTCTCAATCACTATTAAATTTGAAAGGCCTTGGCAAGAAGCCAAGGCTTCTTGATAATGAACATATTTTGAATATCAGATAAGCAGTTTCTCTTGTCCTTCAAAAATAAATAGGGAAGCAAAGCCAGATGTACTAGAATTATTAAGAAACAAACAACAAAAAACAACCCCACAACAAAACCATAACTTTTAGGATTTCTTTGATGTTTTAATTTTGGTGGTCTTATAACTATAGCATTAAAAGAGTTGCCTGTGAGGATATAGCTCCCTAATTGTTACAGCTACACAGAATTCATTAGATGTGAGCTCAGTGACCACTGGTCATGACCATGGCTTCTAGCATCAGCAGAGTTGTTAACATGTCTTTGCCTGGTCACTTCATTCAGGAAAGCAGAGACCTTTAAAGTTACTTTTAGCATTGTCTTATTTTTTTTTTTTAATTTGTGCATTTTCTGGCAGTGTTTCTTTTTTCCCCTCAATCTTTCACTAGGAAAAAGCAAAAGATATCTTTCATTTCCTTCATATTTTTATGCCGTTACTGCATCTCTTTCTGTACTTCTAAAAATACTTCTTCATACCTTTCTTTAAAAAAAAAAAAAACCAAACCATGCAGTGCATTTCAGTATTGAAGAGCAGTGGAAGAAAAAGGAAATTTGCAGCTGTTTTAATACATACGTGGCAATGAGTGGATGGAAAAGATTTAACTGGTAGTTTTGCAGTTCCATGTAACAGTAAATTAAACCACAGATTCCAGAAAGTGGAAGTGGACCTGGGTAATATTTTGCATCGTAGTTAGAGCAGGTCTTAATGTTTCTAATTAAAGTCATGGTGCACATATTGAAGTACTAAGTTGTACCAAAAGCTGGTGTGGAGTCGAATAGTGAATCCCTTCAACTTCACAGTTGCTCAGAGAGAGCAGAAGTCTTCTGAGGATGAACGTGGGGACTGTTTGCTCTAGGATGATTGCTGGTTTTGCACCTAGGCTGAAATGCATCTCTTACCATGTGTATCTGCTAAATCGTGTGCTGCTAAAGTGAGCAGAGTAGACATTATGATTTGCACTTTGCTTCCTTTTGTTTTGAATTCAAAGGCCATCCCTAATTGATGGAGGTTTCCTTTACGATGCACTTATTTTCAAATCCATCATGCAGTGCTTCTGCTGCCCCTTGCCTTCGTGATGTGCTGGTCTTTGACCCAGAACTGGTAAATGAACCCTGCAGGGAAATCATTAGAGAATTGGAACGGTTGCAGTGGAGGGACTAAGGGTCAAACCATTACCTCCCTGTAGGACCGTCGACTTAAATTGGACTTCTTGCTTTTCGGAAGCAGGTCAAGTGTCAGGGACAGCTGAAGTGGTCAGGTACAAGCTGATACAGATCATGGACACAGTCTGGGGGTTTTAGCTTAAAAAATTAGGGCAACGAAGGATGGACTTAGTCTAATGATGCCTTCTCTGTTTCTCTCCTCTTTTCTCCCCTTAAAAAGCAAAATTAAAATCCTGAGGATGCAATAAGCGCCAATACTCTGACATTAATGTGCTATTTGTGATCTTTTGGCTTTCATAATTTTTTAGAGTAGATGGTTCAACTTTTTTGTGTTTTTTTGCAGTTTTCTTTGATTGAATAATAACAAATGATATCTTGTAACAGGAAAATACCTCCAATAATTCTTTTGAAGAATATACCTCCTGTTCTATTTCCCCTTTCTCAACTGTTCTTTGCGTAATTTTTTTATACTCCTATTAAATGTAAAATGACCCTTTTCAGACTGTATAAAATAAATATTTTGCACTCCTAGAGGAAAAACTCTAAAGTCAAGCCTCTATGGCAATGAAATATGATGTTGGATATGACAAAATATTTAATGATTTTATTTAGAAATTTGATGTCCTTTAAATATTTCTCTAGTGTTTTCTATAGAAAAATCCTAGTGTGTAACTGTGTAAAATAAGTTTAAGATATCAAAGGTACCAAAAAAGCCATGGATGTCATACTACTGAAATATGACCAAAACTGCTGAAGAACCAAATAGATGGTACTAAAAAAAAAAAGAAGAAAAAAAGATGGGGGTGTGAAACCTGAAGTTGTTCTCACTGTGACTTAAAAGTGCTGCAGAGACCCCTGAAAAACATCTTTCTCCTTGTCTTTGTCCACTGCCATTCATAGCACACAGCAGTTAGTAGGCTTAGGTCAGTTTTTAACTTGTGTGAGGAATTCTCCTTTTCTGAAATAATTAATGAGGTACAAGAATTAATACAAATCTGTGTTTGAGTGAGTGAGCTGAAACCCAGATCTTCTTTTGAAATGGGTGGCAGAGCAGTGTTTCTACAGAAGTAAATGTGTTTTGACCAGGGAAGATAAATTAATTGCTACGTGTCTGCTACGTAAATGTTTTAAAAATATTAGTAAGAAAAAAGTGAGCAAAGGGAAGAGGCTAGAAATAGAGCAGCATCTCCAAGACTGTGCTTGCAGAAGGGGCTGCAGCTTGCCCTGTGCCCTGGCAGCACCTTCCCTACTGATCAGGAGAGAGTGAGGAACTGACCAGCTGGAAACTGTTGTTCTCTCCTCCAGCTCCTTCCTCTTCCAGCAGCTCTTTGCCCTGCAGGAGTGTGGAGCCAAGAAGCACAGCCTTGCTGGTGTGCAGAAAGAAAGCACTTCCCTGGCACCTCCGGAACTCTGCCTGGCAGAGGCCAGTTTAGGGCCGGCCGTTCGGAGAGCGGCTCCTGCGATCCTGCTGGCACAGGGAGAGAGGGGCTGCTGCCCTCCTGTCGGGGTGGGCTGTGGGCAGAGGGCACACACAGCATGGCCAGCAGCCCCCTGCCCGAGGTACAAAGCCTGCCTCAGCACAGAGGCCAAAGTGGGCTGGCAGGGAGTGGGCAGGCAGCCTCTAGAAGTTAAATAGGGAGATTTTTCATTCACAAGGGCTGTTCCAGCAGTTCCTGGTGTTGAGAATGATGAATGGTGTGTAATGAAGGGCTGCACAGCTCAGGGAAGCAGTTCTTTGAACATGGCTTTGCTGCTGTAGTGCATCAGGACTAACAACCCGACTTCTTCTGATAGTAGGTGATGGGATAGGAAGCAAACTGGAAGGAAAATTGTTTTTCCAAGCTTCTCACAGAAAGCATGCAAGACACCAGGATTTTTGCTTGTCAGTCATATAATTTGCTTTAAAATGTGAGGATCTGAGTTTATAGTAACAATAACATTGGTCAGATTTTAGGGAACTAGAAAGATAGACACAACCATTTAATGTACTGGTACATTGGTGTTAAGTACAGTTCACAAGAGGGAGCAGTATTTTGGGGGGTGGGATTGCAGGTAAGCAATTACATTCTCTATCAGCTATCATGTGCTGGAAGGAATAGTGACCAAGAAGTGGTTTTCCCATTGCTAGGCATCTCCTGTATAACATAAAGCCTGTTATTTTATTTACTTTTTATTTACTGGCAGTGTTTCCGGGTTTGTGAACCTTTGAGCTTTATTAACATCTTTACATTATTTTTTTTATTCCAAAGTAATAAGTAGAAAATAAAAACTCTCTAGAGATAACATTGCTGATTTCTTGATTTCCCCTAATATTCAGAAATGCACTACATCTGCAACTTGAAATCAGCATGCACTACATGATAGTGTTAATTTATTTCAAATGTGTCTTGTTTTACACAGAGCTTACTTTTCACTCATCTTTATAGGTATGGATATAGGTAAAGGTGGGTATGTGTATGGGAGATACGAGGTGTTTTCACTCAGCTGTTTGTTAACCTCTGACAGGTGATGAGGAATCAACATTTGCACTCTTAAAAACTTTAACTTCCCTTTTTTGCACATTTGTACCCCCAGAGTTACTGGTTCTGCCCCCACTCTGTTTCAAAATTCAGTAAGAAGAGAAAATTAAACTAAATGTCAATTTATAATTGAAGTAATGATCACACAGCTGTGCTTTCCTAGTTGTATAATGCACGTCAGGATCAGTTTAGGAGCTCAGTCTCATTTCCTGGCCAGATGTAATTCTGGTGACCATTATTACAGTGGTAAGGCTCTCCTCATTCATTATGGCCCTGGTCTCAGGGAGGCCTGCATAGAAGGGTGTTGCTGCTCTGGGTTAGCTGGGCGTAAAGGTTGTGCCAGTGCAGGGTGGGAACGGATAGAGCAGCTGCAGACAGCACAGCCAGCTCAAGCACATGTGCCCCTGTGTGCATTAAAAAAAAAAAAAAAAACCAAAAAAACTTAGGTGTGCCTTTCTTTCTAATGAAATGTTGTCTTTATTTATGAGCATGAAATTCTGAGGAGGAGCTCTTACACTTAAATGAACCTGTGAGCAGCCCATAGAAAAGCAAGTGCCTGCAGCGCTAATAATGAGAACTGACAAGGCGATCCTGCTGTGTTTATTTATGACCTTCTGCCTTTGTTAGCTCTTGTGAGAAATTCCTCTCTAACCATAACAATATTGCTGGAGCTTGGCACTGCACTGAGGAATCCTACGGTGCCCCGAGGCCGCCCACTGGCACGGGTACAGCTCGCAACAGATTGGCACGGTTGTTGAAATTTTCATATGTTTTCCCTTTATTTATTTTTTTACTTAATTCATGAGGCTGTTTCTTCCTTTGGTACATTTGTTTGTTCTGACAAGCATCCTTCAGAAGTATATTGAGACTTTGCAAAGATCTAACTTACTGATTTGCTTTTTTCCCTCTCTTTTGGTGGTCTGTCTAATGAATAACTTAAAGGTTGAAATGAGCTGTGGCTTGATAGTTCCATCAAGTGGATCTTCTTAGAAGTAGTGGTATATGTAGTGGTCTTTTTGAAAAGAGACAGCTGTGTATAAACAGTGGTCCCATTTGCAGGCTTCAGCGTAGAAGACTGTGAATAGGGAACTGGGACAGAAGCTCATGGAAAACTGAGAAGCCATGCATTCCAAAACTTTCATAAGGTTAAGAACCATGTTCTTCTCAAGCTGTAGCACTTACAAATCATGCCTTGGTACAGATGACTCTTTTTTCATCCTTCTATCAGATGCACTCCCCAAAAACCTTCTTGGCCCAGCTCCCTAAGTTGCATTGCAGAGCTCAGACAGGCCTGGAGGATGGAGAATCAGCAATGGGTAGGGCTGTACCTGAAGGTCTGGCAGGGCTGAAGTCTCTGCTTCCTCTTGCAAGGACCAGGAAGCAGCCATTGACTACAGCTGCAGTTCTTTTGGCTTCCCATGGGGGAAAAGGAGTGGCCAGAGAGGAGAGCAAAGGATCACTGCTGTACAAGATCCTGGGAAACCCTCTTTCAAAGAAGCTTCCAGCTGCAGCTCTTTCTTTTTCCACCACTGTCATTTTACCTGACGTGTTTTTCCACATCATTATGAATACTCTCAAAATTCAGTGTAGCAAGAACACAGATCAATGGGCAAGGAAGTTACTTTTTATTGTAATTACAAATATTTTATATAAGTAGCTTCCAAGTGCACTGTGGGCTGTGGCACTGCAGTGGTGCTTGCTGGAGGAAGCTGCAGCAGGGATGTAGCCTGGCAGATGTTGGACAAGGAAAGCTGGCACCGCAGGGGAAGGGCTGGGTAAAGCACCATCATACAAAAAGGCAGATGGAGGCACCCTGCCCAGTAAGGCCCCACCAAGTGATCATCCATTGTGGCAGTCACATTTTTGAGAGCCATAATTGCTGTACACTGGACATCCTACCCATGCTTTCTTGGAATTCTTTCAGACCACTTTTATTAGCATTGCAATGAATAGGTAGTTCTTGCAATACCAACCTCCTCCCTTAAAGACAAGGAAAATTTTGGAAGATGACAAGCTTTATCTAAAACATGTCAGGACTCCCTATCCTCTATCTCATAAGAAAAAGCTGCAACACTGAAGCATGCTCAGGCACACAAACCCCTCAAAATTCCCCGTGGATGTTTTTTCTTTGTATAATTTATTAATTAAAGAATGGTAGTGGTTGATCTGTTGGGTTTTTTGGTAGATTGCATAGTACACAGTGTTTAACACCTCTGTAGTGACATGTCCATGTGTCTCTTCCTTTACTGGATTTCAGGAGTGCACCTGAAATTATGAACCTGATGGATGTTTAGTTTAGTTCACTCAGCAGTCAAGACAACACTGGCATTATCTTAGCCTTGAGATACCTTTTGGCATGGGCTTCCCGTGCCAAAATGGTGCTTAGCAGTAAATGGGGAAGGGTATTGGTCTTTCAGAATTTTTACTTAATGCCTAGTTGAAGTGTTACAAGTTATGCTTCCTACTTGGCTAGTCAAGGCATTATTTCAAAAAGAAAACTGAAGCCAAGACATTTTTCTAGAATGTCAGAAGCCTTTTGAAATTTGTGTAGAGGTTTCTGAGACTTGAGTTCTACATAAGTTCCTTAAAGCTGTATCATCTCAAAAGACCACATTCTCTGGCCTCTTAATTATTTAGCATGCCCAGCATGAATTACTGCAAAGAAATGTTAATTCCAGAAATTGGGTTGTTTTGGGCGCCTTATTTTACCAGGCATGTGTGAGAAACAATCTGAAAGTTTATTTTCTTCTTTTTCACTGCTTGGATTTCATTTTCCAACCTTTTCCCACCTTACAGGAGAATGTAAATGTGGGAGGGGTTGAGTGAGCAGCTCTTGAAGAGTAATTGTTTGGTTTTGCTGCTGTGGTCCACAGACCTCAGAAAGAAGTAAGTGTGTGGCTGGGGGTGAGGAGCAAAGCAGAAGTAGAGTGATCACTGTTTGTGCTCTACTGAGGGTCATACTGCACTCCACTGAGTTACACTGGGTTCAGTGAAAATGAATAGAAAAAGGAGCAGGGATGAGAGGATCTTGCATGAGGATGAGACAATGAGCCTGGAGTGGCAAATTAAGCTAAATTTTCTGAGGTAAACCTTATAACACTCATTTCTGCCTGTTACCCCAGTATAACACTGCATATCCAGTATTTTAAATAAGACCTAATTCATTAATTAATATTGTTCTCTGAGGGAAGTCACTTTATTCAGTTCTTTAAAGAGGCTGTCTTTACAACATTTATCAGTCTTTTTGATGTATACATTTTTCTCCTTTCTGATTCAAGAGGAAGAGATGTAAAGTTAACAGAGCACCTGTGTTTTTGAAGTTTAAGATGTGTCTGGGGCTTATTTACCATCTCATTGAATTGTGGTATTTGGTTACAGGGTGTTGTGGGAGAAAGAAGAAAGAGACGCAGTATGATGCATGCACAAGCCCTAAGCTAATGAAAAACTATGTTTTGTAGATCCTTATTCCCACGGTAACCTGCTGGGACAGACTTTTTTATCAAACCATAACTCTACAAAGGGTATTAATATGAAAAAAAAAGAAAAAAGGCAAGTGCTGTAGATCAAGAGTTTTTAAACCTTGGGCATACAGGTGTATCAGTTCAAGGCGTTGTTTCAGCCCTTTATCGTGCTCCATGCATGGGTGTCCTTGGGCTGTCAGAACAGCTCACTTGTTATCAACTTGCTAATTTACTGTGGCATGACAGTATCTGCTTTCAGTGATCAGTGGGCAGTTGGTTGTTGGACCAACACTATTCTCTCAGCTGCAGCCTCCAAATCAGATAGTATTATAGGTCCAAAGTTACAAGCACAGTTAATGCCTTCTGGATGCCATGTGGGATGGGATAGTCTGAGAAGCACATGTAGAAAGATGTCAGTTAATAGTTGCAAAATAGGTGTGTTGTGACTCAGGGTATGTCTGTAGTAGTAAACAGTAAGGTACATGCAGCCACATGAGGTTGTGTGGTCATGTTCAAAGGGCCTCTCCTACAGGAGGTGCCCGGCACAGCGGTCCTGTGGGTGTGTCCAGGTGAGGCATGGTGTGAATTTTACCACATTACATGTTATGGGATTCTGAAGTTTTGTTTGTTCCTTTCTGCTTGAGCCACACCCACACAATATCAGATTTTTGAATATATAATCTCAAAGACAGATGGTCTGTGTCTGACTGCATGTGCTGCAAGTTTCCAAAGTATGATGGTCAGAGTAAATGGAATAAAGGGAGGAAGCAGTACTTTCTAATGCAAATTGCTGCTGCTCTTGCTGAAATGTTTGGTCTCTTTCAGATCTACCAACCTATATGTTCTATTAAAAATGTCTAGTTCTTTCTCATATGCCTTTGCTCAAATCTGTGTTTGTCTTTCCTGTGATTTGGTACTCCTTCCTTACTTAGTCTGATTTCTTTCTACATCAGCTGTGAAAGTAGAGTAAGTATGTAATGGGAGGAGGAGTAGTAGCTACTCAGTGTTTTCCCTATGGCCTTTTGATGCTGAATTCAGCATGGCCAGAAGCACAGCCAGGGGAGCAGTCTGGGCTGCTGAGCAGGGTGGTGGTGCAGTGTCCATTCAGGTTAATGGCATCACTAGGCTTGTTGCATAGAGGGAGAAGGATAGTGATCCCCATAAGAACAAGGTCCAGAGAGCTTGAAAGATTTTGGATCAGTACATGGTTTGCTTAATTCAGCTTCCTCTCTCTTTTATCCTGCCAGTTTAGTCTGTTTTATCATTGTGGGGGCAGCTGTTGGCTACATGATCTAGAAAATGTTTGTAATCCAAAGAGATGTGAAAAAGAGAAGTTACGTCTCACCTCACTGTTCTTTATACCAAAAACCCTTTAGGTTTAACAGAAGGAATTTCATGTTTGGGAGTGGTTAGGTTTGGTGCTATGCATGGGAAATAGTATGAATAAACTGAATTTTATTAGATTGCTGTTATGCAAACACAACTTTTCTTTCTTCTTCATAGGGGCCATTTGTTGTGGTTTTCATTGATTTGGTTGTTTTAAAGGTTGCTGGTTTATTGATGATAAATGACTGATGCTGTAGCTACAAGAGTTGTTAGCTGGGAATTTTTCTTTGCTACAGTACTGAAGAAACAAATGACTCCTAAGGGTTTGTGGCTTTTTGGTTTTAAATTTTATTTCCAGAAATTCTACGTGCTAAGCATTCTGCTTCGGAGATAAACAGGGAAGTTTGTATCTTGAGAGATGCTGTGTTACTGTTTTTCTGTTCTGGAGATTTACTGTTTATTTTCAATATTAAAAACTATCCTTGTCAGACAGGCTGTGTGTCCTACGCTTTACAGTCCTTGTTAGACTTTGTCAATTTGCTTTGATGGCTCATGGGTCATTAGTATTTATCATCTCATACACAGGAGTCAGTGCTTATAAACCAGTGAATTTTTGCCGTTAGGTTACTTGATGCTGTAGGACTCAGGAGCCCCTTCTTGGTAACGGCCAGAGAGCTGCAGACCCCACAGTGAGTGGCACTTGACACAGGCAGGGAGGAGTGTGGCTGGTGGAGCCTTCATCTGGTGCCTCATCACTTTTGAATTCCTGGATGCCCTAAGTTGGTTTTGGTGTAAAGCTCTTGTCTGGACAAGAAAATAAGATCCCATTGTGGATTATTTTAGACACAGAAATGTGATTGCATCCATCCTACCAACTTCTTCTCATCCCATGTGTGACAGATATGGGCAAGTCACGTTCTGTTCTTGGATTCCTGTATCCCTAGGTCAACAACTTTTACTTTTAGGTAAGGTTGTCTTACAAGAAAAGATCCTTTGCAATAAAAAATTAATCTTTCTTTGAATGAACAGTCTTTTGCTTTTATGCTGAGTATCACAGCAATTATCTAGTAAGCTGTGATTTGAATCTGTTTTTCCAAGTCGACTTTTTGGAGATAACTTCTTGAGGACTGATCTAATTCCAGGATCTCATAGATTGAAAGGACATCAGGCAGGGCACTAGCACTGCATTGTTGGTTGCTTTAGTGAATATAGGGCTTTTGGGAAAAAGATTTTTGCATCCTCAGGGACTTGCCTGTAAAACTTCTCAGAGAAAGTACTTGATACTGATCAGAGAGAGTACTTGCAACACAGTTCAGTAACCCAAGTTATTTTGGGAAGCACATGAGGTCCACAGAAAGAAGGGAGTATGTTTCCCCGGCAAGTGGGGCTTTGTCACTAAATTTAGAGCAAGACATTAATGTTTTCGTCACATACTTAGAATTCCCTTCCTTTAAAATATTGCATTAATCATTTATGACATAAAGGTTAAAGTTAAAAATCTGGTTAAAAACACTGAAACCTATAGTAAGTGGAATTAAGTAAGATTTCTAGGTAACACAAGTATCATAAGTAGCTCTGTCTAGCTGTTGTCAAAGTTTGTGTTTGTCTTGCAAATGAAATAAGCCCTGTCAATAAAAATCAAGCCTTTTCCTTGGGGGGGTGTTTGTACTAGAAATGGTCTTCTCTACTTTCCTGCTCCAGACCTTGATTTAACAAGATTCAGAGAATGAACCTTGTTTTCCCTCAGAATTAATTTCAGTAAGGCATGTAAAAGGGATTTTGGCAGAAATGTAATGGCAGCCCTGCTGTCTCCCGTTAAATTTTTTAAGGATGTGCATTAGGTACATTTTTTTGTGCTTAGATGAGGGTCATTATGCAGCTGGCATGGAAGGAAGATACCCATGTTGGGGGTAGCAGCCTTTGAAAAGGAAAGAATTTTCCATGTGGTCCCAGGCATTGCTGCGCCCGTGCGTTCTTCTGGTTGCGTGGGCGCTGGGAGGCTGTTAGCTCGCTCGCTGCCTCCACAATGTGACCAGCAGGGCCTTTGGAAGACTTCTTGAAACATGCTATTATAGGCTGCTTTGTGATGAAAAGAGGTCTTACAAATATCTTGAAATTTAAACGGAGCTTTTGTGGGTTTTCTTTTTGTGTGCATATGTGTGTTTGTCAGCCAAATCATTTGTTCAAAGTTAATCTCAATTACAGAGCATATTGTTCATAATCCCCCATGGCTCCAAAACAATAGCAGAGTGTATGTCTGTTTGAATATATATTTACATACTTACATGTGAAATATGTTTACTTGTATATATAATTTTGCTTCTAAAGTGGTGATTCATGTTAAAGAGATGGATATTTCATGCAGGATCCTGTCTTTTGAGCAGCCCGTCCTAGGGAAATACTGCAGGAAGGTCTGAATGGAATGAGCAGGCTTTGATCCTGCAGCCAGTCAGTTGATGCAGTTCCCTCCGTGCAGTGCTGGGATTCATCCCAACACAATGGATGGTAGGGTAGAGTCTGGGGGGTTCAGCTACTTGGAGACAGAAAGGTTTTGTGTGTCTTTAATTTTAATATCTATATCTTCTATTTTAATGTCTCTGCTTTTCTTCTACTCCCTGAGCATAAAGGAGCTGGTAGGGAAGAGTTGGAAAATTTAAATAAACCACAGGTTGTATGTGCTTTGCATAATCCCCACAAGAGAGCCCCAAACTGCAGTAACTTCTTAGAGAACTTTGGCTGTAATTTAGTGGCACAGGAGCTCTGTTAGCAAGGTACCCCACATTTTCTCCTTCTGCTGATTTCAGAGAAGGTGCTCATCCTTTTTCACCTGTAAGTATTTAGCAAGGGATTCCCTTAAAATCTTGGTTTGTGTCTGCTGTGAGACGTTGCTAAGCAAAGTATTTGCAGTGTAAATTTTTGTTGCACAGTGAATGCTGTAGTCCTGTCACAATTGGTGTGTAAAATTGTGGTGGTATTGCTGAGCTACTGTAGTCTCCCTATTGCTGTTTATTAAATCTAGGTGTGTTTCTCAAGTAATTAATGTTATTACATTATATATGGGTGTTTGTTGGTGTTTTCTTCCTGCGGTCTCTTTGTAGCTTTGGATTTCCTGGCCCTGCATAAACAGTTTGCTTCCTTCTACCCCTTGCTGCCCACATTGAAGTAGTAAAATGGTAGACTGTTTCAAGTGTCTCTCCTGTCACACTGATAAGATCGTGCCACCAGGAAGGCATAATGTTACAATCCCAAGCACAATGTGATCCTGTTCATCTCAGCTCTTGTTCTTGTCAGATGGATAAGAAAAAAGGTCATGCATAGGTGGAAGGTGAGGCTAGAACTGAAGATAGTTGAAGATAAAACACTTTGCTTAAAGAGATAAATCCTGCACAGGGACATTTTGGTTTGTAATCAAGGTATTATGTAGAAATGGACTTTGAAAGCTGGTTAGGATGTTCAGAATAATACAGGATATAAAGCTAACATAGACAATACAGAATTGTAATACAGATTTGTGATGGGCAGGAGAAAATATTTTGTTCTTAATTTTTCTAAGATTTTAATTCAGATGTGAAAATATAGTCATAACAATACCATAGATAGGAATAATAAGATTGCTCTACTAGAAACAGATCTGTAAGAAACACAAGACTACTGGTAATTCTAAACTTGCTAGATTTTACTGGAAGAAATGAGTGCTTTCCAGAAAAAGCCTCTGAAGAGAGGCAAAATTTAAGGCATGCCTTAGGGTATGGGGACTTCAGGCCCTTAAAAGAATCCCAGCAATTACCTAACCTGCCAACTTTCCAACAAGATAAATGGAAGCACTGTAGCTTGAAGGTGCCTTGGTTTGAATGAGATGCAGTAAGTAAGGTCTCTCTGTTCTTTACAGGCATCATAGATCTGATACTACTTATAAAAGAAGAATAGACTTGGTGCCCTGCTGACTAAATTGTCCTCTAGAGGAGTATTAGTTACAGAGCTTCTTTGTTAACTAGGCTGTGTGCTTAAACCTCTGTGAATTTCTCCTATTAGGAGGCTTCCTAATAGCTTTACATGTAGATATGCTAAGTAATTGCAAGTGTATCCATGTAATTGACATATATAATGTGTATGTGTATACTGTTTTATATATAAATAAATGTTTGTGATGTGGAATTTGCACAACTTCACTACTGCTCTGTTAAAATGAGGCAAAAGAAAGCATTAAAATGCTGATAATAGGAGAACAGAAACTTGACTTCTACTCTTTCTGTCCAGGTGCTTCACATAAAGTCTTTCTTCTCCTTCTCTTTAATTTCCCAATTAGCTTCTTTATTTAAGAGAGGTGTTTCTAAAGCCTCTGTATGCTGCAAGTTTCCCAGCTGCTTGCCTGCTCAAGCTTTCCGCATTAGAAAACTAGGTAAGGCCCAAAAGTGTATGTTAACAGAAAAGAAAAACAACACAGTCAAAACACACAACCCATATGCCCCCCAAACAAATTAAAAAACCCTAACCACCATGTTCAGCACAGCTGGTATTTCTTATTTTAGTCCACTTGAAAACAATGTAGGAGATTGTGTTGCACAGCCCAGACTTGTAGATAGGTAACAATATTTTGTGCCATCCTGAGATCAACCTCTTTCTCCATTTTCTCCGTGTGTCTGATGAGTAAACACTATTATTGCATCTGGAGCAGATACATTGATTGCAAAGTTCCCCATTCCTGGAAGAAAATCCCACCTGGAGAGTGCAAGGCCCTGCGGGTGTGCTGTGCCTGCCAGGCTGCTCCCTCAGCCTGCTCTGCTTGAGGGTGGTGGCATGGCTTGGCAGTTTAAATAGACTGGTGTCATGCAAGCTTTTCCCTTCCTTTTCCACCTTGGTGAAGGAGTTTCATCAGGTGAGTGAAGAAATTGCTGGAAAGCAGGCACTCAAGAAGATGCCTGAGACTCACCAGTTGTTCTGCTCTTGTGGAAGGCTGGAGAAATCGCTGTGATGGGAAAAGTGAACTTCAGTCCCATGCTGAAGTTTTACCTTAGCTTATGAGCAGCAGATCATTTCATCAAGGACAGTGGTAATTTTTTCATGGCTTCATTATCCTGGCAAATTTGTTTTTTTCAAGTACTTAGGTTTGCCAACACAAATGAAAGCTTTACTCCACACACCCTTTTAAAACCTTTGTTATTCTAAACGTAAACCTGCATGCTTTCTGTATCTTCTGTCAGTTGTGTGCCTATCTGTTTTTTAGACAGGATTTATATTCCTTTAGAATAGGCTCTATTCTGCAACATTCACTTTTCAGAGGTTTATTATATGCTTTTCAGCAGCATTTGTTTTATCAGCACTTCCTGCAGCATTTGTTACACATGACGACAGCAGCGATTTGATTCCATTTAGAAAAACACCATATTATGTATGGAAAGGCAGTAATTGCTTACCTGTTTGCCAAATACATTCTACTGTGAAAAATACCTAGTGTTGCTCTGCGCAGTACCAAGCACTGTTATTTCTTGTTTACATTTTCTGCAGTTGATAGTTCCAAAAAACCCCAATGAAAATAGTTTATTGCCCACTTCATAATTAAATTTCCATTTGTATGGATTTGGAAGTCTACTCTTGAGTGAATGCAGCGTAGACTGAAGTTTTGGCCTTAACTTTTGCTTTTCATGTGCCTAGTGGCATACGGGTACAATTTCATGCTTGTCAGAAAAAGTAAAATTTAACTGTGGTGAGAGTTGTTCTTGAAGTATTTGTGGGAGCTCCTTGGAAATAAGGCCTGCAGGATGCCCTGCCGAGAGCTAAGTCGGGTGGATTGTATTCCCTGCCCTTACGCACAAGCAGGAATAACAGGTAGCATTCTACAGCCTCTAGTGAGTGTTAGCAGTGCTTAAACTCTTACTCCTCCTCTTCCTGTGCCTTGGAGGGCTGACCATGCCCTGTCTGTTAGGGGAACCTGGCTGGAAGCCTCCCTTGTAATGGAGGTAGCCATCATTGGGCAGGGCTCTAGCTCACACCATGTGATCTCTGTCCATGTTCTGTGACTTCTAAAAACCTTCATTTTTTGTTAGGAAAATTAGGCAGCACTAAGGCTTTTCCTGAGCTCTTTGCTCAGGCAGAACCCAGTTCTTTTTGTGCTATTTGGACAAGGGGTCGTGCTGTCTGTTCTGCAACCACTTGCATGAGCCAAACAAATGAAGTCAGGATGAGTCAAAGTAATGCACCCTGTCATGCCAGTTATTTCAAGTCTCAGGGTCATTTAATGACCTGATCTATATGTGAGGTAGGTCTGTACTTTTTTGAGCTTTAATTTGCTAATAGAAATAGCAACATAGTAACATGTTGCTCCTGACCTGCCAATAGATACAGAAGCTTTGCAATATTGGTGCCTTTTGGTTTGTGTGTGGTTTTTCTGTGATGCTTAGGAATTAACATTTTTTCTGACAGTTGGGGAGCATGTGCTTGCTTTGTCACAGCATTCCTGGTTTTTCATATCTGATTTTAAATTATTTTAAACCCCTAAATACTCCCACAGATTCAAAGACCAGTATAACATCTGTGTTACAGCTTGAGGGAATATGTCCAGCAGTTCATAGTTAGAATTCAAATGTGCTGTGACCTACAGAGGAAATTTCTCATTGAAAATGCAGTGGTTATAAGCTGAAATGGAGTAACTGTTGAGCAGTGTATTCAGATGAAATTGAAGAGAACCTGTGAGCTGTACATTGGTGTTTGGTGGAAGTGGAGAAGCAGCAGCCCTTGTTCCTTGGTGGCCAGTGGATCCAGTGCTGCTGCTGAGGGCAGGGCTTCTTCCCATCTCCTTGTTGCAAGGAAAAGACCTGCAAGGGAGTGTTACAGAGCTGTATATTTTACACTCTTCTCTCATTGTAGGGGTTTAGAGTGAAGTGTATAAGCTGGGATTGTAATGGTAGCAAAGCCCAAAATTAAACACTGTGTGAAAGTGAAACTGATGTATCATTTTCATTAGTTTTGGTATGCTGAGGCAGAATTTGTGGGATTAATTTTGAAAGCTTAATCCAGATGGAAAAGGTTAAATTCAATGCTGAATGAATTTGGTTCCAATTCATTTGTTGCCCTTGCTTGCTCTTTTTCTCAAAAGAATTAGAGATTAAGCAGAGAACTGTGCATACGGTCCTTGTTTTCTGCCATCATTTAACTACATGTTAAGTGTTGAAGACAACCTCTCAGTTATCCGCTGCAATAAGTAAACAAATGAATCTATTGCCATGCCAGCTCTTGAGTCCTGTGGCCTGAGTATTCATGCAAGCACTTATGGTCATTTGTCCTTTTTCCTCAGGATTTATCTGGATCCATTGACGACTTGCCGACTGGAACTGAAGCAACCCTCAGCTCAGCTGTTAGCGCGTCAGGCTCCACGAGCAGCCAAGGGGAGCAGAGCAACCCTGCACAGTCTCCGTTTTCCCCTCATGCTTCTCCACATCTCTCTGGCATCCCTGGGGGCCCATCGCCTTCCCCCGTAGGCTCACCCGTTGGAAGCAACCAGTCAAGATCTGGTCCCATTTCTCCAGCGAGTATTCCAGGTAGGTTTGTTCTGACAAACAAAATTAAACCAATTGGTAGGTTTATTAAATACACAAATAAATACTCCCATATTCCAAACTAACTTATTTTCTGAGAATCCTGCATTTTCAGGGCCTTTTTCTGAAAAAAATGCATACCTACAGCAGAGGTAAATTCAATCTAAACATCAGCTACCAAGCCTTCAGAATGCTCAAAATTCTGAACTTGACCACATAGGTGTTCGATAAATGTCTTTATCACCAACCAATGTGAATACTTAATTGTAGTTTTTGTATTTGGTTTGTGTGTTGTCACGTACTTCTCTTGATTACTTACAGTCCTTTTTTTGTTCTGTGTATTTTTGTTGGGTTTGGCTCTTGAGCTTGAGTGGTGGTTACAGACCTGCGGGATGAGGCAGAGATTTTCCAGCTCTGTATTGTGGCGTTGTAATTTTGGACATGAATACAGAATATTGTATGCAAAGATTAGCAAAGATTTACAAACATTAGCAAGTTACTTGGGATTCAGCCCCATCATTAATAATTGGAATACCAGTGGCAGGATTGCTGCTCGCTCTCTTGTGCAATTTAGAGTATGACACACAGTCATGTATATTCAGAAATTTGTGGAAATCTGTTAAGATACCCAGAAGAAAAAAATGGCATACATTAATTTCAGTTCTTACCTTATCCCCACCCATCTGGCATGTTACTTATTCCAGAGGGTCAGGCAGAAATTTGTATTTAGTATTCCAGATAAGTTTATTCTCTTTCTGATGCTCAAGTTTTTTTATTATCTTCTGACATTTTGAATACTAGGGGAATTCCTAGGAGTAGGAGAGTGCTGACATTACTGTAGGGATAACATCAGTTGCTGACAAAACCACAAAATAATAAACATGGACCTCAGTTAAAAGAAACAAAAGCAGAAGTGCCTTTTTGTTAGGTGATTTGAGTGTTGCTGTAAACCAAATGCTGGTTAAAATTCAGAGAGTAGAATGTGTTTGAGTATTTTATACAAAGGTATCTGTGTAAAATGTTCCTGCCTGTTTGTCTGCAGAGGTTAAACTAAATAAGCAGAGGGAAGTAAGCTCAGTGCACACAGGAATGTTCAGTACCAAATGTGGCCTGAGCATGTTGAGCCCTGATGCTGTGCATGCCCTGCAGTTATTTCTTACCTCTCCAGCCATTCTGACTGGCAGCACCTGCTCAGGTGGAGCAGGAATAGTGTGGACAGCGTATTTGCATTATATGCAGTGTGGTAGCTTTGTATTTCCAAGGTGGTTCCCATTTTTTGGTGTTGAAATCCATCTCTGTTGTTGAGTGAAGCCAGATAGTCCTCCTGGCTGAAAAGGTAACATTTTGCCACAGTCAGATTCAGGTGAGTAAATGGATTGGCATTTTAGCAGCTTGGTTGCTGAATAGGGAAAAAATGTTGTGACACTGAAAATAGCTTTATTGTAGCCATGATATGTAAGGATGAGCATAAGTGTGTAGGGGGAGAGTAATAACTTTTATGAAACCACCGAATCCTCGTGGGGTAAGAATAGAAGGGATATGGGCTCAGAGGTCAGGGTCAGAGTCAGAGTCACTTCATCGTTTCAGATGAGCCCCAAAAGCTCATTTTATGACTCACCTAGTGAAAAGCATTGTCTCTACATACAAACTGTGCCACCATTTTGCACGGTGGTTTTCTGGTCTGCTGCAGTAACACAAAAGCAATTCTTTCTCAGGAACGATTTTTATGAATGGTGCTAAATCAAAATCACCCTGCACTGTTTCCCTGTCATAGACAAGCTTCTGGTCTCTGCAGCTCTTGCTAAAGGTGAACTCCCAGAGCTGAGCTAAGGCAGCGCTCTCCAGAGGGCAGCTGGGCAACCATTGCTGCTGCTGCTGCTGCTGCTGCTGCTGCTGCTGCTGCTGCTGTTCCTCGAGCTGCAAAAAACAGAAGCAAGGCTGCTATTTAGAGCCCTGTGATAGAGGGATGCTGCTGAGTGCTGGGGCTTTCAAGCCATATGAATTAGACTGTGCTTTCACCTAAGTGTGTTCACGCCATTGTTCTTCATTACAAGGACTTTGGTAGCTTTTATCATCAGCTGCATTCACGAGACCCTAAGAAAAAGTATCACAGAGCTTGTTTGCATTTCTGTGGTGGTTTGCAGCAGTCAGGTTGTGGACGTTTTTAAACATAGATTGTGTAGTACAGCACCTTGCCTTTAGTAATTTTGTTCTCTGCTATTTTCTTCTCCGTTCTCACCCTACCCTTGTTTGTTCTGACCTCATTCCTCTCCTATTACCTCCTGCGATGTTGTGCCACAGTTTCTCAATGTGACATAGATTGGCTCTTTCAATCATTCTCTCTCCAGCAAGTCATTGTAAAATGAGCAGCTGTTGTGTTGCTGATAGCTATAGCTAGGGAAAGCCAAAATGTTGCAGGGGGTTCTTGGTGGGAAGACCGTTAAAATAAAGGTGTTGCTTTCCCAGGGTTTACTGGAGGAGAAGCATCCTTTTCCCAATGGCTCCTTCCTTGCAACAAAATTGAAAACTAATTTAACATCAAAAGGGCAGACAAACAAACAGCCCCCTATTAAACCTCCCAAATGGCTGATTCTCTTCCACTGCCTGTGTAAGCTGTCTCCGCACCCCTCTGCAATCCTGCCACTCTGCATTGCTTTCTGCTGCACACCACAAATTTCACAGGAACAGCCTGGCACAGGCAGCGCTGACATTGGCACGTCCCTAGCTCAGTGGGCATTTCCTTCCTGTGCTCTCTGAAATACTGGATGGATATTTTGTGTGGTAAGTGGCACATGCATATACAGCCTTTGTTTCCATTCACATTACCAGAACAGACCAGGGAGATTAACTCCTAAGAGCAGAAAAAGCAACTTGGATGGATTTTGTTCAGAAAGGTAGTTTTCTCTCAAAATCAGAAGACTTCTTGTTCAGATGCATGTTCATTACAGAGCTGAAATCCTACTTGTCTATGATTTCTACTGATTCAAAATGGCATTAAGATTTCCTATTAAGTAGATCATTATTCTGTTTTGCCAGAAATCCTGATCTCTTTATTTTGTAGCCGTCCTTATAATTAGGGTACATATTCTTCCAAAGAATGAGATGTGATGCCCTGCACTGCTTTGGGTCTTGAACCGTGCCTTATTCAACCCTAAACCATTAGTGGAAGCTGACGCAGCATATATCAAAATGCACTGCTGTTGCCAGAAGATTTAGTGGCTGTTAATTTCACTTTTCTCTTTTTTTTTTCCCTTTCCCTCCTGCTCTAACAATTCCAGTTTACTAACAAAGCAAAAATGTAAATAAGCTAAGCTCCCCTTTCTCCCCCCATCCCCAATTTTGATCTCACTGGCCAAAGGCTTTTGTCAGCTCTTTCTCCCTTGCGGTGTAAGCAGCAAATTTTTTTTAATATTAAGAGTTCTGTGAAAGATTGCTGATAGGCCAGGAATCCCTTAACCCATGATGGACAAGCAGACTTTGTACAAGTTAATAGATTCTATTATTTTTAAACCCCTACAGCAGTTTTTATCTCTATAGAAGAGAAGGGTATGCTATGCTAATAATGAATAGCAAATGCTGCCTTTAGAAATACGTGATTTTTTTTTTCACATGGATCAGTATTTTGACTTCACTTACATAGATCAGTATTTTGACTTGTGCTTTTAAGGCATTCCATGTACTTTCTGAAGAAACAAGTTTATTTTCACTCTGTTAAGCTTCAGCTACATTGTTGTTTTTATTACAGTTGTTGTCTTCTTGCGCTGAGGAACTTGGATACAGGTGAATTTACAATTTTCAGAAAGACATCTGTTTGTGGATACTCTGCTTGAGAAGTGTTATTGCCAGGCTTCTTAATTTTTGCTAACCAGTCAGTATCCTCCTCTGATTAAAAATACCCCAAATTTTAATTGTGATAATTATGTGAATCAATGGATGTAATCCATTCAGTGTTAAACTCTACTCTCTGCAAACCTGGAGGTCTTTCACACCTAGCTGGCTTGAATTCCAGGATCCATCAGAATTACAATATTACAGCCAGCTCTCCAGGCAAAAAAGAGGAACAAGAGGGAAATGGGATACCCAGATGGAACAGTAACAGGAAATCTTGTCTTGGTGTGCTTGTTAGTCAGCGTGTGTGACTAAAATGCTGCAAGAAGAAAAACATGAGCAGCAGTCTATTATAGACCAAAGGGACATTGTACTGCAAAAATCTGAATAGGAGTGATGAATTCTTCCATGCCTTATAAAAGAGAAGCCTACCAGTTGAACCAGTTTCCAGAAGATACTATAGTAAAACAATAGTTTTACTGTAGATCTCATTTTAAAAAAGAATTTGGGAAAATATTTTCCTTGGGATTGAGCTATTCTACATACCCTGTGAACCACCACTATTTGTATATGGCTTGGACCTCTTTTAAATATTTTTGAGGGAGTGAAGACTACCATGTGAAAGTGACACTGTTTAAAATCTTTGTGGATGATGTGGACAGTGACATCGAGTGCACCCCCAGCGAGTTTGCCGATGACACAAAGCTGTGCAGTGCAGCTGACACAGAGGGAAGGGATGGCATCCAGAGGGACCTGGGCAGCATTCAGAGGGGGCAATGTGTGAGCCTCATGAAGTTCAGTGAGGCCAAGTGCAAGGTCCAGCAGCTGGGTCAGGGCAATCCCAACAGATGCAGACTGGGCAGAGAATGGATTGAGAGCAGCTCTGAGGAGAAGGACTTGGGGGTGTTGGTGGAGCAGAAGCTCAGCAAGCCTCAGCAATGTGCACTTGCAGCCCAGAGAGCCAACCTTTAGCATCAAACCAGCGTGGCCAGCAGAGTGAGGGAGGGGATTCTGCCTCTGCTCTGCTCTCATGAGACCCCACCCAAAGTTCTGCATCCAGCTGGGGTCCCCAACACAAGCAGAACCTAAGCTGGAGCAGATCAGGGAAGGGCCATGAAGGTGGTGAGAGAGCTGAAGCACCTCTTCTAGAAGACAGCTTGGGAGAACTGAGGTTTTTCAGCCTGAAGAAGAGAAGGCTCTGGGGAGACCTTATGGCAGGCAGCCTTCCAGCACTTACACATGGCTTACAGGAAAACTGGAGAGGAATTGTTTAACAGGTCAAGGAGAAATGGCTTTAAACTGAAAGGAGGTTTATATTAGATATTGGGAAGAAGTTCTTCACTGTAAGAGTAGCGAGGCACTGGAACAGGTTGCCCAGAGAATCTGTCAATGCCCCATCCCTAGAAGTGTTCCAGGCCAGGTTGGATGAGGCTTTGAGCAACCTGGTCTAGTGGAATGTGTCCCTGCCCATGACAGGGGGGAGGAGGGATCTTAAGCCAAACTTTAAGATCCCTTCCAACCCAAACAAATGTATGAATCTATTAATTTGTAATCCTATGCTTTTTGTTAAAGTTTCAAATACCCTAAAGTAATTGCAAAACAAGAGGGGATTATATCCTCATAAAATGGGTATGATCCCCCTGTCTACAAAGATTATTTTAACACATCTATCAATATTTCTCCCTTGGCTTCTCCGGAGGCAAAAATCTTGCAACAGCTTGTTGCAAGGAAGATGCATGCTGTTCGTTGGCATCCAGACCAGAAAAAAGCCAAAACACAAAATGCCATTGACGTAGCTATGTTCTTAATCACTTTAGTGCACAAAACATCTAATCAGCAGTTTTGCAAATCTAGAATGCTTATAAATGAAATATGTGAATGTTTCACATAGTAGTAGTTTAAAACCCTTTCTTTTGAATGGTTTGTACAACATTTAGAGTGTTTCTGTCTTTTCAAAGGATGAAAAAATAAGCAAATTGTAAAGCACTCTAGCTCAAGGCATTGCTTCTAGCACAGGGAGCATCTAGCCTGTGATATCTATTAGAATTCAGCCCAGGTCACAACTGATGAATAATCTGTTGTCTCAAGGCTTCATGAAATAACTATATAGTCTCGATCAGGTTTTGTAGGGAGAGCCTATGCGACAAAAGACACTATAAAAACTCCTATCATAGTTGCAATGTTGCCAGAGATCAGGGAGGTGTCCTTCTCTGCAGAGGTGGTCTTCCAGAACAGGTGCAGGAGATGAAAAGAGACAGAGACACGCTGTTCAAGTTCCTCCTGTTCAGTTTTCACGATGACAGAGTTTTAATTTTCCACAACCTGCTGCTTTTTATTGGCCCAAAGTTAAGTATCAGATAGAAAAACAGTAAATCACCAAAAAAAAGCATGCCCTGGGTGGTTATTTTTTATGGGTAGTTTATGGGATTTAGTTTTAAGTGGCTTCATTTGCTTAATATCTGGTGGGTCTGTGTTTATATTTCACAGTCACACATTGCAGTTTTAGTGTTTAATTGCTGTCTTAAGCCAGTGCCAAATATTTCTGCCCTATGGACTGAACACCCTGAAGGATCCAACGCTGAGAGTTGTCCAGCACCCTCCCACAGATGGCCAGATCAGTGGCATTCTCATCCCCGTAGCTGTGCTCTGCCCCATATCTGGTTTGTCCTCTTTGCTGATTCCTGCCAGGCCTACTTCCACCATCCTGGCAATGGCTGAGCAGCCCGCATGGCAGGGCATCTGCTGCTGTGGACACTGTGGCAGCGCATGTACACAGGCCACTTCTTGTATCTCTGTGAGTCACTGGTAGCACCCTGCTGGTACAAATCCATCTAGAGTATGAAGGCTGTTGAAATCCAATTAACATATTTGCATAATTATGCATGTGCTCTGCTTCACGTAACAAAATTCAAATATACTTAACCACAGCAGCCAAGATCTGACAGGTATGTTTGTTGTTAGTTTTAGCTGCATGTTCTAAGGCCATCCTTGGACAGTTGCTGTTTACATTTGATCATTAACCTATGCATTTCTTTATAACTATTTTTTCTCAACCCACTTATGTTTTTGTTGAGAAATTTGAAGTGGTGTGTGTTTGGTTTTGTATGTTTGGGGGTTTTTACTCTGTCATTACTTGGCTACATAAACATAGATTGTCTCTCTTCATTGGTGTTGGCAAATAGGACATTAATTTGCGTTTTATCGTAAATTAAAAGGTTGTCTCTCACTCCCTTTTCCCTTGCAATACTAAGCAGTGATTAATGAGCAAATGGGAAAAGTCTCTCACATCTCCATCAGCGTGTTTTTGTTGTTGTTGACAGATGGTTGTTATACCTAGATAAAATAGAGCATAAATGTCATAAGGTATTTGGTTTCTCTGATGGGATAGGCTGCTGCAGTTTTCACTTTTTCAGTGGACTATGTATCACTGCCATGAGAGATATTTAAAGTGGCCTTCATGCTTCATAGTTAGTGTCAGACTTGACTAGACAGATACGTGGTGTGTCCCTCCTTCGAAGAAGGAGTCTGTGCAATTGCAAATATGGCTTGAATTAATTCCGTGCCTCAAAAGAAGAACATTTTCACTACCTCCAGATAATAATTTTTTTAAAAATTAATGAAAAGCGAGATATCCTTTCTCCTCCTTAGAGACAAAATTCATGCAGCTGGAACTGCGACTGGAAAGATTTGAACAGCCCTTTGACAGCATCGCTCTGTAGGTAGATACGGAAGTCAAATTGCAAAGTGGGTTTTTAGAAAGCAAACACAAAAGAACAATTCACTCCGTCGGCAAGCTTTTCTGTGTTTTCCCCATTTTCAGATAACAGTGGACTCAAATTATTGTGATGTGTTGATTGATTACAGCCGTTAAGTTTCTTAGTAATCAGTTTCATCACTTATTCTCAATTCACGCTTGCACCTTTGATTTCTCTTCCACAACAGGGTGATGTGGGTTGTCGTTGACTAATGAAGAACAGAATTGGTTTCGGCGTGAGACAAACGGAATGCCGACACCAATCCCAAAATGCATTAATCTTTAATAATCCACATCTGCATGTTTATAAATGATATAACCAGGAGTTGCTAATGTTAATACTCCCCCTTCCAAACAGAAGCTGACATAGGAGTTGGTGTTTGCAAACTGCATGAGAGGCACGTGGCCGCACGTGGTGCGTGTGACCTTGCGGAGGGAGCTCGCCAGATGAAAGTTCTCGGTTGATTAAAAATACATGAAGAATTGCTTCGCTTCCGCACCGGTCTTTGGAGCTTATCGTTGTCGGGCAAGATGAAATATGGCATGATAGATCTTGTCTTCTAGGGAGATCAGACCCACCAAATGGGTTTTGGAAGCAGGTTTGCCTCAAGGTGCTTTTATCCTTTATGCATTCAGCTTGCCCTTTTCTCCTCTTCCCTGAGAATCGCTGAGACCAGGGCTGTGTAATATGCCATATAACACAATAAGAAAAACTAGATTAGCTGAGGGTTTGTTCCTTTTGAGGGTAGTATTAGTGAGAGCACATACATTTTGCTACTAAAATGCTCTTTAATCAGAGACAGTGATCTAGCATGAGGAGTAGCAGGCAGGACTAGCTAAGTAGTTCATTGCCACGTAGCACTGCTCCAATTTCTCTGCTTGCTAGACTTGAGAGAGCCAGGAGGAGCAGGGAGAACTCAAACTCCATCGCTGATAGTCTTCAAAGTTAATGCTGCCTGATTCTGAGAAATTCTTTAACTTTCCTGGATCAAGGGAAAAGAAATATGGATAAGAAACAGCAATTTCACATCACATTCACCATCTTGCCTGTTTGTACACTGCAGATATTATAAAGGAAAATTGATCTGGGGTTTGGTTAAAATTTGGCAATGTTACAGCTAGGAGTTAAGATTTTTATTAGGTGGCAAATTTTAGAAATGTATGTCTGCTATGTCTGTTGTGCTTCTCGGGCTCTTGAATGCAGGTGACACAATAAGGAGCAGCTTAGAGAAAAAAATCTCCTCCTAGCTATAAATACAGTCTAGAGAATGAGCACTGATAATGAAAAATTCTTATTTTTGGAACTTGGTTTAAATCCCTAAATAGAATTCTGAGGTTTTAAGTTTCAGGTGTGTGGCAGGGTAAGTTTCATTTCTGCAAGGAAGAAATGAGCCAAAAAAGAAATACTACCCTCTCCTTTGTTAGGAGCTTTTAGATATTTAGCACTTGCATCAATTGCAGTTTTATATTCTGTTTAATTGACATTTTATAGAAAATTCAAGAATGGTTTTCCTCTAGCTGAAGTATATGCTTTTTGCATTACACATAATTACTACAAACATGTAATGATGTGTCCTAAGTAATTACAGATTACTAAATCCATGTAACCCTTTACAATCTTCTACTTCAGTTCAAATGCAAGCAAAACTACCATTTTTATGGAAGGATTAAAAGGACAGAATGAAAAAAACACAGTATGCCTACTGGGTCTGAATCATTCCCTAAAGAACATAGGCACTTTTTAAAAAAAATTTAAGAAAATACAATTTTCAAAATCTAAAAGAAATTCAGAGGCCCTATAGAGGCTAGAGAGAAAGTGCTGGCAAGCTGTGGCCGCAGCCTCTCCCAGCCCCTCTCATCCCAATTCACGCCATCGCTTTGGAGGGACGCAGCAGCAGAGTGCAAAACATGTGGAGGGGTGGTTAAACCAGACTTTAGAGGGGGAAAAAAAGAAATTAAATCAGTGGCTGAGCTTTGAAGAGGTCTGTCTAGTGCAGAGCAGCGAGCGAGTGGGGAAGAAAGGAGCAAGCACCTCATCTAATCTTTCTTCTGGGGACCCAGGTGGACAAATTGGCAACCCTGTTCACAGCCTCCCCCCAACCCCCTTTGTAGCGTAAGAACTGCTAATCGGATCCATGCTGCTGCAACTGTGGTTAGTTATTAACAGAATAAAAGCAGATTTCTTCAAAAGAATGGGTTGGGGAAAACGGCTCTACAAAATTGCAAGGTTGTTAGAATCTTAAATGCACAGCAGTCGGTTTTTCCCTATTCTGAATTAGGCGATGAATACGGCCTTTCATCTGTCACTGTGCCCATTTCTTCAGAAGGCAGCCAAACATTAGGCTTCTCTAACAAAAAAAAAAAAAGAAAAAATTGTTTGAAAGAGGAAAAATATTGGGGAACAGGAAGAATGGGAAAACGAGAAGGAGAAATCAGGTTTTGTTTTTATTAATTTGGCCTGGTGAGAGAAATATGAGCTTGCCTGCTCTATTCAGTTCCTGCATGCCAGCCACTGTGAGCCACCGTTTCTGAATGTGGGGATTAGAAAAGCTTTAACTGGTTGCTATCCTGGGCTGCACCATTCTGGACTGGCCTCCAGCAGAAATATCCTTGGCTGGAAACTCTCCCAAGCTTAATGGAAATAATGCTTTAAATGGATGCAGAGTTAGGCAGAGGTGAAAGCAGAAAAAATTTGATTCCCCCAAAAGAAACTTCTCATAACTGCAAAGTGAAATTACAGGTTTGGGATAGGTGTTACTGAAGATAGAGAAGCAAATTCTTAGATTTAGATTGAGTTATGCCTTTGCTTATACAAGTAATTAAATCATGCATCCTTAATATTGAGGAGCTCTACTGCCTTCCTGGTTTGCCACAGAATTTTGGAATTTGTTGGAAAGGAATAGTCCTCAGGCAGACAGAGGCTTGCTGTGACCTACTGGAAAGCCTCTCAGTATTTGGGTGAGTCGCATGCTTCTGAAGATTCCAACTGACAGCTTGCTTTGGGCTTATTTCCAAAATCTCAGGAGAAAGTGCTTCACTTTGGTCCAAACACAGAAGTGACTTCTGGATGGGGCATGGTTGAAACAGACCTGCTTGGCAGTGTCTGCTGCTGCTCTCCCTTCCTGTCCAGACCAAAAAGAGCTTTGGCCTTGGAGGGCAATATATTTTCTTTCCTGCCCCTTGCCACCAAGTCCGTTGTCAGTTCAGGCAGTACTAACAATTATTTCACTTCATACTCCTGAGTATTTGTTACAGTCTTTATACCTTACTCAGAGGTTCCACAATCTGGGAATAAATCTTGGATGTCTAATTTGACAGACCCCAGTTTCAGCTACTTAATTTTTATATTTTTTTAAGTCCATAATATAATGAATTATTCTATAGTAAGGGTGACATTTGGATGGTGTTCCATAAATCCTTGGGACTACATGCTGAGTAATGAGGATGAAACAAAATATTAAGTAGCTACCTCATCCTGTCAGTGTCAACTTTGCTCTGAATTAAATGTTATATCATGTCAAACAAGTAGCTTCTATTCATGAAATTAAGATGTTTATGCATTTGTGTGGAGAAAAGTCAGAGCTAGGGTTCTCTAGGCACCTTTGTTCATTGTTGCATTTCTAATGGAGACTGGAGAGCAATTTAGCACGTAAGTTACAGTGATTTCTTTGAAACTCACCCACAACCCCATTCTTGATATGGTGAATGTGGCATAGATAGGAAAAAGCAGGTGAGAGTGTAACTTTCAAGTGTTGGTAGTCTGAGAGTTTTACACTTTCATGAAAAGCAAAGTAGGGGGTTTGCTTCTTATTGATTTTACATGGGTTGTGATAGTCACTGACGTCTGTTAGGGAATCATGTGTCTTTGAAGCACGATACATTTGTTTTAAGAGGCAATATGGAAAATCAGGGCTAGGCCTGACAACAATCTTGATAACATTTTATGATACAGAGCATCCCTACATCTGGCATAAGTTGATAATCTCCTTGTTTAGAAGCTTGTACAGAAGCTTTGTGTTGCTGCAGTGGAACAAATCAGCTTCCTGCAGCGCTGCCTTCAGTGGGCCTCTTAGGCAGCCACCAAAAGCATTCCAAGGCAGGAGGGTTCTGGGTTTGGTCCCAAGTTCCTGACTCAGGGTGGTGGAAATTGTCTTGGTAAGCAGGCTGCAGTGGATTTTCAGCATTGTAAGGGGTTATTAGCTGCAGTGTGGTGCTGAGCAGAGCCAAAAGGCTTGGTCTGAGTGTGTTTGACTCCACACATCCCCAGCACAGCCACAGCTGCTATATCTGAAAGGGTCCTCATGTGCCAGGCCTGTTAAAACATCTGCACTCAGATTACTGTGTTGATAGGAGGAAGGTTTTAATATTTTGCATGTCTTAATTTGAGAGGATATGCAGACAGCCCTTGCTTTTTACTGTAATGAATAAGTAATTTAAAAAATACTGTTGATACAACAGGAAGCTTGGCTACAATGCATAAATTAAGGAAGAAAATAATCTTTATTCTTAAGGGGTCATAGGCTTTATAAGATGAAAGAGATAACACAAAACACATGACCAGTTTCCCTTTACCCATAGAAAAATTTCTTTCCTTTGAGGTCATTTGCACCTCACTTCCAATTTCCTGAAAAGCTCATTTGAAGCACTCCCATATAGAAGCCTACTTATGTTCTTTCATTTCTGATGCAGGGATCCGAGACCCGAAACGTCTCTTCTGGTCTGTGAGCCTTTATTGTAACATTGACTGGGTGATGATTATCCTATTATTTTATCAGATTTCATCCTAATCACTAGATTTTCAGGACCTCATTATTCCTAAAACAAAGTTGTTTCAAGTTCCAGTGATGGTTTGATTATCCTCCTAAACATCATTATGCTCTTTTTCCTCCCTGATATTTAGCCTCAAATATATTCTTAGAAAGAAGTCACAAAATTCCAGGTCTAGTTTTTGTCATACTAAATAATACCCACACTTTCAGCCTCCTGTCATTTCGTGCTGGTAGCTAGTTCCCATTCCAGTTTGTATTAGGCTTTCTGGGTTTGTCTCTATGAAGGCCCACCAGTGACACATCAGCAGTGATGTTGTGCTGTCTTACCTCTACTGTAAACAATCCTCCTGATTTATGCTAGCGATGAGTTTGTTTCTTTGAGTGCCAATGGCACAGTTAGTTATATCTGTTTGTAGGCTATAACCATTTTAGGTCAACAGATATGGTCAGATTTTTCCTTCCTTTTTTCCTCCTGTGTCTGCCTAATAATCTACAGCTCTTCAGTTATAAAAGACCTGGTTCTGATCCATGTGTATAAATGTTTGCATTTTTAATACTTCAAGCCAAAAGGTGGTCCCAAGGGTTTCTTAGGTAGTACTTTGATCGTCTTTTGTGTTGTCTAATGTTACCTACTTTGTGATCAATCAATGTCATTGATCCAGTTATAGCTCTCAATTCCTACATTAGATTCGGAATTGTCCCAAAGACAACCCACAAGATCTGTAACTTCTGCCTTTCCTTCAGCCTAGTGTTCCATTTTCAACACAGACTGTGGTCAGTCCCCTGCCCTCCAGTTCCTCATGATCTTATAATTCCTGTGCCTATACCCCTCCTTCCCTCCTTAACTGGTTATTTCCCAGAGGAACCTGTTATCATCAAAGTGTTTTCTTGACTCAACTGTTCAGGCATTATTCTGTGAGGTATTGTCCAGCTGGTACAGGGCATCACAGCTGAGCATCCTCCAGTATCATTACAGTGATGGAGCAGAGAGCCCTCAGCATCTTTCAAACCATTGTTGATGTGGACTGTAAGGACTCCTCCTCAGCAGAATATCAAAGGTCTCTGCTCTTGCTTGCTATGTTGACCCTAAGGAATTTACTTTTTACAGTTGAACTCCAAGGCTGTAGCCATTCTGCAGTCTCTGTTTAGTATTTTTCTCAGTCCATCTTTGCCAAACATAGTACGCATTCTCTTGTGACTTCATTTGAAGTGAAGATTTTCAAAGTGAAAAGATTTAAAAGCATTTGACGTAATTTAAAAAATAGAAAACCCGCTTACAAATATAGTATTATGTATTTTTAAATTCCCTTACCACTTCGGATGACTTTTTCTTATTTTAAATAGCAGATACTATATTAGGTAGACTGCTGGTTTCAGTAGTTTTAAGAACTAATTTTACTAGATAGCTATATAAATTTGTATAACATTTTGCTCCTCTGTTAAGTATAGGGGAAAGAATTAGCATGGCAGCTTCTATCCTTTTAGCATGCATTATTGCATTTTCTTTGGGTTTGCATAACAGTAATATTGTGAAACTTCCGTAGTATTCACTTTGCATACATTTTGGCAGGTGGAGTATCTCAGCAATGTGGCAACAATGGTATACAAAAGGTGGGAAAAGGTCATCATCCCTGTTTAAACTTTCTTCTGTGTATTGCTGGGTCAAAGGAGGCAGCAGTCTGTCAGTGAAAGAGAAAAATACTGGATTTTTGGATAGCTGTAGAAGTTATGTTAAAAATGAAAAAAGGTTGTTTTTATTTCGTAGAAGTTTTCATTCCCTAATAAAATAGAAAAGTCTGTTCATGTGTTATTTAAAGTGTCTTCCAAGAAACACAACAGCAATACTGGTTGAAAGAGAAAAGGATTACTATCATTTAAAGGAAAGAAACGGAAAATCTTTAAGGTCATTTCTTTTCATGACAAAGAAACTTAAAAAGCATGGCAGACAGGATCTTCAAAGGTTTTAAAGTCCTGTCGTCAGCTCCCAATCAATAGGAGTTAGATACCCAAATTAAGAGTTCAGTTCAAGTCTTCAAAGGTATTTGGGTGCTTAACCTCCCCTTACCTTTCACATCACTTCTAAGAATAAAATGGCAGTTTGATTGAAAACACTCTGATGCAGTACCTTCATGTCCAGCACCTGGATAATCTGTAGCACCCACTGATAATCAGCACAGTGGATGCTTCTCTTGGAAATTGTTACTTGTGCAGAGTTGGTCACGTTTATGAAACAGTTTTTCTTTGTGAATCAAAAGCTTTGCCTGACAGTTTGTTTAATAAGGAAAAAAAAAACAGAAGTACACTGAAAAAATAGCATAAATGTTTGCAGAGACTGACAATTCCAATGAATCTGCAAAACTCCTGAGTCTGTATTGACTGAGGATGTGGATGAAATTGATTTCTTCATAAAAGTTGTACAGGTACTGTTCTACCCTTTGACTTTACTGGTCTGTGGTTGAACATTTGCTTGTGTGGGATAAGGCTCCAGCCAGATAACTGATGTTACTATCAATGTAAAAAAAACAGACACCATCTATAATATCCAAAATATGTTGCCTATCCTAGATCTTCTGTGCACTACAGCTTGTCTCAAAGTTGCCAAGCATCCACCTAAAGGAGGATCCTCTGAGAGCTATGTGGTGCAGTCAGAACTACCCCTGCTTTTTATTACTTTTTTTTTTTTAAGTGTTTGTAGGATGGTTCACATCAACTTGAAGTGCTCTAATAGCGGTGCCTGGGGCATACACAGTGGAAGTGGCAGTGCCCTGTGTTAACATGGAAATGCTGTTTGTTTACAGTCTTGAGTCACTGAATCCTTCCTGTCAAGCCGAAAGCTTTCATTATAATGCAGGCACTTACCATCTCCACAGCCTGCTCTTGAGTGACATCAAAACATAAGCTGGAATTTGTCGTTATTATTGTCATATGCCTCAGAGTTCGTGAATGGGCTGTGGAACCCAAAGCCTTGGGCGCTGAGTGGCATGTTTGGTCTTTTGGAGGAACAATTCTGCCTCTGGTCCGGCATTTGCATCTCTGAGACAGTTGTCACAGCTGCTCCCGGTAATGTTGACTGTCATGTTTTTAGTGCAAAAGCACCTCATCTGAATAGCTAGGCAGTGGTTACACTCCACATTTCACAGATTTTCTCTTTGTTCTGTATCAATCTGGCCCTTCTTCAGAGTTGCTGCTGAGAGCCGGTGGCTTTGGGATGTGGATGGGGCAGAGAGGACACATTTGCTTTCCTGCATTTATGTCCAACCCGGGGCCCTTGGTGGCTCTGAAGGGCAGCCCCTGCTGCCCCTCTGTCAGCCCAGCTCCCAGTGCCAGCACCGTCTGCAGGATTCTTGCTCCTGCCACTGCAGAGGGGCAGCTGCTGAGCAGGAGGAAATGAGTCTCAGCAGGCACAAATCTATTGCCTGTGTTTTTATTCTTTCCATTTCTTTCAAATGGAAAACAATCTGAACAGTTTCCGAGGGTGAGGGGTATAAATCTGTCTGCTGCTATTTATACCGTGCTCATCACTGCAAGTGTCTAAATGCTTAAAGTATGTATTTGCTGCCTAACCCGAGGTGGTCTTCAAGCCACTTGGGCTGTCACGAGCAGGCACGTATAAGACCAAGAGCAAAGAAGAGTCCTAGGGGATGTCCAGGTCTCATTCTTCCTCCTGCTCGGGCTGGGGCAGCTTGATGCTTCAGCTTGAGGCTCCTGGGGCATTGGGAGGATGGTAAGATGGACCTTTCTGCTTGACATGGTGTTGAATGGTGACCCAGAGGAGTGACTTGCATCAATGCAGTAAGCATCTGCCTTATTATCCATTAACACTGAAAGGGAACGTTTTGTGTTCCGAGCCTCACAGACAGCACTGAGAGCGTTCCGTTTGTTTGGGTGGGTAGACAGCAAGAACAAGGACGTAAAAATGGATGTGTCTGTTCTGGCTAGTTATTTTAATAAATAACTTCCCTTTGTTTTTATTTGAATAATAAGATACCCCTTTTCTCTCTGATCTCTTTCAAACATTCGCTTTCACCATGTGTGCCTACGTTATTCTTTATTCCCATATTCTACATGGACATTCAAACAATATTAAAACCACTGATTCATTTAAATACTTTTTAAACTGTTGTTGTTAGTCATTTTTGTATTGACCGAATTTTTCATTGGTAATATTGTTGGCAGCAGTCCATGTCTGCCTGGCTGGAGGCCAGTTTAAGCTAGGCAGGATGAGCCCTATTGTTCAGCAGACTTGGATTTTGTTAAACTCCCTAACAGAAATATGTGTCAGGAGATTTGCAGCTATAAATTGGATCATGTTGGTGAGGTTGGGAACTCGCTCAGTGCGAAATTGAACATTTCGCCATGCCTGTTGCTAAATGTGTTTGTGCATGTTTCCTCCATGGGTTTCAAAAAATAAAAGGGGGGAAAAAGAAAACCATATGAAAAAAGCTAGACCTGTTGAGCTCTGTCTTTACCTTATACAGCTGGTACTTTCTTTGATGTCGAGTGGTTGAAAAATGCAGCAATGCTTGGTTTTGTGCACAGAAATGCTAAAAGCAAGTGTATTTTCCCTTTTCTCTCTGTGTGTTACAGGCAGTCAGATGCCACCGCAGCCTCCTGGCAGCCAGTCAGAATCCAGCTCCCACCCTGCCTTGAGCCAGTCACCAATGCCACAGGACCGAGGTTTGTTAGGTGTTGGGGCTTTTTCAGTTGGTGCCAAATGCAGCCTTCATTTTAAGTTGCACGTTAGCAATGTGAGATTTCCTGGAATTTCTTTTCTTTTCCCAGGGAAAATAATGACAGTCTTCATTGTAAAAAGCTTGGCGGGTTTCTGTCTCCGAGGGAAAGAACAACTGAATAGCAGATTTTACCAAACTATAATTGAAAATTAGGTTTTCTCAAAATGCAGTGAATGCCCAGAGTATAAAGGCAGTTTCTGTAAATACTTGAGTCATGTCCTGGAGAATACAGCTCTTCATTGTCTATCTTGGAATTAAGATGTAGAGAAAGAGTGATAACTAGGAGCAGTTTTGCTACTGTTCTTAAAATTGTCATCTCTAATATCTTTGCGTGGACACAATTGTCCACTAGCCAGTTCTAGGATAAAATATCTTTAAATATAAAGGGAAATCAAATATTTCGGTCAAATGGTTCAATCATTTGGAAATCTTGCCATGGAAAACCTTACAGGCAGGAGCACTGTTCTAAAAGGGTGATCCCTACCATGTGCTCACAAAAATAAGCAGAGCATTTTAAAGTTAAATTTACCTTTTATAAACTTTAAGCCCTTTTTTCCTTTCGCCTCCTTTCTCCCTAGCTCATGGAATACAGTTGTCACAGCTTTGTTTCGTGGCCATACGTGCAATCAACTGCTGTAAACCGGGCATCCTGTCCGTGCAGTGGTTAACATGTGCAGTGACAGGCTTGCAAAACAGACACATGATAACTGTGATAAACATGGAGTTATTTATGAAATGCCCCTCCTAAAATGTCTTGCTTCCAGAAATATCCCAAGTAGCACCATATGGGGATACCATAAATACTAGAAGTTTTCTCACAGTGAAACAAGTTGAACTCACAGAATGACAAATTTCTGGGATAGCATCCAGGAGGAGCTGAGGGCTCACAAAGAAGAGCAGAGAGTCTTAATTTTTGCTATTTTTCTGGGTTGAATGTCCCCTCCTCCAGGAATGCTGATTAATGAGAACATGAAATACAGAATTCCATGCTGGTTTCTTCTGTTTCCTTTTCAGTCATTCTTTATACTCAGTGCAGGGACATATTTTCCCATTAAAAAAATTCAGAATGACATACTTGTTTGGTGAAAAAAAGAATGCCCTCAGTGCCCAATGCAAAGACATGATGCTTTGTGGGATAGAAATGTCACGAGGCAGCAGGAATGGATCAGATGAAGGCTTTGAAGACCCAAACATCTCAGAAAGATGTGTGCATTTCCTGGCACAACTGGGTCTTGGCATAAAATGTTATAGTGCCCAGTAATAATTATCTCTGCAGGGTATGTTCCTCACCTGGCTTTGGGGGACAAGTTAGGCAGGTCTGACATAACTGCAAAGGTCAAACCTCCCTATTCTGCTGTAGAACAAAACTGGGGTTCAGTGTATGATCAGGAGAGGCAAACAGGTATTCAGAAGTTAAACAGAACAAGCTGCCATAATTGGGAAGTCAAACAAGTAAGTAACAGTGAGAGAAGTAAAATTTAAAGATTGATTTAGTTTGTTTTTTGTCTACACAGTGAGAATTGCGGGTATGTTCTTAGAGAAAATGTCTTTAGGAGTGTTGCAGGTTCTGAACACTTTATATGCAAAATCTGGTGTAATATGCATGATCCTTGTGACCCAGCTTGTACAAGAAGTCCATTTGTTTCATGCAGGAGATTCAAAATTTGTAACTAGCTAGGTCATATTGATTTTGCAGAACATGTTCCCCAAAGCTTCTCTAAAGTCTGTGCTGTATGCGCATAAACATGCGTGCATTCCCTTTTGTGCCCTGTCATTGATTAGAGGCTCCTTTGAAATGGAAAACTTCACCTTTTAAAAAGGCTGTTACATTAGTTGATTCCTTTGCTTGCTTGAACTGGTTTCCACAGAACTTGAAGAAAGGAAGGAGGGGGAATGATGGGGACTCAAAGGGAAGGTGCTTGTCATTTACTGATAAAAACCTGAGCAGAAAATCGTTGCTGCTAAGGACACCTGATCCTTGGGCATCTGTTACAGTAATTTAAACTCTCGCTTACTGATACACTTTCTCCAAAAAAAAGAAAAAAAAATTAAAGGAAAATGAAAACAAAAACCCCAGAGACACTCCATAGGATAAGGTAATGTTGTTTGTTTTCACACGCTGTATAGCATTTCTTTCCTTGTTTAGAGAGAGAACTGGATGAACAAAAGACCACTAATCATTGCTTGAGCAGAATCCTCTGCTCTCAATACTTGAAAAAAATGTTATTTACCAGTTATCATGAAGATTGACCGATGGGTGGAGTCTGAGCTGTAGCACTTCAGGATGCTAAACCACTACCTTGAACCATTAAGTTTACACTTACTTATTTTATTGTTAAAGGGTTTGATTATATTTTACCATGCTTTCCATGGTTACTCAGCACCTTTCTGGTATTTTTATGTTTGCCTGCCTAAGACTCTGCATCCCTTGTCTCACTATGCAGCATGAAGCAATGACCACATTTTTACATTACATTCTGTGTGTGATAGTAGGGGAGTGGTAATGTACTGCATATATACAGTAATAGGAGTTTCTTAGAGGGTTGATTTTTTTTGTGCTCCTCAGGTTTATTTTCATATAGCTTATTTAATACTTTTTTGTAATAAACATTAAAATTATTTCTTTAAAAAAATAGTATTTAAATTTTTCATGTCCTGCTCAAGCTGTAGTACTTTTGGACTTGCTCAGTGTAAATGTAGCCTGCTGTTCTAGCACTTCTGTTCTTGTCCCACAACCGGTAAGTGGCCGCTGTTGTTTGATGCCCGATCAATGAAATGGTTTTAGTTCTGCCAACACACGTTGGCTACCTAAGAAATAAGAAATTGCATTTATTTTATGCACATAAACTATTTCTTAGCTCACATGACTTAGAAAGCAGTGGGACTTGAAGTCAAGTCCCGTGCATCTTAAAGAACTGTTGGAGTCAGACAGCTGTGGAGATAGACTGGTGTCAGAAGTCTCTTGGAGAAGCAAGAGTGTGTTTAGCTGCTGCTGAATCCCAGCAATTATCATTACTTGGGGCTACAGTAATGATAGTGTAGTCATGACTAATTGAGGTTGTCATTGAAACTTGCTTCATTTTTGGGAGGAAGAAGGATGCACATCTTGCTCTCTGTTTATAATAGATCTCCTCCAGACTTTCCTTAATATAATCAAAAGTAGGGGTTCCATATTTTGTGTTTATTGAAGTCAAAGCTCTTTATAAACTTTTTTTGCATCAGCCCCAGAGGTAGGGCAGCTGTCATAATCATTCAAGAAATACCTGAGGTACGAAGCCACTTGAATTCCCTGTGTTAAGTTGTATCTATTTATTTGTTTGGAAGTTGTAGTTTGAGGATGTCCTTAGTAGCCAGAAGTGTTCAACAAGTTTGAATTATTTCTAGGGATCAGATAAAAGCCCAGCACATCCCAATTGACCCTCTAAATTAGTTTCCTGAAGCTGCAGCCTGAAAAAGAAACCTTTGTCCTGGCCATTAGCTTATACTCCCATTCTTACTTTTGTAAACTAAGAGATTTCTGTCTGCTTATATGAACATTCACCTGTGCAAGCAGTGTTAGGAGAATATTTGTCATAATAATGTTGAAATAGGCACTTTTACCCCTGCAGGAATGAATCGTTCCTTATGTAATTCTGAAAAAGCTTAAGAAACTTACCTGCTTTTAAATAGTATTTTCATGCTTATGCAGTTGGGTATGTAGATGTCAGTCTTCTATTAAAATAGTGAATTGGGAGCTCCTGAAAACCATTGAATTTAATGAAAACAGTTAATGACTTCACATTATTACTCTAGCAAGCACTCTCATAATGGGGATACTTAAAGAAGCCTTATTTATTAGTGCAAATGTATATGGGTCAGAATTAATTTTTAAAAAATCTTTAATTGTTTTCCCCTTATAATTTTCACAGCGGTACATAGTTAAATATTCATGATAATGCTGATGATATGCTAAAGGTCTGAAATAGATCTGGAGTCTCAAAATCAACACAGGTTATTTAACCCTTTTCATCTAATGCACCACTGGGGACTTGCGGAGCGAAATCCCAGAGCACTGGAATAATTAGAAGATAGTAATGAGGATTTAATTAGTCCTTGAGATATGCTGAAATAGGACCACTGAGAACTTTTCTTTTTGGACATGGATTGCAAGCAGAATTGATGCCGTTGCAGCTGCTGTGATGTGCTGGAAAATGTATTCCATTGCTGGAGGCAGTTTCATGGCAGCATTCTGTGCCTGTCAGATCTATGTGGACAGTGCCTGGAGTAATCACCTCCAAAATTGTTGAATAGAAGTTGCCACCTTCTCCATCACCCTCTCCTAGTACCTTTTCATTTTTCTCTTTTTTATGTCATTCTTTCTTTTCCACCTTTATTTCCTTCCGTTGTTGACATCCAGCTTTTGAGGAGTGTTGCGTAGTTGTGTGCTCTATTAAAAACATATCACAGTCAGGCACGAGGACTCCCTGAAAACTGCTTGCTCTTAAGAGTACAGGTGTTACACTGAGCAAAATTTGGATCTTTTTGACACTGCTGCTTGTAAGGCTTATCCTCAGATCTTGTCCTTATTTAGTATTAGATCTTCACAGAAGTGATATTTATCAGTAGCTGCAATGTAGTAAATTTAAATAGCTTTTTTGGCAGTCAAGATGTTATCCAGTAAGAGGTTGTAACAGATGGGATGTGATCAGGCATTTTGATGTTCTCTTTGTGCTTCCCTACAAACACTAAGTAGCAACTGAATTCCTGTAACTAAAATTCCCTAATTTACCCATTAGATTTCATACAGGTATTTTTCTCCCCTTTAACTGTTTTCTGGGCATGCTTATTTGTACACAGTCCTTACATAAATTCCACTATCATGCATTTTCTTCTAACAAAATATAAATGTTTTTGCTCGTGTAGAAGACACAGAATACCAATCAGGTGGTTTGCACCTACAATTCCTGATCAGATTTATGGCTTAATACTGACATTTGGTGGTAGAGATTCTTTTCCCTGAAATCTGTTTTTTTCTTAAAAAGGGAAACCAGAAGTAAGAAAATAGATCAAAGAATTATTATTGCAACAAGAAAGATACTGTAGTTTGCTTTTAGATCTTAAAAAGACTTTTTCCCTGAGAATACCTTTTTTGCTCTCATTTGGGGATTTGGGATCTATTCAGAGCACTGAGGAGCTAGAGAATAAAATGATTCTTGTCATTAACATTCTTCTGCTTGCCATGTTAACGATGACACCACTTAAGGTTAAATCAGACTTGGTAATAAGTTTACTTGATGTAGACTGAAGTATTTCAGGCTCTTAAAGAAAGATGCTTGAGACATGCATAGGGTGCAAAGCCACAGGTATGTTTGAGTGCCTCTTCTGCACACAGTGTTCTCCAAGTGGGGCAGTGCTGGGGAGCTGATCTCTGTCTGGTATGCAGGAGCACTCTGCCAGGCTGGGCGGAAATCATGCCCAGAAAACTGGGATAAGAGGATCTGTGCCCCCAACAAACAGAAAAAGTGCATCACGTTAGGAGGAAAGGCAGGGTTTAGTTGAAACTGTCACACTGACTCTGTAAAGCATCCCCTTTTTACCTCAAGGTGCATGATGAATTAGGAACATGATGCCCAGGAGAACACGGAGCAGCCCTGTAATTGAAGGCAGAGCCATGCAGTAGAGCCAGGCACCAAGCTTTTTTGGCGACTCAAAAAGCTATGTCACTTTCTCAGCTTAGAGAATGCTAAATTTATTAACAGTTTCTAAAAAAGATTGGGCTATCATTCATTTTCACCTCTGTATTTTTAATTGGATTGTAAAAGTGGAAGTGCCACGAAGTGTAGTGTCAGTGTGATAAGCAGGTTTTTTAAATGTGTACACACTATTTTTCTTTGCTATTTTGATTAGCAACGTACAGCAAAAAAGCTTACAATATGTCTACTTTGATTAGTAATCAACGTCACTGGGAAGAAAAGTTCCTATTCTTCTCTCTGAGCTGTGGAGTGCATAGTTTTGTGTCTGTCTCTCAAGTGTTTCAGGAAAACCTGCTTTTCTTGCCCAAAAGTATTAGAAATTATGTTACTCTGCCAAAACAGGTTAATTCTTAAAGAAGTCAATCACTATTTCAGGATGCTGGTTCCAGACTGCGCTTGGATTGCAGACATACACCAGCCACTCTCAGCTTTGGGTTGATCTGATTACTTGTGGCCTATGCTAAATATATGGCAGGCCATCTGCAAGAAGAACCAAGGGACAAAAGGGTTTGATTTACATATGATAATCCATGCTGGGAGACAGCAAAACTGCAGAAGTAGCATGTGAAGTAGATAATAATATCTGTACAATCAAAACCCAGAGTCAGTTCTCAACAAATAAATTTTGTATACTAGCAGCTGGTCATTGCACTCTTCTTGCTGATGGTAAATCATGTTAGACTTGGAGATGAATCTTTATTTAATTTTTAAAGTAAATTGGGGATTCTCTTTTTGAGATTAGGGAGCAGAATTGACTTATTCTGAGAGAGTTTATATAGTTGCCAGCAGAGAGACTTCTCAATAGAAAAGTTTCCACTGACTTCATTAGGCAGCCATCAGATTCCCTGCCTCTGGGCTCAGGGAGCAAGATAAGCTACAGCAGTTACTGAAGAAGAACTTGACAGAGTGAGTCAATGTTGCTGTCACATGCTTGATGTGAAGTTACTGGGTATGATCCCTGTCCCTGGGAGAGCTTCCCATCGTGGCCTATAAACTGGGAGCTGCCTGTGGTCTGCCTCTTCAACAGCACCATGGTTGTCAGGACACTCAGTGCCTAAGTTAATCTTTTTATGAAGCTCCTGTAAAGATAACCTCTGATCTAGTGCCCTTTATGTCTTTTAAAATTAAAATATAGGACAGTGAGTTAAAATCTATATAATGTTTATATTAATAGCTAACACTGGATAATTCCTACCATCCCAAAGGATCCAAAAGAATAAACACTCATCAGGGAACAGCTGCAAATCAAGGAAAGGAAAAAATCAGTCAAATCATAAATCATGGTAAAAATAAGACTGAGGCAAAGGCTTTTGGGGACTGAGGACAACACACTGATTTTGTGTTTTTGAAAGAAGCAGTATGATTTATTTTCCATGTGTGCAACAGAAAACACATCACGTATACTTTAGTCTTGTCCACAAAGTATATCTAGCAATATTCAATATATTTACTTCATGAAAAGGAAGATCTGAGTTGATTCAGGGAACCTTTGAACAGCAATCTCAGGCAAAGGTAAAATTTTCAAACCTGAAATGTAGACCATTAAGCCTGCAGGCTTTGCACATTACACGTTGTAAAATGCTGTTCCTTGCTTGCTCTCCTCCATGATTTTCCTAAGTGTGCACATTATTAGGGAAACTTAGACAAGTGTTGATTGTGCAGAGCAGACAGACTCCTCAGGTTTTTCATGTTGCTGCCGAGATTAATTCCAGCAGCCCAAGCTACCTACTGAAATTCAGGATTCCCTTCGGGGGCAGCTGGGAGGGCAGGGTGGGCACTTTTGTACTGCACGTCACCCTGACCCTGATTTTTCAAGCACCATAGTAAAAGCATTTTCTGTAAGGTATATTACAGTAACAAATGATGTGCAAAATGGCAGATGAGCAATGTGGGTTTTGTTTAGGCTGTGCATGAACATCTCCACAAATGTCTTCCTTCCTTTGTCCTCAGTATAGCACTTAAAATTTGCATCAGAGAGCATTATGCAAGGTTTGCATTAGGAAAGGTTGGATATTTCTTCCCCGGCTACCATCTGGGTAATCTGTCTGATCCTTCCCCAGATTCTAATTTATCAATGATAGATTATATGAATTTCAAGGCTAGGCAGTAGCAGAGGGAGGTTTAGGGGTGGGAAAAATTTAAACATTATTGCATGCTATACATAGACTGGGTTTTGTAATATCAGAGAGGGAAGCAGAGGAGATTCAGCCAGTTAACCTAATAGCACAGCTGGTAAAACACTAGGGGGTCTGGGTTAAAACCTTAGCTAGGTCATTAGTTTCCATCTTCCCCAAAGCTATTCACATTGTGAAGAGAAGCAGTCAGACAAATAAACAGTGAGGAGACTGTAAGATAGATATTAAAGCATAATAAGAAAATAATTTTAAAGAAAAATAAAACCAGTCCAGCACTTTTTCTTAAACAGAACATTGGTCTTTTTTGTGGAAACGAGAAACACTGCAGTGATCTTTGCAGGAAATCCTAATTTTGCTATGATGGTGTTTTCCTTTACTGCTGTTTCACATAAGCAAAGAAACATTCATTGTTAAATGGGTGTGAAAAAATGTGGTGGTTGTACTGCAGATTTTAGTAGATGCCATTGTGAAAATAAATTGTCCAGATACCAAAGGGAAATCGTGTCACCCTTACTCTAGTCTAGAGTTCAGATGGTTTTAGTGGTGCTCTGATGGACTTGGAGAAGCTGGCAAGGTTTATGTGGGTTTTTATGGCTGAAAAAAAGAGCTCAGTGTAGAAACTTGATTACATTTTTTCATGGTTAATGGAGAAACATTAGAAGAACTTCTAATTAGAAGAAGAGCAGTTCATTAGAAGAAGAAGAGTTCTCAGAAGAACTGAGAGCATGAATGTCTGAGGAAGGAAAGTTTGCCAAAAACTGTATCATGGATGTGCAAGCATTTGCTCTTTTTTCTCGAAGAACTTTCTCCTAAAAACATTTTGGAACTTTTTCTTTTAAAATAGAATGTATTGGAGAAAGAAATAAGAATTTTTAAATACTTTTTTTAGCTTTAGTAAAGTATTATGTCCAAAGATATTGTATTGGTGAAATGCAGGTATTTTATTTATTTGATTTCTTATTTCTTTTATCTGCCTATTAACTGGTCAGGAATATTGAGACTTAGTATTTGCATTGTCTAAATGAGATTGACCCTGCAAGCTCAGGCACTCATGCTCACCAACCCATCACCCTGAGCTGTGTATTGCTAAGTCAGATGCTTTGTGTGTGTCAAACATAGGTCTAGCTGGGCATATGTTAATAAGGTTGCTTTCTGGAAAATGAAAATAGGATCAGAGGTATCTTGAATGTAAAGAAATCTTGTGCTTGCTTGCTCTAGATACCAGTTTTTTTCTGGTACATGGGTCAACCTTCACCAGTTTCTTAATTGCTGTCATTTGTTTAGACCTGTATAACATTTTTGTCTGCTTAGATTTTTTCCAGTGCCTAAATCTCTCTCACTGTGTCCTTTTCAGTGTTTATTTTAAGTAGCACCTTAGGGCCAGGTACCATGTCATTCTTTGCCAGTGACAGTAAGTAGTTTATGGCCAGGTAGAGCTGGCCCCCCATAAACAATGGTACAACAGTATTTTCTTAGCTCCTGCTGCCTGGAAGCCACACATCTCCAGGTTTGACCACACCATGTGAAGATGTTTGTTCATGTACCATCTGCAGACAACCTGGTTGCATATTTAGGGTTTTGGTGTCACAGGCTTATATGAGAGTGACCAGCTCTTTCAGTTACTAGAACACTTGATTAATGTATGAGTTGTGTCCTGTTGGATATGTCCTTGCAGTGCTCTGAGGTGCTGACTATGGACATGTTTAGCTGGGCAAAATCCCAGACGTAGCTCACGGGTCCAAAGCCTTCCTGAGCTGTCCTTGCCATCTGAAATGGGTGGGCTCAGCAGAGTTTCAGTGTGACTGTGGTGTTCCTCAGCATCCTGCCGTGCTGACAAGGTGCCAAATCACAGAATAATGCTTTTCATTTGTTTAGCTTTACCCTGACATGTCTGTCTCAGTGTTGTTTATCCACAGATGAGCTAGGTTTGGGAGTCACTGCTTTAGATCCCTCATAGTTCTGTGGTGTACTCTGGTGAAAATCCTGAGAGAGTGGATACAACACAAACTGCTGTCTGCGGAAGGAAGGTCTGCCAAAAACTCGTGTCATGGGTGTGCAAACATTTGCTTCTTTTTTCTCAAGGGTACTGACCAGTGCCTTGCTAAAATACCAAGCATTGGAAATTTCTGTGTTTCTCCCCACACACAAGTTTTTCCTTCAGAGGTAGTGGAAAATATCTCTTCACATACTTAATTTTTTTGAGCTGATTCATAAGTACACGATTTTATGTTATTTTTCCCTAATTAGTTGATCATCAGTGTATGCATCCAATCTGTTTCTACTTTTCTTATTCCATGATTTTCAGACTAATAAGCTTGTCTAGCTAGTAATAGCCCTTACTTTAGCCTCTGCCCTTGAACAAGGGGAACTTCCTTGTTCCTTACTCAGAAAGGATCCTGAGTTGTTTTGGTCCCAAGCTCTGTCACTAAGCATGCCCCTCTAGAAAGAGCTGTAGCCCAGTGTACTTTTTTCTTAGGTAAGTTCATTTTTACAATATTCTGTTGCACGTTGTACTTTCCTCATTTTTCACTTATCAGTTGCATAAGTTAATGATGATCTGCTAGCACTGTAAACTCCAAAGTTTTTGTGAGCTTATAATGAGTAAGTGTTGAATGTGTTTCCAGGTTTAATTCATTCATGAAAATCGATGGACTACTCCTGGCTAAATCAAAAGACTTCTTATTGACTGTGGTTGAAGTGTGTGCCAGTAGAGAGTTGCTGTCCATCAACTGATATGCAATAACCTGTTCCTTTGCAGTCACTTCCTTTTTGTTTGAGCTTCTACTTTTCTGTAAAGTTTTTTCATATTCAAGCAAAAATTTTAAAAGATCAAAAGAATCCATCTGAGGTTTTACAGCAGCACCCAGCACGTTCAGTGGGTGTTTTTCATGGGTAGTGCTAAGGTGATGGTATTCAAGAAACAGATGGGATTGTATTGGTCAGTGTGCAGACAACCTTAGTGCAAAATTTCATGAAGCTTTAGTAATTTACTGCTGAGTATCTATTTTGTGTATACATATGCCTGAGGGAAGGACAAGGTTTTAAATTATTTTAAAAAGGCATCATTGGTGATATTATCTAAATGATGTGCATTACCAAGTCTTCTAAAGCTTCTCTTTAGAAGAAGAGGAGCTTCATTTTTGTCTTTTCTTTCATCAAAGAAGAAGAAACACTTCTATCATAAGCATTGCTTGGTTTACTTTTCTCTGTATTTTCCAAAAAGAACAAAGAAAAATGAAATGCTACCTGACCATTTTTAAACACTCTATGTATGTTCAATTTGAACATGCAAACATATTTTATTATTGTCGCAGTGTGATAATTGTTAATTGTATGCTGCTCTTCCACTGAGAACAAAAAAAACAAAAAACTGCAAAGATGACTCTGCAATGTTAAAATGGTTTTTAATACAGTCATTCTTCACATAAGTAAATGTAGTATAAATGCTAACTCAAAAGGAAGAGAATGCTTCTGGCAGGGTCACTTTATTCAGCTACATCTGAAGTAGCTTAGTTTGCCAAAACCCACTCAAGTGTTTTTTCAATAAGTAATCTTTTGTTGTGATGGCAAGTAAAGGATCACCTCTACCTCTTTTTATCATTAGTATTAAGGGAAGGGAGTAGATTTGTTCACTGAGGAGTATGTTGCCACTGCATTTCTAAAGGCTTAATTCATAGCTGTTTCCTAGCAGTTTAAAAGACAAAACAACCCACCTTGTTGTCACAGGGGTTGACATGTCAGATGCAGTCTGGCTGTTGAATCACTTCACTGCCATTACTCCAGTGCACCTCTAATATAATCCTACTTCCATTCTTTACAGAAGAAAACTTTATCTTAAATCTAATTTTCTGGAAAGAAAATTTATTTCTTTTTGTATCAGCTATAAAATGAAGTTGAACACTAGGGAAAATGTGTGTAAATAAGGAAAAATGAATGTATGCCAGCTGCTCCCTTTCATTTTTGATAACATTTTTAGAATTGATGTTGTTTTTTTTCTTTATGATGTATGAAAGTTAATGTATTGACCAGGAACCCTTTTCTCTCTAAGACATCTGAGCTTTCTGCAAATACTTAAAACACTTCAAACTCATGCACTCATCTCTGGGTGTTGACTGGGCTCTCATGGAGGTTGATGAGAATAGGATCCTCTATATTGAAATGGAATCCAGATCCCAGTAAGAGCTGTTCTTTGCTACTCCCCATCTCATCTATAGCTGAAAGGACTCCTCTCTGGAAGGAAATTAGAACATGTCCTGTTTTAGCATCATGCTTCAGTGTACCATACACACAGTAGCAGAACATAGGATAGCATAGATATTCTTCCTGAATTTCAGCATTCCTTTTCCTCAATTCTTTATCTTCCTTCAAGAGAAAATAGCAAAGCCAGCCTTGATTTGAGAGGAATTTTACACCCTCTGAGATGATGAAACTCATGCCTCACATCAAAAGCAGATTAGGAGTGTGTTCCTTTTTTGTTGTGTTAATCAATATCTTTATTAAACTAAGGCTAGAGCAGTAGTTTGAGTAGTATTACACAGTTATCTCTGCTCTTGAGGTACTGGCATGCCTCTGGCTTGGTTTTGGCCAATGTTTCCTGAGCCACAGCCCAGAGTATGGATAAGGCAGGACAAGGGATTGTGCCCAGAAGCCATACAGATAAGATTACCAGGACTGAGTGGGAAGGTTTATCTGGATGCACACAAGTGTACCACTCTCTCCTGGCATGTTTTATTTGCAACTGTATACATAGCTGTACAGTCCATTCCACAACATCCAAAATGAATGAGGAGGAGTTTACTGAAGAGGTCATTTGAGTAGAAACACTTATTTTTTACTTATTGCTCTGGTCCCTTTAGAAGCCTTCTTGACAACAGCAGAGCTGTTTACTGATAATCTCCATGTTTTTCATTAGACATTAGTCCATGTTCTCCATTAGCTTCAACTACCAGGAGTCCCTCTGCATCACTACTGGAAATTCCTATACCAGTAGCTGTTCAGTACATCACCCTTCCTTGTGGTGTTAAGAAAAGTACTCCTTGCAATAATAATGGGGCTGAAAAACCTGAATCACTAGCACAATGTTTGGAAAGTTACCTCATATAGATTAAAAGCTGAACAGAAAAACCCCCTCACTTCTATACCAGACACAGGAGTAACTTTATTATCTTTATAATAAAAATCTTAGTGTGACCAGTACAAATTTTTTCATTCAGATGGATCCCACAAGAGTGATATATATGGTGTATGTCGGGAACATGGGCTTTGGTTTTGTACAGACATAAGATTATATTAGGTTTCTAAATTACTTACAGCACTGTTAGCAGAAGACATAGGCCTTGTAATAAGAATTGTGCCCAGAGTGGAACTGTTTTAAAAATCAAGGGGTCTGTTTCAAAATAAAGCTAAATGGAGAAGGTCGTGCAAGTTTTCCTTTGCAGAAGTGTGGAGTTTTCCAACCAGTTCAGACCAGTTTCCAAGCTGCCATTTTGCTCTCAGTTTTTTGCTGTGTCATGTGTCAATGTCTGCCCTACCTCCAGAGCAAGTGCCAGGCTCTGACTTGGCAGTTCAGGTGTGATCAAATTCCTTGTCTTGGGGCTTGCAGAAAGATCAGGAAAAACTGATGCACATTCAGCAAATCTTGCAGTCGGAGTTTTAGCCCAATATGGGTTGGGCTGTTCACAGCATGAAAGAACTGTGCCCAAGGGGTACAAAGTCATCTCATCTCCTGGTTTTTCTCCTTACAGCCTGCACCTCAGTGTTTTCAGTTATGGGTCTGATCACAGGTCTGGATATGGATCAGAAAAAATTACCTCTCTTCATGAATCAGGCATTGAGTGTCCAGGGGTGGGGAGAGGGTTGTGTTTGGTGCTAACCAGTGGGAGGACACCCTGGCCCTGTGGGAGAGTCATCCTTTAGTGCCGCACCCTGGGGCTCCCTCCTCGCGCTGGCAGCACAGCCAGAGCTGGCCTGTGCTATGTGCAGGTTTTGCCTCGCAGGGAAATGGAAAGATGAATTTTAATATGCCAGCAGAACAGGAAAGAAAGTGGATTTCCTCCAGAAATTAAAAAAAAAAAAAAACAACTAAATTTTGCCAGCATATCCTCTTCAACATTCAAAGCAGCACTAAAACCTTTCAGGGTATAAAACATAAAACCAGCATTCCTGCATCGACGTTTCATGGACATGATAGCAGGATTTTTCCCAGTTCATGAAAACTTTAAAACCCCACCTCAAAACCCTCTTCTTTCTTCACTTAACAGGCTTAGTTCTGTCCCTTCATGTGAAGCTTCTGAATTTGAGAGTGTTTCACTAGGTCTCATATGCTGTCACTTTTGAACTTTAAGTACATTTACAAAAGCGGAAAAGGAGAGAATGCAATGGAATGTGCAGGGGAAAGACTAGAATAAGGACCCAGAGCACAAATACATAACAAAACAACTGTTACTTCTGGCTAGTATGACAAGTCTTCACATAGAGGTGAATTTTAGCTCTGGTGAGTTTGTTGACAATAGAGGAGTATTTACAGTGGGTTTCTATATGCTGAAATGAGGCATTTTGGTAGCAATGTATAATTTTGAAGATGTGATACTCCCACCATAAGTCATCAGGCAAATTCCTTAGTACTGCTAATTAACTAATGCATATAATTGCCTTTGATTTTTTTCCCTAAAAATTGTTTTAATTTTAAAAATGGCACCCATTTGTAAATAAGCAGGACTGCCCTGTCTTCATTTACAAGTAAAGGTTTTCAAACCTTATGTACAGGTTTTGATGGTTGAGACATCATTGCTGACTTGGAGATTTGTGTGGTTTTCTTTGGATGAACAACAGCAGTTTTCTGGGTATTCCTAGTCTGAAATAACTAAAGAGGGATGGTTTATTTTATGCCAAAGGTTGTTTTTTTTTTAATAAAGAACAGTTACCTGAATATTAATTTTTGCTTTGGTACTTTTCTCCCTATAGGTTTTATGGCAGGCATACAGAGGAACCCCCAAATGTCACAGTATGGACCTCAACAAACTGGACCTTCCATGTCACCACACCCCTCACCTGGAGGTCAAGTGCATCCTGGAATTGGTAGCTTTCAGCAGAGTAATTCAAGTGGTACTTATGGGCCTCAGATGAGCCAGTATGGACCACAAGGTAAAATGCTTGCTGGTGATAGATACAATAATTTATTTCTATTTTTTACAATATATATCTATGTGTTGTGTGTGTGGGTACATATGTTAAAAACAACAGAAACACACACACAACATTCTCCATTAAAAAAAAAATCCTAAGCAAATAAAGCTGTATCCAAAGGTGGAGCTGCACCTTGTGGAAGAAGCTGTTTCTGTTATTAGCACCTTTCTCTGTATAAAAATAGTGACCTTAAATTAGGCAAGGAAGTGAAGAATCTGTGGCATTGCCAGGTCTATTGTTTAGGAGCCCAAGCATGTCATCTCTGTGATGAGGCTGCATTTGAGCAAGCATGGAATAAAGGTCACAACACTGCTCCCAAAATAGGACTTCTTTTCTTGGATGAAATCCCAAGGCCAACCTGAAATTGCATGGTGACTTTGAGGGTAAAGTCTTCTAACAAGCATAATAATACAGTGGCTACTATGGAAATAGAATATTGAGCTCTAATGCATATGGTTTGTGAATCTTAACTAATCCTTCACTCTGAGAGAGACAGTTCCTTTTATTTTGCTTGTTTGACAGAATTGGTGGGAGAGTAAACCAAAATAGAATTCACAGTTTCTGCCCCTGGACAACCTTGAACTTGTCTATTGTTTTGCCTTTAATGGATAACCTTTATAAAGTATGCATCTGTTCAGGGGTTTAATGAAGTTGAAGCCAAGCCGTGGCATAAATAAGGGTCAGTATTTTCCTTGGAGGTACATAAAGAAGCTTTTCTATTTCAGCACTTCCTACTGTTGCTTTCTTACTTAAAAGCCTCAGAAAGGACTTGGGCCAGCGCTGGGAATTTCTGTAGGGCTCAGTGACTCTCCAGTGCTAGCAAGGATGGTTATTTTAGTCTCCTGAGTTTCTGAGAACTATTCTGATGTTTGTTTGCAAGAAGCCTTGCAGCCCTATGCAATGCTCCTTTCTGTTTCATCTCTGGGTAGCGTTTGGTTTAGTGTTCTGAGCACAGGGCTCCAAGCCAAGATTTCCCAGTTTCTAATTTTGGCTCTGCCTTTTGCATCATCTTTCAGCTTAGGCAAGTAGATTCATTTCTCTGCTTTGCTTTCCTCAACTATAAAATGGGACTAGTAATGCCTTATAGCCATGTGTGAAGATTAATTACCTAACTCCAGTTGACTGGTGCTTTCCTTTTATTTGGAAAGCATTTTGTGGCCATAAAATGCTGTCCAAGTGCTTATTTTTATCTGCACAGTGAGCAACTAGCTTAACTGGTAAAAAATCCAGTGGATTTATGATGTGCTATCCTGACTTCCAGCTGTACTGCTGCTGCTGAGATTCCGAACCATGGGAATAGTGGGTGTCAAGTGCAGTAAAACATTAGCCATCCACACTGATTGAATGGAAAGGTTTTTGTACTAAATCAATGCATTTAAGTAACACGCCAAATACTACTTTCTTTTTTTGCTTGAGTTCAGCAGTTCTTTTCCTCCCTCTGTAGATGAAAGTGCCTATGTAATGATTTTATGGGTCATGGTCAGGAAGAAACTGCTATTAAAAAGTGAACTTGAGGGACAGGAAGAAAATGAGCATCATTGTCATTAACAGGCCATTTCAGAAGGGTTTGGTGAATAGTGTGATGGATGAAAACCATGTTCTTCTGCCAGTGCTTGGAAAGTAACAGTGATTCTGTGCACTGGTCATCCTAAGATTAGGGCCTTGCAGAGTGTCAGCTCTGTAGGTAACAATTAGACCAGGAGAATACTACATTCTCACCAGGTTGATCTAACCACCAGGGATGAAGATAGTGATATTTCCAAGTTATGTGTTTACCTGGACTTAAAGTTTTAATAGCATTTTTTCATTTTAAATGAAAGTAGTCCATAATTGCAACTCTTAACATACCCTATTTAGAAAGCATAATCATATGCCAGCAATGATGAATATATAATAATGTAATCCCATTTGTCTTTCTCTGCCAAAATAGGAAATATATTAAAAATTACCTGGGTTGAAACCAAGTTCTTAAATTATTAAACTAAAGTAATTCTCACAGATCTGATTTGCTTTCCATGTTTTGTTCACATAGGCCTTCTTCCAGAATATTGTTAAGCTTAGGCTGGGTTTGACAGGACTACTTGTACTTTCATATATGCATCAAAGCATTCTGGACACTAAGCTTTTGATCCAGCTTTGAATACTGGATTTCACTATGTGCTGTCCTGAAAACAATTGCTCAAGGCTAATGTCCTCTGTGCAGTGGAATTGCTCACCATGGTAAAGACTACGCCATTAAGTTTGGACTGGAAGTATTAGCCCCCAGTTCATGAGAGCAGAATGATCCATTTCATGCCTATGGTTGATTTATTTGATTTTCATGTGTTTACATGACACTTAGAACTATAATAAGAGCAGAATATATTTTCCCAGGAAGCAGTTGTGCACTGGGTCCTAGTCCAATTCTGTGAAACCATTTCCTACAAAAATAATAAATGGCTTTGGCTCCACACTTCTGTGTGTCTGGGATACAACACAGGAGCATACAATACAGAAGATTAATTTTCATTTTTTATTAAATCCCAGCATTCTCCTGTCCCCAAGAATTAAATAAAATTTTTAAAAAAGCAGAGTGAGGATGGGGGTTGTTACTGAAAGAATCTCCTTGATTTGTATTTGGGCAACATCTAGCTCAAGGGCTAATGAAGCTCTGGTCTATGGCCTGAGCATCAGACTGCTGCCACAGCAAAATGTCCCTTAAATGCACTCTGGAGAGCAGTCAGATGCCATAGTCAGTTGGATCTTTTAAGAGCGGGGCAGAGAAAAGCTTCCTGTGAATCAGTAAAATGTCTCAGAAATGCGTCCTGTCTTCCTAACCTTTCCTACTCAATTCAGCAGTGAAGCTGTTCTGTTGGGGTATAACAAAGAGGGAAATCAGTACTGAATTTGTTTGAACGGCAACCCCAGAGCTTCACTGTAAGTTAAACCCCCTTTTGCTTGTGATAAAGTAGTATGAATTGAGTATTTGTGCTTTTAATGTTGGACTCATTTCACAAAAGCACTTTGTGTCTAGTTCCCACTGATTTTAATCCTGGATTTTAATTAAAATGGTAGCACTAAAGGATGAGATGCCCTGCATATCATGAGGGTCTGGACCTCTGAATCCAGACCCATATATGCAAAAGTCTGTGGAGCTAAGACTTAAATATCAACTGTATCTTACTGAAGTCGCCTAGGTGAAATAGTTCAGAGGAATTCAGAACAATACATTTAAATTGTCTGTAGAAGAATAGCTTGATGGTTAAGTGCACATGTAAAAAATTCTAGAGCTATTCTGAGATGCTCTTTTTAATACGGTGAATCTGATCTGTGTCTAAAGCAGAGAGCAAAGCTAACAGGTAGTTCTCAAATCTCCCTCTTTTTAGTTTGCCTAGAAATGGCAAGATCTCAGAGCACTTTGTTCAGCAAAAGTGAACAAAGTGGACCAGAGTTTCAGCATTAAGTATCAACATCTGTCTTTGGCAGGTTGTTAGTCAGCTTTTTTATGCTTTATCTTCGTTACACTTTTTTTTCCCCTCTTGATTCCTGTTACAGCATTGTTTTTTCTCATGCATTAGAGATGTTGCCTCTCTTGGTACAATTCTACTCTGCCAAGGGGGAGTTGGAATCAAAAATCCCTCAGATATGGAGGGGAGGAGTTGTTCAGTAGTACTGTGCAGCCGCTGTTGCCAGGCTTGTACCCACTTGAAAAGTGTGGGCTCTTGAACTTGGCTGCCTGACACGTCCAGCTGATGTGGGCTGGCCTAGCATCTGCTGCATTCATTGTGTTTAATGCTGCATCCATCTGTTTTCTGTCAAAGCCACTGCCAACAAATTACTAATCTATTAGAGAAACATGGAAATAAGATTGCACTCCTCATTCCTGGCAATTCCTCTTGTATTTTGTTTGGCTTTTATTTTGCCTTTTTTTTTTTTTTTTTTTTTTTTCCTGTGGTCTGGGAAAGGTATAAGAATAGCTAGTACTTGAGGTATTGAGGAAATGCTTAGGGAAAGAAAAAGATGGAAAAAAAACATTGAAACTTGTTTTCCTTACTAAAAAGATACGACTTCCCTGTGCATGTTGTATCCCTGAAGATGAATGATTAGGAGCTATTTTAACTGAGCTGCATATTTTTATGGAGCAGATTCCACTGTTTTTTCTGTGTTGTGTGTATGCTGAAAAAGCCAAAGCACATAAGATTACATTTTTGTCCCAACTCAAAATAGCATGAAAACAGCAGTAGTGTTTTAGCATTGGTGTTTGCTCCTCCACACATGCTGCTGAATGTACTTTGTAGACCCTAAATGACAAAACAAATTGGCTTTATGTAAATTGGACTGACAGTAGCTCCCAGTGATCATGGATATCAAGTCTGGTAGTCTAGGGAGAGAATTTGCTTCACTTTGGGAAGTAGTGTTACTAATAGCATGTACATAAGATATGCTAACTGCTGTGCATAATCTTTGAGTGCACATATACACCATCCTGCTGTATTGCATTTTTTTGCACAAAGCAACTGGAAACCCAGAGCAACGTCCAAGTTGTGTGCTGTTGCCTGTAACACATAGCAGAGCAGTGTGAAACTAGTCAACCCTTCAGTCTGTAGTCACTTCTGCTGGATCAGATGCGTGGCTGGAGCCAGTCTCAGCAACTGAAACTCTGGCTGGGGGTGATGGCTCCCTGAACAGAGAATAGTCAGCTGCCAGCAGCCAAGCCCAGAAGAGGAGGAGAAGTGACAGAGCAGTCTTAAGACAGCATAAAGCTGAATCTGGAGCCTTTCATATCTGCTGAACCACATATTGGGGATCCTTCTGTGAGAACCCCTAGGCAGAAACTTGGATTTTAAAGCAGAAGAGGATGGTTGCTTCATTTCCTTGGGAAGCGTAGGTCTCATACGTTCTCGCCAAGGAGACCTCACGTAGTAGAGTGAGTCACTTACAGACTGGAGAGGAGAAGATTAGCAAAAGCACAGCAGCAGGAGCATATGAATTAATTATGTGCGCATTCAAATGATGGATGAATATGTTTATTTTAAATACAAATGGGATCTGGATGCCACCAACTCCTCTGCCTGGTAGCTGAGGCCTGAGGAGAGGCATGGCTGATTTGCACAATCACAGGAAGAGTCCAAGGGCTTCTGCCTTCAAATAGGCGTGGGAACATCTGAGAGTAGTGAGGAAAGTCTGCTTTGTGGCATCCCACAGGGAGGGAATGGGTCATGTTTCCACTAATCTGGATGAGATGGAAATGAAGACAAGTCAAAACTGATGACTGAAGTAGTGCAACGTGATATGTTTCCTAAAATAGTTTTCTATCATATCTTTAGCTTTCTTTTTTTTTTTTTTTTCCTCTTTCTCATGCTGCCTGGGTTTGTTTCTGTAACGCTGCATGCTGTATACTCAATTTTTCTTGAGAGTTCAATGTGGCAGGAAAATCAGCACTCAAATGAGTTAAGCTGCTGCAAGCAGAGCGCTTCACTCTAGTGACAACACAGACTGGGTTCAGCCAGGTTTTCATGCTGTCCTTTGTAAGGCACCTGCTTATATGAGCATCTTTGTACTGTTGCTGCTTACTTGTGTAAGACTAGTTTTCTCAGAGGAGTTGCACTGTAAGCTACCACTTATGTTGACAGCCAAACTGAACTTACTAGAAAAGCAGGATGGGCAGGAGAGAGTAGGAATCTTTCTTGGACCCCAGCAGTCATCCTCACTAGTCCACACCAAATCATCTCTGTCTTAAATGGGCGGAACAATTAGAAGCAATAAGCTGAAACTGCAGAAAGACAAAGGAGTGAGAACATGAAATTACAAAATTAAAATTCTCCCTTGAACTTATGTAATGGGCTTCTTACATGCCACATCTCTACTTCATAAAGCAGCTGTGTACACTGTGCTGTGCTGTTACCCCTCTGGAGGCAGTACTTTTCTTTATTTCCTGTTGCCTTTTAACTTACGTTAGACAGAAAATGTTTGAGGGTACATGAAAATCAGGTTCCTAGCATCATTCAGGTTGGAGGCTAGCTCAAGAGCTGTTCTTGAATGACCTTGTATTCAAATCAGGGTCAGATAAAGGATCAGACCAGGGTACTCTTGGCTTTATCTAACTGGGTTTTGAAAACCTCCATGCAGGGAGTTTGCATAACCTCCTTGGGCAGTTTGTCACTGCTTCTCTGTCCTGGTGTAAAAGCGTTGTCCTGACTTTGAGGCCAGCGTGGGTCACTTAAGTTCACATGTGTAAGTTCTGCAGCTGCTAACTTCCTAAACAGAAACATTTGCTCAAAAGTTTTAATGTTTTTCTCTGTGCTTTTTATCATTTTGTTCAGGAAACTACTCCAGACCGCCGACGTACAGCGGTGTCCCCAACACAAGTTACAGCGGCCCGGGACCTGGCATGGGTATAAATGCCAACAGTCAGATGCATGGACAGGGGCCAAGCCAGCCTTGTGGTTCCATGCCCCTGGGACGGATGCCATCAGCTGGGATGCAGAGCAGACCATTTCCTGGAAACATGAGCAGTATGACCCCCAATTCTCCTGGCATGTCTCAACAGGGAGGCCCTGGGATGGGCCCACCCATGCCAACTGTGAACCGTAAGGCACAGGAGGCAGCTGCTGCAGTGATGCAGGCTGCTGCCAACTCCGCTCAGAGCAGGTATGCGTTCAGGTGAAAGGAGTTTAAATAAGTAGGAACGTTTTCCTTGTCATTTCTGAAGTAACAGCACTGTAGAGGTTTGTGAATGTGCATTTATGTATGTTCTAGCTATGCCCTTATCTTTGGGAGGAGGTGGTGTGTCCGAAGAACACTTTTTCTAAATCATTTCCTTTTCTTGAGGAGAAAACATGCTGTTGCCTGTTTGAATTATCCTCTCAAAAAGCAGTTGTGACAGTGGTGATGATGGCCACTTCTAGTTTGGTTCTTGGCATTACAGCTTTAGGGAAACCCACAGGATTGCGCTGACATTCCACAAGCCCTCTGCAACTTTAAACTTTTTTGACTTTTTATACTTTTTTTATCTCTGGTAAAGAGAGGGCCAACATGTCCTCAGCAGCTTACCCCTGCCAGAGAGTAAGGAAGCCTGAGAAGCTGCCCATCAACTCTTGCCTCTACTATCCATGTTTTGAGCAGCAGTGCTGATGGCAGTTCTCTTCTGTGTGATGTTCTTGCTCCCAAGCAGGCCTGCAGAAGGGGAGAGGAGGACAGGCTGAGGGGAGCAGCTAGAGGGGAGAGGCAGAGAGAGACATAAAACAATCTGTACTTATCTGGAGTTGGTACCTGCCACTTGTGCATCCTTAATAGAGAACCTCCAAACAGAACTGCAGAGGCTGGAGCCCTCCTCTGTCTTCTTGTCTCCCCTTTGGGCAGCATAGCTACATGTTGCCATTCAAATATGGGTTTTGGTGAAAGGCTGTCCATGTCATTCTTAAAATGAGTGAATATTTGCAATTAATTTTTATTTTTGGTGAAATTTTTCAGATTAAGTAACATCCACATTTCCCTGGACTCCAATAACTCCTGGCATATTTATTACCTTTTTCCGTTGCAAGAAGGTCCATAATGTTTGAGAATTACACAAATCTGGTTGCACTCTTCTGGTGAATGTGTTCATATGTGTGTGTATTGCTCACTGCACTTATGCATGTGCATACACAGATGCACATGCATTCATCCAGATATTTATCATTTAAGACCAGTGTTTGTGGACACTAGAGTTGCTCTTATTCCAAGATGCAGTGTTAAACAAGAAACAGGAAGCCAGTGTGTCCCTGTACTTGTTACTTTCTGGTGTTGAGAGCTTAGAAGGCAGGTGGCTACTAATAATAAACAGCAGCAAACTTTTAGAACAATAACAGTTAATTTAGTGTACTTCATGTTCTTGCTCAATAAAATAGAAACAGGCTCCCTTAAAACAGACTGTACTCCAGCAGATATCTGTGAACCAGCAGTCCCTTTCTTCTGTTGGTTGTTTTAACAGACCTGTCTAGTAGGATTTATGGAAGTCTGCTTCTGTCTGTCTGGTTTAGGCTATAAGCTGATAGGTCAGGCACGAAGGAATAAATAGGCCATCACTGCAGCTGCAGGAACAGGATTTCTCTGTAATCATAGAATGAAAGGAAAAGCTCACGTTTGTTGGTCTTGACAGCAAGAAAAGACTTTGTGTTAAGTGGAAAGCATTTGGTTGTGATTCAACTTACACATTGGGCATAGTGTGTGATGTTTGATCAAAAACTGGGTTAAATTATTACCTCTTCTATCTCACGTTTTCCTCCCATGTAAATTTTGTAGAACTGCTTTTTCTTTCTAGCTTTGACTGGGCAAAACTGCACCATTTCGGAGCAGTCTTGTCACATACTGCCCATTCCAGTGATCCGGCACCTATGGAAGAGCTGAGCAATCACTGAATCTATCACAAATACTGGCAAAAGGGTTATATATAAACTGCAAATTGGGAGGAACTTGTCACACCATTCTCGTGCTAGGAGTTTGCAAGCACACTGCTTTCCTCTTTGATCTCAAGTCAGCTGTAGGAGAGAAAGCATTATGGCTTTTGGCTATTCCTGCAAGTCCTCAAGACTCACAGGTGGAAGGAATGTATTTGACATTGACTCAGATTTGAGATACAGATCAAACCCAGAGAGGTTCTGCTTCAGGCCACCACACATTAGGTCACTTGTTTATCCAGTCTGGGGCTGGCAGACACACCATGTTTTCTTCACAGCACCTGAACTATGGCTACACTCAGGCTCCCTCAGCACACCAGCCTGACCAGTACAGGTAGGCAGCAGTTTAAACTGGACTTGCTGTGGGACCTTGGCATTTTTTGAAAATGTTTGTGAACATCCCATCTGGCTGCTGAAGGAATGTAAAAACCACAAGGAAGATACAGAAATACTTGCATTGTAGAGGGGATTTTAGTTTTTAGGTTTCTTTTTGCCAATGCCACTGTGACAGTACAATGAAAATCTGCATGTCACTCACTCAACACACCTGCATGGCTTTTGGCACAGCTCCATTTCCTTGTGCCTAAAAGGGACTTGAAGACCCTCATCACTGAGAAGGAATGAGCTGTCTCCTTCCCTGACCCAGGCACCATATTTCTCTTTTCATTTCTGGTGCTCTTGTCTGCAGCAGTGCGTGCAGCCACATTTTCTGGACGTGGTGGTATTGTCACTACTGCCTGGGCAGAGACCTGCAACCCCCAAAGTGTGATCCTTTTCTGAGAGATGATGTACTGCAGGAGTGATTGCAGGGTTTCTTAATGGGATTTGCAAGGAAGTTTTAGTATACTGTAGTTGATTGTGCATGTATTTGAAAAATTAGTCTCTAGAAGAATTTTTAGAAGCACTAAGTATCTCTTGCAAAACATTTGCCTCAAGTGCAACTGCTGCTTTCTCACCAGAGTCCTCCACACTGATTTCTGAAACCATATCACACGTTAGAGAACTGGGAGAAAGTATCTGTGTTGGCTCCCAGCCTGTTGCTCCCTTACAAACAAGTCCATCTTCACCTAAGATGTAACTCTTACAGCCTTCCCTGCCATCCTGTTACTCCAGTTGTTACCTCTGTAGGAAACCTTTAATACCCAAATTATTGCTGCTGTCATGGCAGTTATCAAGTTTTAATTACCAGTTTTCTGTAGCTGCTAGTTGGGTTTGTCCCTGAATTACTTTGTTCATATATGTGTACAGAAAATGCAGAAAGAAAAAAAAAATTAGAAGTCTACTGGTTGTCCAGTTCAAAAAACAAAACTTAGTGAAATGGGAGAACACTCCCACCCCACTACTTTACCTAACTGGGAAGAGGTCCACTCCTGTATGCCAACATGCATGAACGGTGCCTAGCCTTTTTCTTCAAATGTGTTGAGTTTATAAGATTCAGCTGTGGAGCTCAGAAAGTGTTGCATTCTTATTACTATAAGACACCCTCCTCTGTGTAGAATTAGGAATAAAATCAAATGCTTGTGTCATAGTCATGGTTACACAGCAGTATTTCTGTTCAAGTTGGTTGTGATCCACTGCAAGGTCAACTTGTTGACTCAGTAGCCAAGTATCAATAGGGGAGAGAAATTTATCTTCAGCTGTTAATCCACAGGATCTGCCCTTTCCCAGCTCAGGAGTCTCATTTAGACACAGAATGCTGGTTTGCCTCTGCCTTGCCAAGCCACACTAAGCAGCAGCATAAAATGAATTTAAATGGCATGCATCAGAAAAAAAATCTCTTCCACTGGGGCACAAAATCAATGCTCATTAACTAGGGCAGGATGATCAGGATCTGAGTGTCAGCCAGTTATACCTAGGTATCATCCTCAGAGCAGACCACCACCCTTTTCATCAGAATAGATTAAAATCATATAAATTAAAGTGGTGCCTGTGGAAGATACTAGGTTTACACCATTTGAATTAGCCTTTGACCTCATCTTGAGGTCTGCTTTATGTTAAGCTTAGATTATTTTATACAACTACATAATACCTTCCCTGTAACCTAAAATCTTACTGTGTGCTAGGCTGTCTTGTGCATGCGTGTCAGGGCTTCCCAAATGATAACTGCCATGTCAGGCTAGAGAAAAGAAAGGTGTTTTTAAGATCTCTTCATTGAATCTCTTCATTGTTTCAGGCTACCCAGGGTGTTCAAGCTTGCTCTGAATAAAAGTTCACAGCAGGCAAAGTTAAATAAATCTCTAGTACCCTGTGTAGTAATTCACTTTATTTTCAGGAGGAAAGTGTGAAGGAACTAGAAAACAGTGTTTTCCTTTTTATATTTGGCTTGTCTTGGTCTCAGCATAACCATTGACTGGTGAGGACTGTATGTTGAAGACCTAATATATCCAAGGAAGAAAGTTGGCATTGACTGAAACCCCAAGGGCTGGTTCTGCTGCAGGAGATTAGAACCCAGAGGAGACCTTAAAGAACCAGGTGGCTCCAAAAGATGTTTTATCACACTGTGATTCTTAGAACAGCACATATATTTATAGCGATAGATAAATGTTCCTGTGTGTACAAAACTGCATCACAATAAGCCTTCAGTAATAACAGTTTTAAGCAGATGAGGTACTATTTTCCCTGTTGATGTGAAAGGCAGAAAATTTAGCCAATATCTTCTAGTACCAGCCAGTGCTGAGCTCCTCAGTTTGAATATTTGCAGGACTATGTGTGCACTGTCTGTGAGCTTTTGCTTCCTACAGCAAGTTCTCTATTTAAAACTGATGATCAGTTTGGCATCCAAAGTCAACAAACATCTTTAGAGCTAGATGCTTGTCACCATCACTTTCAGCATCTCTTGTGCTAGCAGTCATTCTGAGCATGTCTTCTTAGCAGTTGAAAGTGTGACTGTAGTATATGGAAAGGTAAAAACATAGTTGTAAAACGGCTGGCTTGGATGCCGTTAGTAGTGTGGCCCTAGAAAATGTAATTTCAGTGCTAGCTGGCTGTAAAATGTGCATCCAACTGGATGTTAAAATGAGCCTTTTGCTGGTGCAACTACAGTTATCAATACCTGAACTAATTACAACAAAATGAGTTTTGATGTGCCTACATGAGGAGCAATCCTATCTTTGAAGGCAGCCCCTTTGACCTCAATGTACCTTAATATGATTCTCAGGATTGCATGTTGCAATTTTGTAAATTAAAGCAATTTTTTTTATAGATTGAGTGAATTTAGAATTCACTGCCATTGATTTTAGAGGAGACAATTCAGACCTAGTGGTTTATTAAACTGAGGGATTTGGAACCAGTTTTGCTATTTGCAACCTCTGATCATTTTAAATCCTGGTCATTGGGTTGCTAAATTGAGGTGGGTATTTACATTATCCTCTGCTGATCCCCACCTGAGAAATGGTGTTCAGTGTCTACAATAATGTGTGATGTTGCATTGCTTTGACATACTTCTAGGCATTCTAGAATGTGGTTCTGGTTCTAAATTGCTTAGCAACTGGTTAGCTACCACAGCTTCACTGTAATGTGGTGAGAAGAATTTAGTACGTTTTTAATCAGTCATAAAGCTGATCAAACAAAGCTGCACTGATATTAGAGAATTTCTGTTGTTCAGAGAAACACAATTAGTATAAATTAGTTTTAAAAGTGCATTCTAGATGTCATCTTCTTAGTCTGTATATGTGTCTACATGCACTTGCACACTTGCACACATGCAGGCACCCTAACCTTCCATCAGCATTTCTCCCCTGCTGGGTATGTATAATTCATAATCCCGTGTTGCTGGTGCCAGCAAAGCACTTTTTGTGTATTATTTTCTCCAACAGCAGGGTAATGCAGCACTGCTGATGGGCTAGAAGGTACTGGTGAGGAAATATAGTAATGGACATGGTGCATTAAAATGTCAAAAGGAAAAAGAAGGAGGCGGAAATGGGGAATAAATTTTTTAAAAAGAATAATAATATAAATAAAACCCAGAACTGTTTTAGGTGTTTTACATCCTAGTGCCTGTCAGTTTTGTGCAGTATTTTCCAGTCTGGCCCTTTTGATCTTGAAACTTGGATTTAAAATTCTAATTGTGATTTTGAAAGCTGCAGTTTTGTAGCAGGAAGTCTTGAAGCGCTCCAGTAAAACTTACCATCTTTAATCCCTGGAGAGAGTATATATTTTCCATTGTTTTCCCTTTTCCCCTTAAACTTGGAGGTGCTGTTCTTCTCTGCTGGGAAGTTCGGTGGAGTGCAGGAAGGTTAAGTACTCATTCAAGTTTCTTTGCTTATTCAAACCAGGCTACTTCTAGATGAAAGGCTGCCAGCTGTGAAATCCCCAAAGTAAACTAGGCTGAGATAGGACTGGTAGCCATAATTGGAGCCAGTGCCTGCGTTATCTGTTGCCTTTGAAATAAGCCCCTGGCAAGAAAGGCTCTTTCTGCAGGTCTTTTATTTAACATTCAGTCACACTGAAGGAGTTGCTCCTGTTCAAATTCAGGCCGTTCACAGTTCTCCAGGCTCAAGCTGTCTGGTCATTTCCCCTTTGCTCTGCTCCTCCAAACAATGACAGATTTCCTTTAGAGATCCTGATGGGTCACCCTGAAATGAGTCCCACTTTGCTTTCCATTACTGCTATTCTGATATCCTGGTGGTATTTTCAGTCCATGGAACTAAATTTGGCTTCCAAAATAAAGTCTGTGTGTAGTTCCAGCAGGGTGAAGTGGTTTTGCTCATTGGCCCAACTGGCTGTATTGTCTCTGTGAATCCCAAATACTCCCGTGCTGGCTCCACCTGAGGCTGAAGGAGATGCAGTAATAGCTGAAATATCTTTTCCCCATGCTAGGCTTCTGTGTGATTTGAGGGGTTAAAAGTCCAAATACTAATGCTTACTGTAACTGTAATTTCTAAGGAAGCTATTAACCAGCACTGACATATTTCTCTTCTAAAGGACCCATGCTTCTTCCCTCTTCAAGAGAAATAGTCATTTGTATCAAGCTGATTTTTTTATTTCTTTTTTCTTTTCCTCATGTTTTGCTTTACAAAGCAGAATAATGTATGGGTTTTTTTCTATAATGTATTAGGAGGGAAGAAGTTCAGCTCAGCTTATACGTATTTATTGTTGTAAGGGGAGAGCTAGAAATCTTCTGTGATTATTTTATTTAAATGGAGATGCATTTTATGGATCAGCTCAAAATTGCTGATAAAATTGTGTAAGGATTAAAAGAAACTTTACATGCTGAGCTAACCAAAGCCATTTCTTGTGGGAGACTAAGAGAAATACATTTTTATCTGGAATTTTGTTTTACTAAAAGGTAAATCCATCATTTTGGAGCCCTCGTTGTCACCATGGTGCAGAGCTCTTGCAGGCAACCAGTGATTTGGGGAGGCATTTTTTTCTTCTTTGGACTCATCAATCAAGTCGACCGCTGTATGCTGTTCATGCCATTAGAGATTAACCACAGACCTCAAGAGTCCTACTCTTTCCCTCCTTCAGAGAGTAACCATTCTTAAATTGTGAAAGAAGGAGTGTGTTGGGAAGGAAGCATGATTTTTAGTAATGAATGAGAATTTTCACTTACCTCAGAGACACTTCTAATTCGATTATTATTGTGTCAAGATTATTTTTGGCTTGATTTGGTTGTTTGGGGGATTCATGGCTCTCTGTAGAAAGACTAATTATTTTGAAACAAAATGGTAGTAAAGGACTTTGTGTAGCTTATTAACGTTCTGCCTCTGGGTTGGATGTTACATAGAAATTCTCTACCTTAAAATATGATCTTTAGGATGTTAAGAATGCAGTACTTCATTAATTGATGTTGTATAAAGTTAAATGAGGGAGGACCTTAGATTGAGTACTCTTTCTTGGGTGACAAAAACTATTTCAGATGAGGAAACAGTTTTCACAGTCTGTCAGAAGATCTACCAGTTTAAATCACAGAAGTGGTTAGAAAAAAAAAGCCAAAACAAAGTAGAATAGCCATCTGTTTAATGGGACTCATGATGAAAGCTTATTCTGTGACTGTGCTGTGTGATTTGGCACATAACACTGTGCAAGTACAGTGCTCTGATTGAACAGCCTGAGATTTTTGTGACAGAAAGGGAGGGACATAAAAAATGGTAGGAGGGTTTCAGGTTTTCAAAGCGGTTTAAGGTTTTAGGTTCTTTTACAAGGGTGGTATTTGAGAGAAAAAGAAACTAATTTTTTTTTTTTTTTTAGCTATGGTGCCTGGGGAAATATAAATGGGAAGAGCCCTTCAGTTTGTTGATAAGTTCAGATGGAAACACCAATTCTAGCTGGACATATAAGTAGCCTTGTAAGAATCACAATAAATAATAACCTAACAACATGAGATTTGTTAATGGTGGCTGGCAATCTTACTAACACATTAAATACCTGTTGCAGTGGCCACAGTAGGTTTCAGGCATCTGAAACAAAGATGAAGAAAAGAGGCAGCTGAAATCATACCAGCATGTGCACTGCATTGCTCTTGTGAAACTGTCCAGTGTGCCAAGGAGCCGAGACTGATGGTAACAGTGCTGGTAATAATATCAGTAAACATATAACTGCTCCAGGCCATTGGGCAAAGATAGGTGAGTGAAAACATGTCTGCTGGAAAATCCCTTTGGAGAACTTCCTCACCATGCTGATGCACATGCACAGTGGCATTCAGCATGCTGCTGTCAGCCAGATGACATTTTACTATGAAAAAATCCATGGAAGAGCTGGCATGAAATGCTCGGGTTTTTATTAGGTTTTCGGTTGGTTGCTAGCACAGAGCATTCCAAGGTGCTCAAAAGCAGCGCGGGGATGTGGCTGAGCATTGCAACAAGGTGGTGGCAGACAGCATCCCCAGGTGGAAGACAGGGAGCTCAGGGGTCAAACCTCTCCCAGGACAGTGTCCCACCAGAGGAAACTGAGTTAATAAAACACAAAGTGTATCCTTAGTTTCCTGTAGCTTTTTAGCACCACACCTTGGTGACCTTCTGGCTGTTCAAGTGCTGGGAACAGACTCTTAGCACTTTCAAGTAATCTTTCTGGGAGAGAGTTCATAGGGCCTTCCGACTTTTTAATACAGCTATTTATAAACATGCACAGAAATAGAAGGTGCATAGTGAGAGTCATATGAGTCATTCCCATTTCAACATCAAGTCACACCAGGCTAAATCACCCTTCTTGACATTCTGGTTCAGATTGACAGCATCATGCCATACAGGGCAAATTTCTTTTTTTCCCTGTAAACCCAGATCATGCATGCTCCTGCTTGCTGGACAAATTAAAGCAGCCCTTTTTTGTGCCTCACACACTCCACTTGGGCTAGGAAATGTATCCCCTCAGTGCTCAGTTACCATATCTGAGGGGGACAGTTGTGCAAGCAGTTGCTGTTAGAGCTGCAGTAGAAATCCATATGTGGAGAAGGTAGACAGAGGTCACCAAGAGCAGAGCTCTGATGGGTTTCCAGGCCGTTTGACTTGGCCCACTTTTCAGTTGTTCTGTGGTTTTTGTCACACAGCATTATAATTGTATTTATCCAGTACAGATTACATGGAGTACCAAGAGCTTAGTTTGTTCTTACACAGATAAATTCAGGTATGGAGGTGTTGCTGCACTTGTAAGAATGCTGTGCAATAAAGGCATTTCAGGAGTTCCTTGTGGGTTTGAAGACTGGTGATCAAATGCTGTGATCACTATGAAATTCAGACCAAAACTACTTTAATTAACACAAAGGGAATTTTATGAGAAGAAAATCAAATGGCTGCAACTTAAACAAACAAACAAAACCCTACAGTATTTTACTATCACTAAATACTTTTCAGTCACACACCCTTCTGTCATTAGGATCAAATGAAGTTAAGGATTTATTTTCTTTTTAACAGGCTTGTGCTGTATTTTCCTCACTGTATTCAACTACTTTATTATTCTTTTGACCATATTTTAGACCATTATTAATCTTGGATCTCTTCCTCAGTTTTTATGATCTGTAAAATGGGGTAGAGAGATTTATTCTGATCCCAGTATGCATTCAGCTGTGCAAATGTTGGGTAGTTGTGTTGTTATTAGCATTATTACTCGTGAATTGCACATGCCTCCTATGTTGCTCTTCCAGAGTTCCATTTGGTGTGACACTCCTGTTTTGTTGGCCTTTAAATGACTATTGAGTAGGTAGCCCATTGGGCAGATGTTTTCACTGGAAAAATGGTTAATGTGATGACAACAGCTTCTAAACCAACAATAGGTTTTTGTGACCTTTTCTGAGTCGCTCAGCATTGATTCAGTGTGGTAAGGAACAACTAATTTTTAAGTTCCTCCCCCTCCTTGACTGGTTTTTAGTAAAATCCAAGCAATGGAGATGATGGTAAGGGCACAAGTAGTTGTGTAAATCAGAGGAAAGATAATATATTTAGAAAGGCTATTTCTGTTACTCTTTTTAAAAGTATCTTACACAACAATATTTGGATCAGCCAGATGAAGAAATCAGGCAGTGTACTTGGTCCAACTGCAGTGGATTACAAGGCAATTTGCACTATCACATAATTACAATGTTAAAATTATTCCCCCATTTTAGCATTAGCATTTAGGCCTGGTTGTTGAGAAGAACACTTTTTTGTTAGCTCTGTGTACTTCTTGTCAGCAGACATGTGTACACACACCCCTCAGTGCAAATCCACTTTTTCATTTATCTTTTCCAGTGCTTTGTCAGTGTATTTCAGAACTTAGGCCTTCCATTTTCACACAAGTAGATATGCACAGGTGTAAAATTTTCTCTTTCTTTCTAGCCTGAAAAATGGCAGAAAGTCTTGTGGCAGACCTAATACCTGTCACATCAGCAGCTTTTGTGGCTGATTTTCTGAAACTTTGCTATTACAACTGGTGAACTTCCCCACTGAACAGAGGAGGACATGGAAGTCCAGGTTAGCATTCTTACAGTAGCAACTAACAAGAAGAAGATACTTTGCTTTCAGATATAATGATGTTAAATTAATTTGGTTTATTCACATGGGAAGTGTCTTCAATGCCATTTTATAGCTGCTCAAGCCAATATTCAGGCTTCATTTTTCTTGGCCTTTGCTAAGAGTGCTGTGAACCCCAGGCAGAACAAAGTAAGCAATGTTGGGGTTTATTTTCCCTCGCTCTCCTCTCCCTTCTTCAGTTCTCCCATATCCACTGACAATAGAAATGGTTTCACTTCTCCAAGGAAGCCCATAATGTAGCAAGAAGGAAAATCCATAACAAAAGAGCATATGTATCTGCCTGCACCTGTTTCTGTGTAAATTCTCCAGGGAGAAAGCATTCACAGGTCTCACTCCTGAATTACTCTCATTATAATAACCCATTTGGTGTCAAAGTGTGACAGATTATAAGCGCTTAAGGCTAGTCCCAGCTCAAGACAGATTTAAATAAAGTACTTCTGGTTATTGTGCAGGTCAGTGTGTTTAAATAACAACCCCCCAAATCATACTTTGACATTTAAAAGAGAGAGGAAATATTGTCATGCTGCAGACCTGGCACAGATAAGCACAGGGCAATTTGGTCAGTACTCTGTGATTTGTAAGTGCAGCCTAACGCAGTCATTTTCACAGTTTGTAATCAAGTAGCCACCTTAGCAGTGTGTCAGCATTAAAAGAAAAAATGTTCCTTTTAAAATGTTTACACAAATTACTCCCCTGAGGTGCTGCAGTGCATTCACTGCAAAACTGATGTAGGTTAAAGATCTGGAGCAGAAATGGCAAACTTGGGGGCCTTTTTGTTTTGTTGAGCAGCCAAGTGCTCAGGTGGCCAGGTCACAGTAACAGGATAGTTTTTCAGGTCCAGCACTTAGAGCAGCAGAACTGGGAGAAATCCCCACATTAGGTGCATGCTGTGTCAAGTGTCAGGAAGCACAGTGCCCAAGTGCCTCACTAACAGCTGATAGGAGTTTGTGACTGCCAGGATTTGGGCAGTGTGACTCAATGCCATCTCTTCCCTACCTGGGCTGCATGCCCCATCTGTGCTCTTGCCCCTTCAGCATCGCCCCGTTGTGCCACATTTGGATTGGGGCCCCCCTGCATTTGGCCAAGGTGGCCACCTCAGAGCCTGGCCCTACCTCAGGGCAGGGTGCACAAGCTGAGGAGCTGAGGGAAGGCACATGTCTCATAGCACCCTGCTTTGGAAGCTTCCTGTGAATCCCTTCCTTCCTTCAGGCATATCTGGCTAAGAGGCTCCACTTGTGCTAGAGGGACCGTAACCTGTGTTTCCCCTGGAAGTAGCAGCATTCTGTGTGTTTCTCTGTGCTCCTTCTCCTGCATCTCTGCTTCATCTGCCCTTCTCCTGTGCACCTATCATCCTCCTTGCCCTAAAAACCTTTGGAACCTAGTGAGAATGTTCCCAATCCTTTTTCCTTCTTAATTTCCTTCTACTGTCTCCTTCATTTCTATTTTCTGTGCCCCAAAATCTCCTCACCTCCATTGCCTCCATGCTTTCCACCTCTGAAGCTTTCTTCTGTTCCCTTCACATTTCTATGTTGGACTCGCCTCTTGTGCTCAGGCTGCCACAGGGCTCATTGCAGAAGCTGCTTCACTTTTTCTGACTGTATGAAGGGCTTTGCTCTGGTGTTGTAGGTTGAGAGAAGAGTACAAGGCACCAGGTACCTCTTAGGAAATCCACAGAAAGTTTTAGAACTTGATCTCTGTGTACACAGAACAACCTGAGCTTTGACACGTTTCCATATGAAAAGTTGTGTCTTCATTTCTTGCCTTCTTGAGAAGCATAATCCACTTCTGTCATTGTCCATTACACATCTGATCTCAACTTGTTAGTGAATTCATATTTTTTCAATAAGAAGAGAGAAGGAAGATGACCGTATAAGTCTTGCATCAGGTGACAAAACTGAGGAGGTACTAAATCACATATCAGGAAGTTCTATGAAGGGCTGTAGAGTGACTTCTGTGTCACAGCTGGAGAAAACACATAAACTTACTGAGGATTTCAGGTCCAATTAAAGGAAGGCATTTCAGTATAAGAGAGTGCTCAGCAGCTGTGATCACTCATGTGCTCCTGTGTACTGTCAGTGCTGTTCTTTCGAACAATTTCTTTGTTGTGCTTTTTAACGATGACCAGATCTTGCGTGTCAGCTCCTCTTTTTAAATACACAGACTTCTGCATTAGCTCAGAAGACACAATTAGATCTGATCCTCCTTGTTTTGCAGAGAAAAGAGATTAAGTGCAGATTAAGCTTTGGGTAGATTGCAGATGAAGGAAAACATAATATCAGAAGAAGAACTTCTTAAAAGGGAATGGTTTGAATTTGAGCAGTTGTATTTTGGACCCAGTAGTACACCAGAGTGTCAACAGCACAGTGAAACCAACAAGCTAAGATCATAGGATCATTCAAGCTGGAACAGAACCTCGGGAGAAATATTTAGTCCAACCTTCTTCTTATGAGGCTCATCTTAGAGCTTAGGGTGTTACCCTGTTTGGGTCTTCAAAATCTCCAAAGGCAGAGATGGCCCTTTAGGCCACCAGATGTATCTCTCACTATTTTCACTGGGAAGATGGTTTCCTTGCATCCAGTCTGAGCTTAATGTGTTTTCACTCTTGCCCAGTCTTGTCCCCCCACCATGCCCACTGAAAAGGCCAGTTTTATCTTCTTGCTGACCTCCTTTTAGGTGCTTTGGGGCTGCTGTAGGTGTCTCTCAACAGCTGTCTCTGCCCCAGGCTGAATGAGACCTCATCTTCAGCCTTTTCAGGGCCAGTGCTCAAGCCCTGGCCGAGTAAGGGGTTCTCTGCTCACTCTAGTTTATCATCATCTTTTCTTTTCTGGGGATCCAAAACTGAGCATGATACTCTAGATGAAGTCCAGTGAGTCCTGAGGAAGGATGGGATGATCAGTTTCTTCCATCTCCCAACTCTGCACCTCGTCACACAGCCCAGGATGTTGTTGGCCCTCTTTGCTGCCAGGGCAGACTGCTGGCTTATGCCCAGCTCTGTCTGCCAAGAAGCCCAGAGACTTCTCAGCAAAGCAGCTCCCTCTGGTCAAATCCCAGCTGGCACCACTGCAGGAGGCTCATCCTTCCCAGGTGCCGGACCTTGCACTTGTCCCTCTTGACTTTTACAAGGTTCCTGTCAGCACATTCCTCCAGCTTCTCCAAGTTCCCTGAGGTGGTAGCCCTTTCCTCAAGCATAGCAACTGGCTCTGGCATGATGCTTTGCTAAATTGGCAGCAGAGTAAATAAACCATAGAAAGCAAGCAGATTCCTCTCTTCCACTTTAAATCTCTTACAACTGCCAAACTCTTCAAGATCTACTTGTAGCAGCAGAGCAGAAAAAGAAATTGTAGCCTTAGGTATTGTGTTTAAATGGATAGCATAATCCCAAATTTGTACTGGCCTGGCTGCTTGTTCTTCTAAATGGGGAAAAATACATTATCTGGGATCAAGGTATTGCAAGAGCAGATACTCTAGTTCATACATAATGCAGGGTTTCTCTGACCAATACATTTTAATGTATTTGTATATGTTGCCTGCATGCAGAAATGTCAGGAGCTGAGGTTTCCTTCATTCCCTTGGAGAGTAACTGTATCTCACCATGAAGACATCTTTTCATTATACTAAACTTAAATGTATCTTTTCTTAATTTCTTCCTATTATTCCTAATTGCATCATCCCTAAGCGACCCAGCCCTTGGTGTTTATGTGGCAAATAGTGTAAAATTGTGTACTTAGCTGGGTTTGTACTGCTGTAAAATTCATAGCCGGCCAGTTGAATTTTTGCTATTAGATGTCAGTACATGAGCAGCAGACTGTTTTTAAAGGCTTGATTTTTATTTAGCGTCCTGGAAAAATGGAGGAGGGAATTGGGAGATGTAGGAGAGAGTCTAGTACTGTAGTATGTTGGATGTGCCTTAACTAAAAGCAGCACAGAAGGAAACATAAGATTTTTGACTTAACTCCAACAACCAACAGATGATGCTGTGACCTTAAGCATATATAAATATGTTTAGCAGCTGCTGTGTAACATATTTATAAGTGTTTAGTGACCTGGAGGTTAATCAAAATGAGTTTGGTGATCTCAGCTCAGTTCTTAATGGACTCCACTTCATATTATAGCACTGATGCAGCACAATTTGTCACAGTCGGCAGTCTTTACTCAAAGGAGGCCTACTGTGGAGTGAGAATTAAAGGCTGAAGTAATACCTGATTATTTCTCCCTAAAGAAACTTTCCATTCCAAGCCATCATAGAGCAAAATAATATGTGAAGGAGCTCTGTACTGCTCACTGCACCCAATCTGATAATAAAACAGCATTTACTCTGACAGGATGTCCTTTCAGTGTTACTGCATTAGCTCATGCGTGCTGCGGTCAGGGCTTTGATAGGGGGCTGGGAAAGGACAAAGTCCTGCCAGGGATGGTGCTGAGTCTTTTCACTTGCTGGGCTCTTTCCAGAGACAGTGAGCTGTGTCTGTTCCAAGTGCAACGTTACATAGGAGGATGAAAGGGGAAGCTGTTGCCTTGCCCTGTGAAATTTCAGAATTAGGTTCTGCCATTCAGCTTCTTCTGGGTGCATAAATAATTGTTTTAGACTTCAGTTGTTTTCTTGCTGTCCTGACCAAAGCCTGTATATTCTTTTTATTTAATTTCCACTCTCCATCTAAACTGGAAATAGTTTCCTACTTGTTGATTTAAAGCTGTTGTACAGCAGTATGCTTGCATGAGCTGCAATTGAGATTGATGTCCATTGTGGGTAACATGAAATAGGCTGTCCCTCAATTTGAGACAATGAACAGCCCCACAGCTTAGAAGATACACATGCTAGGAAGTAATACTATTGAAATATTGGTAGGTAAGGACCAATTTCAGCTTACCTGCAAGGTGTGTGTCTCCTGTGTATTTTAAAGGTAAAAGAAGGACATTAAAGAGATAGATACCTGTAGAGACTTGCCTTTTCCAGGATCCTAGCCTTACTCCATAAAAGAACCTCTGAAAATCCATTACTTCTTTTTTAAAGTATGAAAATATGCTTGCACAGTTTTTTTCATATTCACTAGTAACTTTACCCAGTAACAGAAAGGACCTTGCTTATCCAGCATAGAAAGCATTTTTCAGTTAACTGCATTTGCTGAAATACAGCAATTTTCAGCTAGAAAAGGAGCGGGGAGGGGTTTAAGATACTGTATTTACATAAGAAAAGCTTGGTTGTGTGACTGAAATCATTTATAGTTGTTTCCAAATGGTTCTACTCTTCTCTTTTCCCTTTGTAATTTCCCTTGGAGCATTGCACCACTGTGCATTTTAAATCTTTTCCCTCCAATTCTTGCTGCAAGCTTCATCTGGGAAATGACATTGTATGGCAGTTATCTCCTTCATATCAAAAGAAAGCCTTTGCCTCTTTGCAAGAGTGAAGAAAAGTTTGTCTTCAGAGAGCAAAGGACAAAACTGACTTGGAAAAAGATGCTTTATTTAGATAACACGTTCCCTTTTCCTTTGAAGAAATTCACAGTGTGTCAAGAAAAATTAGGCCAAATAGTGCTTTAATGGTCTTCCTCCTGTACCTCCTAAAAAAGAAATCTGCTTCTACCAATTGTGTTAAGAATCTGCCACGAGTTTGGAGAAGACAAGAAGCCACCGAAGTTACTCAGGGTTCTTGATTTAGGAGTTGTCTTTTTTGATTTGAATACTGTAAAATAATTAAAAGTAGAATTTCTACTAAAACTCTCATCTTGCTACCCAGACATTCAGCTTTCCCTTCCTGTAGGATGAAATTAAGTGCTTCGTTTTTTCTAAGAAAATAAAAATTAACAGATACTAAAGCTGTGTAAAAGGGTGGTTGCTTTCTTGTTTCTTTTATGTGGAAAAGCAGCAGAAATGTACGGGGGGCACACTGATGAAAGAGATCTGAGTTTTGTATTTTCCTATATATTTTCCTATGAATATACAAGTAAGTATTTTTTCTGTGTGTTTTCATTTATATGCATTATTTTATGTGTACTCATATACATATGATCATACATGCAGTCTTCAACTATACTAAGAAAAGGTAGGTAATTGTTTTATGTATTAAAAGAACAAAAGGTTATTTTTAAGTTGAATCATGCATTACATTGGGTTATCACACTAACTTGAATTAGATTATTTTCTTCCTTATGTTTGTCTATAGAGTTTGACAAATCAGGTACCAAGCATACTTAGATACTTCTTAGAACTTAAAAGTAGATAAATTTTAGTCTTTCAAAATACTTGGTCTGAACATGTGGAGAATTATACAAGGGCTTCATTTAGGGCAGTTTTTGAGACAAATGTAAGTCTCAGTTATACAAGGATTATACAAATATGCTATTAATTTTCAAAAGTAAAATAGTTCTGCTGAGGTTTCTTGTTTCAATGACGTGGAATATGCATGGAGGTTTTTGAAAGATTGGGTATAGATGACACATACAGATGAACACTGTTCAACACAATAACAACGAATGCAGAAATCAGAAACTGAATCTGTGGTACCCATTTTTCTTTTGGTCTCTTCACTGTTTATTAAGCTCTGGCAGATGAGGAGTGCTATTACATGGTCAAAATGGTAAGAATGGTGATGTGCTGGGTTTTTTTTATGCCAATGCTAGATTCTAATTTTGACTCCTGATCATATTGCTGTCTACTCATAGGGTATATAATGTGAGCTGTATTTTTCTTCTGATTGATAGCGACATAGAAAAACTCTGTATATGTCTCTTGAAATTAGTCTTCAGTCCAGTTCTATTTCACATGTATGATAATTAGCTCAAGACTAACTCAAAGCTCCTCACATAGATAAAGTGAACTAATTACCTGCTTTCTCCTTACAAACCATAGGTGATGTGCTCTGTGACCACAGCATCTTCAGCAATGAGGTCTGTAATGAGATATTGTATGTGTGCTTTCCCCTCCTAGGCAAGGCAATTTTCCTGCCATGAATCAGAGCGGGATTATGGGCTCCAGCTCCCCCTACACTCAGCCAATGAACAACAGCTCTGGTCTGATGAACCCACAGGCTCCTCCTTACAGCATGGCACCCAACATGGTGAACAGCTCAGCAGGTAATGGTGAGTAACCTTCCAGCTGTGACCTTCCTCCATAATCCTGCCCAACACTGTCAGCCCTGGGCTGGTGGCAGAGGAACATCCTTTTTCATTTGATTCACCCCCGTTGGGTAATTTGGAGTGATTTGAAATCAGGCTAAGGTGCTTTTTTTGTACAGTAACTGACACATTTTTCATTAAGTCCTTCTGCACAGCACGTAGATGAGTACAGTGTTTTGCACAGTTCCAGCATCTCTCGGACTCAGCTTGATGTAGGTGTTGACTAGCAAGTATATGTATATTTGTGTGTATGTGTCTGCAAGAAAGGGAAGGAGAACAGCTTCTTGTTTTAAGAGGTTGCTTTTGGTTTTCAGCATTTTACTTGCTAAGGTTGCAATTTCAGATGCTTAACGTGGTAGTCATTTTAAAAAAGATACATGCACTTGCTCTGACTTGAAGATTCTGTAAGGTGAGCACTTAACATAATTATTCTGTTTGGAAAACATAGGCCATATTTACTCTTTCCAAAATTTATATAGGGTTTCCTCATTTAGTATCAGTATATAAAATTTTACCATAACTTCCTCTTGCAAAAAAAAAAAAAAAAAAAAAAAAAAGCATATTCAATGTAGCTCCTGGATTTATCTTTCATATCATGATTTATGAGTTCAGAATTGCTTGTTGCTTTGTGTGTGACTCTGAAGACAGGTGAATACAGTTTTGCACAAATGTGCTTCATGGTCCATATTCATTTTGAATTCCTAACAGTTACCCTCGTTCAAGATAGTACTTGAGCAAAGATCAATTCTTTGATTGTGCTGTGTTTGGATGGAGTTCCAATGACCCTGAAGCAGATCCTCCCAAGTACTTATTCCAGTCATGGAATTTCTGTGCATGCCTTATTGATTACATTATCCCTTTTAGAAATGTTGGAGTTTTTGAAGTTTTTTCTGAAAGCTGAATAGGTTGTGCTAAGGTAATATGATGTTGTTTCTTAGTTGGTTTTTGTTTCACTTTTATTTATTTCTTAAGAAGTGCCTTCCTACCTAAATTGTGTCTTACCAAGAGCCAGGTTTTTCACATCTCTTGCTCTACCCCTCTGAGCCTGTGTAATTCTTTCATCCTTTACATCTTTTGCTGTCTTTTCTCCCTGTCAGTTCTATATGTTGCAGTGTCTTTGGAAGGAAATAGCCACAGTGAGATGCTAGTGTCTAATACGTCCAGTGTTCCTTTCCCCTACATAGGAGCTGCTGAGACACTGAACAGTGTCTTATATCTCAACAACATTGTTGCCATTTTGGTTAGCAGAAGAAAGGAAGTTGCTAATCAGTAAGATTTTTTTTTTTAAAAAGAGAGAGAGAAATTACAAAAAAAAAAAAAAAAAAAAAAAAGAAAGAAAAGAAAACCCCTCAAAAAAAGGCTTTTTCCAGTTCTGGCCTGGAAGCTTTTGGCTAGCCCAGACAGCACACTGCACCATCTGGATAAAGAGGGACAAGCTATTGAAAAGAGCATTAGATAATAGCTTGCTTTTTCCCCACCAGAGCTGTCCCAGGTAATATTATGTTTTGTTTGTGTAGTTATGTGTTTTGTCTGGCTTGCTGAAATAAAATTACTTCTGAGCATTGAAACTGTGCTATAAATTCTGTTTTGCTATTAGCAGAAGTAATTTTTCCACCCTTTTCCGTTGGCCCCCAGAGCTGCAAAAATAACCAACAGCAAACAGATGGCAGAGTGCCCTGCCTAAGAAGATTTATGTATTCCTAAGGAATAACCAGTTTAAAGGAAGATTCACAGAGGTTTTTTTGTTCAGATAATTCAGCCATTCGTTATTTCATACAGTGGAAATCTGTTCAATGCAAGACCATTTATCCTAGCAGTCTTTTGTATGGGGTAGTCATACTCTTTTTATTGTGTTATGCATTCTGAAATATTGGATTTTTAATAATTTAAACATTTATCAGGGTTTTTTCTGCCAGTGCATTTGTGAGGTTTTCTTTTGTTCCAGTTTTATTAATTCAGAGATTACCCAATGGAAAGTAAGTATGAGATGAGCTAGAGGAGTTCAGTGCACCTCTCTCAGTCTGTGTGGGAGCAGACACACAGCTAGAATTGCTTTACAGGCATCCAGGAGACACTGTTGTGGAGGAGATGGACACACACAACACCAGGAAGAGAAAATTGAGGGTGAATACATTGCTGAGTGCACGTGCTGTGGGAATGCTTCATTTCCCCCTATCCAAGCTCATCCTTCTGCTTGGGTAAAAAAAAAAAAAATAAAATGGAAGCTTAAGACAAGTGTAAATAACAGTACTTTTAATTATCATTTCTTGAGCTGGGGGTGCACTTTAAGGACAGCTCTGGCCCTGTATTTGATGAGGTGGAGAACCTATAGGTGATACCTTTTTAGGAGCTTGAAAAGAGGATTTTCTGTGGCAGGAGGACCAATTCAGCCATGTGGCTCCTTAGCTTCCCTTTCCTCCCTGCCCCATAAAATCACACCTCTGTCAGATAAACCAGGGGTCAGTCAATGTGCAGAGCCAAAACCAGGTGCAGCTGAGTGGCTCCTGCTGGAGTGAAGGCATTGGTTAACTTGCACATAGACTGAGCACCAACAGCTGTGGTTTCAGGTAGAGGCCAGTGAAAGCCTAAGGTGAGCAATAAGAAGTCAGTTTCTTCATTGTCTGGGTTTTGAAGGGGGTAGTTTTGTAGCCTGTTGTGAGGGAGGAAGGCTGGTCTTTCATTTCAATAAAATGCACTTTCAGGTTTTACTCTAAAATAGAAGACTGCTGATAACTGATGTAATTGTTTTCATATGGTGTTGGAGCTTCAGCACAGCTATGTCTAACACTGGTTTTGTCACCCATTTTTAGTAGTGTTTATAACTCCTCGTTACCAGTTGATCCTTTTGTCTTTAGTTTTTTTAATTAATGTCACAAATGAAAGGAAAATCGTGCTGCAGTTATGCATCCTGATACTTCAGCAGTGACTGTGGATCAAACAGCAGATCACCAGCTTCTGCTGATGCAGAGTGGTTTAGGAACACAGAAATTACAAGATCAAAGAAGACAGATTCTTCTAATAGAGTATTCCGTCCATAACAATAACAAAAGCTTCAGGAAAAAAGGTGTCAGAATCCCTTCACAATTATGGAACAAACTGCCATTCAGAAAAATTGTAAAACTGCTGCTGTCCTTTATTGTATGAATTTACATTACCCATATATATTTTAGACTTTCCCCCCCCTATTTTTCAAATACCAGCCTTAAAAATGCGTATAATAAACAGGAAATTTACAGCCCCAATATAGCTCATGCTGTGAGCTTTGTTAAGTCTAGTGAAAATTATCTTTAAAAAGAAGCAATATGAAGTTTATATCTCTCAGGTATCCATATTCTTCTTGCAGAGAAACTGGCATTCACAATCTCTGCTATCTCTGGAGATGAACAAACCAATAAAAAGGCATTAATTCCCTCACTGCTTAAGGATACTTCCCTTTTTTCAGTACCTCTGTCTTACTGAAACCTTTCTTTTTTGGGTATTGTTACTCCCAATTAACTTTCAACATCATAATACTTTACATAAAATGTGAAAATCCAGGAAAAATTATTTGCACTAAGGGAATTAAAGGGACACTCTTTAAAACTAAATATCATTCATATGCTATGACTTGGTGTTTATTTGGATGAACCTCTAACAGGAAAAGCAATTATACTTATGCAGGTGAAATATTTTTTAGAAACTTTATTTGGATTTTTCTGTTTTGCAGCATGGTTGCATTTTTCTGCAAAATGGATATCTCAATTTATTTCAGGGGTATTTTTACTGTAATGCATGTCTTTGTAGGAGCTATTAATGCACGTTTAGACAAACTTTCTGGAGGTTGTCAGTAGGTGGTAACAGCTGAAATGTCCCATCACCTATACTCCAAACTGTGTGACTGTAAATCAAGGCAGCACCTGGCATAGAAATGCCCACATCCCAAAGTGCTTGTACTTGTCATTCCATAAGCCTTGTCAGCAGAAAGGCAATGTGGCACTGAGATCCCTGGTGGCTCCCTCATCCTTTTCAGATAAGGTCCCCAACCACCTTTGGCTGCACTTGTGCCCAGAGCTGGAGGATCATTCAGGGCAGGACACTGGGCAGTGCTGTTGTCCCTCTTCTGTTTATTCAGTGGGTATCAAAGCAGTGGGGATCCTCTCATCAACTCCACAGTCGTTAATTCACTGCCTTTGCTTTGGCTTCTCTTTTTTCACAGAGGGAGAGTGCTAGGGTTGGAAGGGAGTGAGGAATGTATTACATTACAAGGGAGAGAGGAGGGAGTATTCTGTTTTGTAGAGCATGATTTGTTATCACACTAGCAATAAAGAGAAAAACAATGTTTGTATATTGCTGCTTCTACAGTATTTCATCATCTTCTGGGACTGGTAGAGCAGCCTTTAGCAAAAAAAGAATTCTTTGCTGCAGTTTTACTCATGTCAATATCTGCCTTTGAGTACATTAAATTCAGGGTGGAATAGCTAATTCAGGACCCTGACCTATACTTGCTTTTTGAAATCATTCGAGCTCTTAAATTCTTATAAGCCAGAGGCTAGTACTTGAAACCTATTCACAGTACGCCACAACACTTCTTGAGTCAAGATTTCCCTGTTATCCTCCTCTCTACAACATTTTCTCCTTTGGTCTGCACTTCACAGGCAGAATTATTAGTACCTGTGTAGAAAGAGACCGTGTCTTATTTTAGCAGTTTCGTGACAATAACAGTATTTCACTGCTCAGAAAGGGTCAAAACAATGTTCTCGCTGTACCGC